>NC_073745.1:7311322-7636429 GCF_029784135.1 Toxorhynchites rutilus septentrionalis
GCCTTATCGCTTGAGAGCGAAGGACCGAAGACCAAATAGGACGCTAAACGCATGCGTTTAAGCGATAAGCGGCGTAAATTTATGACGCACGCAATTTAGGGCATATGTTTGTTTGGGACTCTACGCGGTGGCGTAGTGGAGGAAGAGAAACAGAAATTCTCACGCTGGTAGATTAGATTAGGACCGCACAGAACAGGCGGGAAAAATAATCAGGCATATGTTTTACGATAGGCGTAAACATGCGCGAAGCGCACTAATTTGTTTAGGACCCGTCCTCTTCGGCGCACCAGAGATAAGCGCGAATGACGGGAGAAGCATAGGGCCACAAACAAGTGGAAAAGGTTCCATGTGGTAAATACAGATAACCGATGTGTTTCGGCTATCTGAGTAGGAAACAGCTGGGAAAAATCCCACGCTGAGAAATTCGAGGGCAGATAACCACGTGGTTGGTTATCTGTGAGAATAGGAAAGGGAGATTGTTCTCTCCCTTAAAAATTGTATATATAGTCTAAGTCAGGACGGAATGAAGTCAGTCCAATTGTTGAGTCCATTTCAAAATTCAAATCAAACAGTTCAAATCAAACAGTTCAAATCAGAAGTCTAATTCGTTAGTTCAAAATCAAAGTTCGTAGTTCAAGTTCAATTCGTGATCCGAAAATCCACCAAGCGTTGACAACCAGGCGTCACGCATCAGAATCCGGATACACCCAAGCGTTGGCAACCAGGCGCCACGCTATAAAAGGTATAACCAAAAGGAACAAATCCCAATCCGAAAAGCAGACCATTTGCTTCGCTTCACCGGACCGCACTGGAGCCGGAAGAGGTTGAAGTTTTGTGGCTGCCCTAGCCGGGATTTGTTCACGCAAAGGGGCTTAGCCCATAAGAGACCAACCAAGTCCAGGGAAATAGATCCCTGGCTTTAATAAATTTAAACCGTGATTCTCAGGCCTCAATTGCCGACATCTAGGGAAATAAGTTCCCTAGATTAATCACGAAGCGCTCGAGAGAGGACGAGCGAAAAGTCTTGCCTTCATAGCAAGCATCTAGGGAACTCCAGTTCCTTAGATTATACTGACGGTGTTACGGACCCAATTTAGATAGCAAGGCCGGCCAATAAACAAAATAATGTTATTGAAGTGCAAACGAGCGCATAGAAAATTTATAGCCCAATGAATCACCGATGCCAGATACGGCCATGTGATTCATCCCTTTCTTATTTTTCTTTTCCTTTTGTATAGCTTCAGACAAGCGGTGCATGACGCACCAGAAAGTAGGGACAAATAAATAAACAAATTTGTGACCCGCACGATCCTCTGAATAGATCGTATTACTCATAGTGTAGCGCAGGCATACAAGATAGGAAATCACGTGTTCATTTGGGACCGTGAGCAGGCAGCATAGACAGATAAAGCGCCTGGAATACACAAAGACAACAAGGCACCAGGCGAAGGATGATTATTGCTGGAAATAAGCCTGGCCTCGCCCATTATCGAATATACGAAGGGCTATAAACAAAAATAACATTCTAAGCCGGCGATGAGTAATAAACTTTCTAAATTGTACCCCTCTAGCGAGAGCGACAGAGGGAATAGCTATAGGTCCGCAGAGATAAGCGGGTAGTAATTACATGTAGGGAAATAGCAGGCAGACAATCGATATGGGCTCGGTTGTCTGAGAAGGGAAGGAAAGAGAGATCTCTTCTCTCCTTTATAGTCTTAACGCCTAGGAATGAATTCTTGGGTATATATACTCGGGATTCTGGCCTAGGAAGTTCAGTTCAGTTCAGTTCAGTTCAGTTCAGTTCAGACAAGGTTCAATTCACAAATTCACACCAAAAGTTCAAATTCATGTTAAGAAGCCAAATCAAGTTCAAAATTTAAGTTCAAATCGAAAAGTTCGATTTCAAGTTAAAATTCAATTATAAAGTTTGTTTTGTAAAGTCTTCATAAGTTGTTAAAATAAAGTTAGTAAAACCTTAAACACGTGAGATCATTCCAACCAACGAGACGAGCGCCCGGCGGTAATCGTGATCAGAGTTCCTAACAGGGAAGGAACTCAAAAAAGGGCAGATTGGTGATACCTTAAATCCGAAACCACCCACCAGCGTTGGCAACTAGGCGCCACGCATCCAAGGCCAGAGCTCCTAACAAGGAAGGAGCTCAAAATTAAAGGTATAAAAACATTCCCAATTTTCCCATCCGAAAGTAGTTACGAGTTTCACTCGGACGGACCAATCTGGAGCCGTCTGATTCTGAAACGTATTCGTGATTACGGGAACTTTGGAAGGGGCTTAGCCCGTAAGAGACAAAAAACAAGTCCAGGGAAATAGGTTTCCTGGCTTAGGAAAGATTTGACTCCCGTGATTCTTAGGCCTCAATTGCCGACATCTAGGGAAATAAGTTTTTTTTTTTTTCTTTCTTTCTTTATTAAAGAGATTTTCAGCCAAAGGCTGGTTCATCTCTAAGCAGGGAAATAAGTTCCCTAGATTAATCACGAAGCGCTCGAGAGAGGACGAGCGAAAAGTCTTGCCTTCATAGCAAGCATCTAGGGAATTTCGATTCCTTAGATTATAACGATATTTGTTGTATGTTGATTTTGAATATCTTCGAGCAAGATGAGATTCTGGATCCGAACAACATTATCATGAAATAATCAAGGATTGAGATTGTGTTAGTTGTTATGTTTCAGGGGTAGAGCTTGCGATACGTTAAGGAGGAGGGAGGACCAAAATCCATATTTTCTGGCGTTATGCAATTTGTGAACAATGCCATAATATCGATCTATTCATTATTCTTTTCTTTCTTCAATATTACCCGGTAAGTTATTTGTATCAGTTTCTTCCGAATTCCATTTATGTTGTCTACAGTTAGCTTCTGTGCATGAAAAAAACTAATGCTATAACTAATAATCCTGATAATGGTATACATTCAGCATCACGAAATTGCGAAATGGTCTGCAGTTAATTGCTCTACTCTTGTTTATGCGAATCTCCCGTTTTACCAGCATCCCAAGATCAGAAAAGTCGCAAATTAACTCGCTAACGCTTGTCGAATGGTCACAAATACTACAATAAAGGGTGTGTCACATCAAATTGCATCACGGAAAAAACGCTGTAGAAATTCGCCCAGTAGACCGATCCTTTTGAAAAGTTTAGACAGTAAAATAAAAACTATTAAACAACTTTTGGCATTTTCTTTTTATTCATACTTCGAGCCCAAGTCCGTATGCTCGCACCTTCCTCTTTACCCCGTCCATAAGGTTCTGTACAACGTCAGGTTGTAGTTTTTTTTGAACAGAAATCCATTTTCTCTTGAAGTCCGCCTCCGATTTGACAACTTTTGGGTTATTCCGGAGGGCCTGCTTCATAATCGCCTACTATTTCTCTATTGGGCGAAGCTCCGGCGCGTTGGGCGGGTTCATTTCCTTTGGCACGAAGGTGACCCCGTTGGCTTCGTACCACTCCAACACGTCCTTTGAATAGTGGCACGAAGCGAGATCCGGCCAGAAGATGGTCGGGCCCTCGTGCTGCTTCAATAGTGGTAGTAAGCGCTTCTGTAGGCACTCCTTAAGGTAAACCTGCCCGTTTACCGTGCCGGTCATCACGAAGGGGGCGCTCCGCTTTCCGCAAGAGCAGATCGCTTGCCACACCATATACTTTTTGGCAAACTTGGATAGTTTCTGCTTGCGAATCTCCTCCGGAACGCTGAATTTGTCCTCTGCGGAGAAGAACAACAGGCCCGGCAGCTGACGAAAGTCCGCTCTGACGTAGGTTTCGTCGTCCATTACCAGGCAATGCGGCTTCGTCAGCATTTCGGTGTACAGCTTCCGGGCTCGCGTCTTCCCCACCATATTTTGCCTTTCGTCGCGGTTAGAAGCCTTCTGAACCTTGTATGTACGCAGGCCCTCCCGCTGCTTGGTCCGCTGGACGAATGAACTTGACAAATTCAGCTTATTGGCGACATCCCGGTCCGAACTTCTCGGATCACGTCTAAACTGCTTAACTACGCGCTTGTGATCTTTTTCACTGACGGAGCATCCATTTTTGCCGTTCTTCACCTTCCGGTCGATGGTTAGGTTCTCGAAGTATCGTTTTAGTACTCTGCTGACCGTGGATTGGACGATTCCCAGCATCTTACCGATGTCCCGATGTGACAACTCCGGATTCTCGAAATGAGTGCGCAGGATTAATTCACGACGCTCTTTTTCGTTCGACGACATTGTGAAGCATGGCCAACGTGATCTATACACTCTTATCTGATTATAAGCGAAAGCTGGAGATATAATTCCTAAAAATTAAATTTCTACAGCGTTTTTTCCGTGATGCAATTTGATGTGACACACCCTTTAAGTATATTTGATAGTTTCGATCACATGGTTGTCGAGCTGTATTTATTGGAAATTATCGACTGATTGTTTGCAAGAAGCTCATAATAGGAACGTCAGACCTCATGTATCCTCGACAATCTGGCAAGCAATTTTGAGTTTGTCAGGAATGTGTTGTTCCTGACATAGAAGATGACCTTTTGCGGGTGACGGCATACTCTGGAAATAGATAACGGTTTATGTCGATTAGAATTTTACATTCAAAATTGTTGTAAATTACTTTTCATCGCCCATAACGATTTTTTACAAAAACGGTATTTTTTAACGTTGATAGAACGAGTCGCAGATAAAGATGTGATTCATTGAGTTTATTTCGGTCAAATAATGTGGAACCCATACGCCGTAGCAATTTGCTAGCTGCACCAGATGCTCAAGGACGGTGGTTTTTGGATATTTGTAGTGAATCTGTTAATTGATCTGTCGTGTACCAAATATTATTCTCAAATTGATTGACATTTGATTGACATCAATGGCGGCACGAACTTTCCGGTTCAACCCATAGAAGAGAATTTCACAAATTACCACCAATAGAGGGCAATAAAGAGCTTCGCTTCTAGTAGCCCTTCTTCAAAGATACGAGCCGTGCACCTTTAAAAGAATTTGTTGCTCGTCTTCCAATTTTGCAAAACCTTGGAAGTTCTGAAGAGGTAGAAACGAAGTGGTTTTTGTATCATAAACAGAAACTGGATCAAATCCCCCATCTAAGAAAACAATATCGACCATTTTTTATGTTACAATACTAAGCCTGTGAATTATCTTCATCCTGATGGAATGAAAATAAATCGATCGCTCACAAATTATGTGCATTAATTCCAGCATATAGATTTCAATGAAAAAGATCAAGAAGAGAAAAAAAAACGAGAAGTATGGATGCCCGACCTGCACTCTCAGAGTCTCTTTACACAGTGCCAGCAACTGCTGAATCGGTCGAATCGATTAGAAACGAGTGCTAGTTGGTTCTGAAAATTGCATTCTACCTACTTAAAAGTATTTTTTTTTGTTTTGACCCGGGCCAGTCGCCACATACATACATACAGATTAGACGTAATGTATTTTAAAAAAAATTGTCCACGTGGAAGTACCCCCTCTCCCCTCACCGTGGACAAACGTGAACATTTCGTGACCCCTACCTCCCCCCCCCCCCAAAGTTGTCCACGTGGTATGTGGACAGCCCCTTATACGGCTTCTTTCTTAGCGGCCCAGAAACGTATCAAGGCCGTAAAGCGAAGTATGGGTGTATACCTGTTTTTCTACGTGACATGACAGTATCGTGGTATTCATAATAACACCGAGTTCATCAAAGTTGTCAAGACCAGGGTTGCCAATAATATTTTTCAAAAAAATGGAAGATTGCTCTTGAAAAACTGGAACTTGTAAAACCGTTTTATGTTAAGAAGATCGGTTTTAATTTATCTGAAATAATTTTTTCACCCATTTCAATGCTTGAGTAACAGAATCTTCTTCGAAGCTTCATGTAATATTTATATGTAGTTCATAAAATGGAGAAATAAACCATGAATAAATCATATCATGTACGCTGAGAATGTTTTTTCCCACCACTAGCACATTGCCGTAAACAATATTTAAGGATCTGTTTTTCTAGAACCTCTAAAAACGGTCTTATTTGGGTTAAATCTGAAAAGTCTCGTAATTAATGCTCAAATGGACATGAAGCAATAATTCATGATTCGCTGATAGCAGATGATCACCAAACTGCTCGACAATGTGAATGATTGAGATGCATGGGGACACGATTTCTAGTTATAGATCACTGCATCGATGCTTCTGTTTTTTTTCTGATTTTGGTATTGAAAAGATTTTTCTCTTCAATTTTTTGGTTTCATTGTTTGGTATTTTACTTCTTATATCAGGCTTGTCCGAGCCCAATTTTGGTATCAAGATCAAAATAAGGTATACTTAAGTATTTTCTCCTGATCGAGAAACTATTTTGAGAAAAATATCATAATATGCATTCAGGCAAACCTTTTTTTTTTTTGTGCGGGGGACAGGGAACAAAAAATCGTGCAAAACTTCACCAGTAGCTTTTGTTTCCTGCTTTGCGATGGGACGGTTTGCCTTTTCGGTTTCGCGTGGCTGTTTTGTGCTTTTAGTTGCATGTCGAAACTCATCGCTGTTAGAAATCATGTCATGTGCAACTTAGAGCATTTGATGAAATGATGGGAATGACTTGAAAAGTGGATAATTTAGACGCAAATATGCTTTATTCGTACTGACATGCATTTAAACCATCGAAAAAAACTAAATGGTGATAACTTCGTCAAATATGCTTCTTTCCATATACCGCACAAAAAAATCGCACAAAAACAGGTTTTCCTGTGCTTGAAAAATAAACACTATAGTGCTTATGCATTTGATGCAAAGTATGCATTATCTCTTTTAGTTACGAACTATGCGTTAAATATGAGAGTTTGCATAATGCATAATATTAATACTATTCAGAACCACAAATCTTCAATCATCAATTCCAATATCTCTTTGACCTCTAATCGGAGGCAATGTTACTTGGGTTTTATATTGATATCAATCAAAGGCAATGGAGCACATTGACTATATGATCTTTGTACTTTAAAATGATATGTAATAAGTGATGTTTTTATAAACTCAAAACCAGCATAGTACGCAGGCTCTATGAACCATTTTGGGAAGGATTTTCTGCCATGAACATTGCACCAGTCTTGATTGAAGTGGTAGATCAATTGGTCTGAACTTCAAATTGTTTCGGAGGATCTATTTGATTTTATATACATACTGTTTGGTGGTCTTCGTTTTGTTCAGGTTATTTTCAGAAAAAAATCTTTCCACAGTTTCCAAAGGGATAGGAAGGGTGAGCTAGAGATAATAATTATGCATTGAATTTTTTTTACATGAAATGTGCTGAAGCACACATTAAAAACTGGATAAAACTGGATAATATTTCAAAAAACTGGAAGATTTTAGGATTTAACTGTTTGACTAGATCGAGTAGAAAAAACTGGAAGAATCCAGTTTAAACTGGAACATTGGCAACGCTGGTCAAGACGGATGAACTCTTCCGGATTCCACACACACGGTGGCAGCCGTAATAACGTTGTATATAGAGATGGGCAAAACAGTTCACTTTGATGAACGGTTCAGTCACTAACCGTTCATCTAAATGAATCAGTTCTTTTGAACCGTGTTTTCGCTCTTTCGTTCGGCGGTATTAAGAACAACATAGAATATTAGCTGGCTATTCATTGATATCGTTGGATTGGATAGTGTACATTTTCGAAATTTAGTGAGGAAAGATAAGGTGCTTCTTCTTTAAAAGTAGCAAACTGTATGTTTATCGACCGACAAAAGTATATGTAATAATTTAATGCGGAAAAAATTGTATTTTCATATTTACTGTTTGAACAACACACAGGTTCCATGTTAGACCATATTTATTTCAGAGAAAAAAAATCAGCGATTTTCATTAACAATCAATCATACAAAAAATCACGATAACACGTACACGCAATAGGCCAAACAATGGATTGAAAACAACGAAAAAACTTTCTTCTCAACTTACCCTCACTATGAGATTTTATGTTTACATAATTCATGAATCGCCCCAGCTTCCCCCAGATTTTTTTCTGATAATCAGGAAGTATTACGCGGAATTGAAAGAATACATGAAATTGAAAATATATAGCTTTGCCTTTAAAACTACGAAAATCTAATTTAATTTACAACCCAAAATTGAGTATACATTAACAAAATAAAACCTGCGTTACTTGCATTTTGCTCATAAATGACAATATCGTTTTATTTTTCTTACAAGCGTTATATTTATCCCTTCCGTTCAGCACAAATCAGTTCAGCTGCATTCGTTCGTTCGCAAACAGTTCGCCCGCAAACACTTCGTTCCCAAACAGTTCGTTCACAAACAGTTCACTCTCAATCAGTTCTCTCTCAAACAGTTCACTCGCAAACCGTTCACTTGCAAACCGTTCACTTGCAAACCGTTCACTCGCAAACCATTCACTCGCAAACCGTTCTTTCGGAATCAGTTCGTGGGGAGAACTACCGTTCTTTGAAAAAGAACGACCGTTCGTTCACTCTTTTCGGCGAACTAGTTCTTTTGTACCGTTCGTGAACGGTTTGCCCATCTCTAGTTGTATACCTAGGTAGTGCGAACTGAATCAAAACGGCTGTCAAAAAAGATCCAATTGAAATGTCAAAAGAGATCCAACGATCAGGAGTGTTATTTTTCTTATGATAATCAACACTATAAAAGAGGTATTGTTGTCAAGGGCAAAAATAATTGAAATTATAAAAAGAACGAACTACATTTTTCCGTCAATTGTTTAATTAACCATTGCATCTCTGAAAGAGCATCTCAGCTTTTCACTGAGCAACGTATTTTTAATGTCCCCTTTCTTTGACATAACGTTTTCCCGAACGAATTAAAAACAAACGAAGTCAGAGTCACGTACATGTTTACACCTGCGATTTGAAAATATTCGATAAAAAGTGGAAGGAAGAGATGCCAGATGATTTAAAAAAAAGTCTGTAAAACATGTGAATGTCTGTAAAAAATGTGGAAAAGTCTGTAAAAGTGTGCAGATCTATAGAAATGTCTTTTAACGTTAATTTTCACATATTCATTAATACTTTGTACATTGCGATGCACGTAAGATTGTATTTTGTATATATATATACAGCCATTCAAGGCCAAACCAATATAGTGGTTCTCAGATCTTCGTCAAAAGTGGTAATCTTGTTCTTCATCGTAAAACATTAGACTCGTATTTTTTTTATTCTTTCATTAGGGTGCCCATTTCCATTTTAGGGTGATCCAAAAAATCATTTTTTCCATTTTTTCCCAAAATGACTTTTTTCAAAAATTTATAACTTTCGAACCACTTAACCGATTTAGATGATCGACACATCAAATTGAAGCCGATGAGCTTTAATTGAGAAATATTGAACTTGCAGATAATATGGATCCTATTTTCGTAATTAAATGATTTTGGAATGGAAAAAATGATTTTTTGGATCACCTTAAAATGGAAATTGGCACCCAACTGAAAAAAGTAAAAAATACGTGTCTAATGTTTTATGATAAAAAACAAAATTACCACTTTTGACTAAATTCTGAGAACCACTATATCGGTTTTGCATGGAATTTCTGTATGTACACCCGACAAACGTTGTTCTGCCATTAAAAATATTTCTAGTGAATATGATAATCGTAAAATAAAAAATTACTTATGTGTTGTAAGTGTGTTTAAATGTTTCAACGATCTACACATACATACATACATACACATACATACGCGTTGTTAATTTTTATAAAAATCAGTATTTCTTCGTTGATATGTTGGACATCCACCTAGGCTTGCGGTCTTGTCGTTGGTGAAATTTATAAGAAAATGCAGTGTATATTTTCCATCCGCCATGAAAGGCTACACAAGCTTTAGATCACCACACGGCCGTGAACCATGTCTGTGGTAACAATATCGAACAGTAACCCACATTTCGTCATAATCAGGCCCGAAAGCAAATGTAAGTTGTTGAAAATAGAATAAAAATTGTTATTCGATGTTTTTTTTAAATACTTAGAAGACATAGTCCTGACCCTAACTTAACAATTTTCCTATAAATCTCCTTAAATTTCAGCAAAACAATCTTATCCATAACAGAAAATAAATATCAGAGACAATTTTCGTTCAAGATTTTTCCCTACCTGCAGAGGAAGCAATTTTTCATTAATTGTGAATAATCGTATCCTCTCTTTCGTCTGCAATGATGTCAGGGCAAAAGTACTTATGTGTATGAGTTCCAGACTTCATACACACCAGATGGGTCAACCAGAAAGTCTGCCGGTCCGCAGGTTGAGTATTGCTGGTCTAACGTGATGTGTATTGGTATAAACTAAATATAATAACTTTTCTGTATTTAGTTGAAATGTGAATACATAGTAGTTATAAGATAGGTTTAAGAATTGAATGTGATGAGTGTGAGTGAGAGTGGGAGTGTGAACATTATCAACATATCCTTATATCCCATCCTATTCCTGATAAAAATATGTCACCCTTCTAAACTCGAGTCTACCGCGAGTAATCGGTTTTCTACTTTATTAACAATAGAATTAAGGAAAATTGATCATAGATATATAGATATAGTTAATATGTTTAGTTAAGAATTCAGCTCCTTTAAACTTATGTAACTGAGCCTGTAAAAATAAACGAATTAATAAAAAATTAAAAAAAAATTCTGTATTAAAACTATGGAAAAATGTCATATGGTGAGTCAAATGTCTTTGATGTGATGAATAGAGCCTTTTATTTTTCAAAAACCTGTGAAATATTGTTATATCCAAAAAGTCTACAACAAAAATAAAAAGTGTTTTACAGATATGTCTGTAAATTTACAAACATATTTGTAAATCTGGCATCTCTGGTGGTCTGAGAATTTATTGCAAGAAATCGCTTGAAAGCATGCATGAATTTGCTTGAAAATGAAGTGAATTGAGTCCGCACCACTTAGTTGTATACAATTCACTTCGTTTTCACCGTGAAGTGACGTTCGTGATCAGGCCCACTGAATCTGAAAAACTTTCTGTTCATCTTACATGTTATTTTAGTTATTTCTTGCCACATTCAGCTCCTTACTGGTCAGATTGCTAAAGCTGCAACAGCGATAATAATTAGTCCATCCGTTCCTTGATCAACAAAGGTATACCATGAGAAATGCCGAATGTCGTACCGTTCAGCTGAAAGCCGAAGGTTGCGCCAACCATGAATGCTTTTTTGACGCTGAGCACAAATTGGGGAAATGTTACTAATTGGTGGTTAGCATCATGCCATTCGTACGTATATGAGTCAATACAGTCGATTATACCGGAAGTCGTTCCAACATAGTGGAAGGGAAAATATGTTAATAACGCAACACAACATGATAAATTGAAATGATTAGAAACACTTATCTGATGTTCACCACAGATTTTCGGTTAACATTCCAGTGAACAGGGATTCTCAAATTGGTCGATATCAGTTTCCCAGGGGTCGACATGATACTCTATAAGTTGTGTTACGTGAACCAGCTCGTTATAAGAACGACTGATATTTTAGTGGAAAGTATTCTTGTTGAAACTTGTTTTAACCCCTTCACGTACGATTTAATTTCCAAAAGACCGAACCAAATACAAACGCTTCGATGGGTACCGCATCAAATAATTTCACTACTCTACAGAGCATCTTAGCGTCTTGTTATATGCAAGCACATCACGAGAGAGACTCGATGGAAGAACATTTTGGAACATTTTGGCACAATCATTTCACATCGAGTGAGACTCGATGTTGTACGTGAAAGGGTTGATAATTACCCATTGCACTTGATATTTTCTGAATTTTATGTCTATTCATTGATGAGAAAATGATATCAAGTTTGCTCCCTTGGCCAACCACAAGGTGTTTTGAGGGTCGATGATATCACTTCATTCTGGAATAGGGGTCTCTTGCCCAAAATAGTTTCGGCCTGATTCTACGCGGCGTGTGAGGTGAGACGACAATTGTCACATCACCATCACGCAACTTTCCTCACTCTATTCCTACAGTCGTATCGGATGCCGTGAGAGGTTCATTTTATGTATGTGAGAGGATGAACAGCAAGTGACAAGGTATTCATTCTGCTGGTTGCCAAATCAGATCAGAGATGCTGCATTCGCACATATGTCTAAGAATTTGCAAACATTTAACTTTTGTCACAACCTTTTATTCCTGCTTTAGGCTGTTTAAAATAGTAACAAAACATTATTGGTTTCAAATGATAAACGAAGTTTTGCAGACGCTAGTACATATTTACAGATATTTCAGATTTTCATCGCATAAATTGGAGAAAAAAACACCTGGCATCCCAGAATTTTATTTATTTCGCTCAGAGAGATCAGACCATTTGTTTAGGATTTAGTTCGTCCAACAAGCAGACGGAAACGGTTGTTAGCATCATACAGAGTTTAACGCTTTCGTTTGTTTTGATCGTAATTGCTGCTGCTTCCTGCGTACTCACTGTTTAATTGTTGCTCCGGCTCCGGCTTCGATGTTTACCACGGCTTCTGGAATGGATATGTAGTTCGGTGTTGATGGCTCGCTACTAGATAGATTAAACATAACACCCATGTAATAAATATATTGTAGAAAAAATAAATTCATTTCATATAATGGAAAGATTTCCGGAGTGCTCATTCGCCCGATCGAGAGATACTCACTACCGCTTTCACAAGAAATACAAACTGCTCGCAATTCGTCACACGTATTGTGAAAATTAAATAAAAATGGAATATATACAATACCAATACTATTGGGTTATTTACGACCAGAAATGATGCTTACTTTCCATTTTTGATAAGTTTTCATGCGCTGTCGACACCTCAAATCATATCGATGATTGTCACCTAGAAATCCCAATTCATGTGACAATCGTCACGTAGATTTGGGAGCGGGAATACGGTGAGAGTTCATTCAAGTGAGATTTCTCACGGCATACGCCTGGTGGGATCGCGTGACATACGTGACAATTGTCACCTCACATCACACGCCGCGTAGAATCAGGCCGTTTGAGAGTCCCTGCCATAGAATAAAGTCTAAGAATTATATTCGAAATGTTAAAAAATTTTGGGCCTGATCACGAACGTCACTTCATGGTGAAAACGAAATGAAGGGCATACAAATTGCAAACAAATCATCTCATTTTCGCCGTGAAGTGACGTTCGTGATCAGGCCCTTTGAGTATCAGCATCATTATCATAGAAATGCCAAAAATCACAAACATAAATATACTTATGCTCTCTAGATCTCCCATGCGACGTTGCGCCTCAGCCTGTACACGATAAGGCTACCCAATGATCGGAGGAAAAGATGAATGAAAACAAGACGGGCATTCAAGATAAGATACAACCTTCGGCATCTCCCAGGTCAGGACCACCAGAAAATGTTTTACGTTCATCGTGCCGACACCAAGCATGTGATTCTCGACCATTCACAAGCAGCCGATAGTAGGAAAACGTGAAACCATTTCTTATCAGCATTTTTTGCCTCTCCAGTCTGCGATGACTCGTTTGTTACGAAACATTCCAGACGGTCAAATCGATGACCTTCTTTCGTCTCGACTCGAAACGAACACTCATGTTCTTTCTTTCTTTTCGCCTAAGCCCAAACGACACCCCACTGCTTGCCGTTTATCCACTTTTCTGGCAATAAAAGACAGGAAAAGAGGAAAAAAGAAAGGAAGATGAAACGGCAAACAAACCATTAAAATATGGGTAGATAATTGGCCTCCAATTTGGTGTCCTCGAGAACACGAACAAATGAAGTCAACAGCATTATAGGTGTACAAAAACAATACTTTTTATTGCTCACACTTATCTTCCCTTTAAACCAGTTACAGAGAAAATACTGCGGCGCGTGTATACTAAGTGTCAGCTCTCGGTCTCATGGATGACTCTCTTAGAGTGCGATTTATGTCCTCTAACGGAATAAATAATCCTAAATAGTACGTTCAAGTGGCTAACTATTATGTAGTGTAATTTGTTCGCTTGAGGAAGGGGTTCTATTGTTACTGTTATCTATAGGCATAGCTTCTGAGAGCAAATCATCGGTGGCGTGGGATAAGTGTTTAATT
The DNA here is from genome assembly GCF_029784135.1 of Toxorhynchites rutilus septentrionalis. Classification (NCBI taxonomy): domain Eukaryota; kingdom Metazoa; phylum Arthropoda; class Insecta; order Diptera; family Culicidae; genus Toxorhynchites; species Toxorhynchites rutilus. Next base: position 7,325,354 of record NC_073745.1, read on the forward strand.
AGCGGCATTAAAATACTCCTTCGATTTCGTCGGATCGGCAACCATTGTCTTCGCTCCGGGTTTCCAGTTGGCGGGGCAAACCTCTCCGTGCTCGTCGGTGAACTGGAACGCTTGAACCAGACGAAGCGTTTCATCAACGCTACGTCCCACAGGCAAATCATTGACGGTCACCTGGCGCAGATTCTGCTTGCCGTCGATGACGAACAGCCCACGGAATGGGACTCCGCTTTCCTCCTGTAGCACTCCATAGTCGCGCGAGATTTTCATCGACTTGTCAGCCAACAGTGGGATTCCCAGCTCGCCAAGTCCACCCTGCTTGCGGGGTGTGTTGATCCAGGCCAGATGAGTGAAATGACTGTCGGTCGAAACGCCAATCACTTCGCAGCCAATCTTGCGGAATTCCTCCACGCGATCCGAGAAGGCGATGATTTCGGTCGGACAGACGAAGGTGAAATCCAGAGGATAGAAGAATAGTACCAGATACTTGCCGGCGTAGTCTTCCAGCTTGATCTCCTTGAACTCGCCGTTGATGACGGCGGTTCCGGCGAATTTGGGAGCGGGTTTTTGGAGCTCTGGAACTGGCATGTTGAAAATAGATTTGCTGCGGAAAGAATAAAATAAAGAAATGTCAGCATAAAGTTTATATTTGGACGATTCGCGAAGCATAAACTGGGAGAGAAAAAACCGGTTTGCGATCGCTACCTTAGCATTGACTTCTACACACAATCACTGGGAAACGCTCTTCGTTGCGCTATCCAACGGTTTATTGAACCTCCCGTAAGCGAGAGGAGCGGGAACTCCGCGGTAACGAATTTCAATTGGTGTATTATCGGCTTGCCTTTCTTGCTGCCATTCTACTGCAAAATACGTGTCATGTATGCGGTGCACACACAGCCGGTGTTTTAATATATTCGCGATTAATCATCAGGCCCATTTGCGATCAGGGGGCTTTCCTTTTCATTTCTAGCCGGTTTTCCATATGTTCAACCGGTATGCGGCACTACACGAGACGCTACTGAACCAGTGCTGTGGCCTTGAACGATCGCGGAATTGATTTTTTTTTCGCAAGTAGATTCCTTATCAGCACAAAAATGGAAGTAGAACAAATTCTCTCTCTAGAAATTTCGATAGTGACGAACACTTCGCAGTGAGAACAAGCCAAAGCTACAGCTCGGGTTTTCGTCTCATAAATCAACAAAATGGCATCTACAGCACCAGCGGCTAGCTGATCTTCGCAGTGGTGCCCGAGAGCAAAGTTAGCAAATTGCCCTTCCAACCATCGGTATGTGAGCTGAGGCACACAACGAGCTCATGTAATTCAGATGTGAAAAATACTAATTATATTCATTTTTTGATTCCAGGCTTACATAAACATGCTTGTCCATGAGTTTTGTCTAATTCAATGGTGCTATCCACTATGGCAACCATTGATTCGGATGAAACAAAAAGAAAAAAAAATCAATTCAGTTTCTTACAATTTCATCACCTTCAATGATGACGAAACAGAAAACCCCTAAACTCATTAGCACCTTCCCTCCTCTACCTATCCTTTCACATAATAAATCTTACCTGAGCTTGTTGCACGTATAAATTTGATTCTAGCCTTTTGTGTTTGGTGATTTCGCGATTAGGAACACCGGCTTCTTCCTGTGCAGTGCACTAATTCACAGCAGACAAAAGACGACCGAAAACAGAACAAAACACCTCCGAGCGCCAACAGATGACAAGAGAAACTGCTCCCGAAGCTCTCGCACAAGCTTTATAACAGCGACAATCGAAGTGTCGGAATCATTTCGCGTAGCGACGGAAACGTGGTTGGCGCGCGTGGTGGCGCGGTGTGGGTAGTTTGTGTCGCGCGGGAAAATACTCACGGCGAACCATGGGAGAGCGAATGATGGGTTTGATCGGCTATAATTCTGACAATTTACCCGAGTAAAAATGTTGAATGCGGAATAATGAAAATTGTGGATTACCCTTAGAAAAATCCTCGGTCGAAAACTACTAAATACATTGGTAGTGCAAAATTAGTAGAATGTACAAATTTTTTGTACATATTGTCAACAAACCCGCATCCCTACCAGAGATTAGTATATTTTACTCGATAACATTAGTAAGCTTGGATATTGTCATATCTGAAAATTGGTGAGAAAAGCGCGTATTAACCATTTTCATTGTTCCCATAAGGCAATACGGAAGTATAATAAGGATATAATTCTGATACGTGCATTTTCGGTGAGAAAATGTAGCCGATATTGGGCTTCCGAATCATGGTTCTGCTTGACATATCTCGCGTAACTTTTGAAAAGGTCCTATGTAACAAATGTAAACAAATCGAGTTAATAGATGCACGCTATTAGTCTTCAATCATTGAATGCATTACAAAAACAATCGTTCACGTATCTATTTTCTTCATCTTTTTATCGCCGATACAAAAAATATCCAATGTACAGATTCGGATTTTAAGCACCCGGCTGTTACTTCGGACGCCACTTTCCTCCGATGCCCGAAATGTCCGAAGTAACAAAGCAGTCAAAACATCACGAAGTCGTACTTCGGTCGTTTGAGTTTTTGTTTCTTACAGTAGTTGTTATCGATTTCAGTTCAATTCAACGGGTGATAACAATAATAATCTGTCTTTAGAACGAAATGCTGATTTTTGGATTGTTGTTTAGTAGTTAGTTTCAAATTCTTGTCGTGCAACGTAATATGTCCAATGTGCAAACGCGGGCAGTCAAAACGTCCAATGTAACATTTTTCGCTCCTTGGCTTCAACTTTAAACTCAAATCACGGTACAACAGCTACGATTGGTTTTGGAGAGCTATTCTTGATCGCTAGTGACGAGAGGAGCGATAAAGATCGATAACTTTTAAGACAATTCGCGGAATAATGTTCGGGTCTTCAACTTCGTTTTTCTCGAGTTGACGAAAATGTTACATTGGACCTTTTCAAAAGTTACGCGAGATATGTGTTTATTAGTACGGTCGAAAATGACTATAGATTGGTAGTATTTACCAAAAAATTCGTTATATTTACTAATTATTTCTCTCAGTGTAGAATTGTTTTCTATTAGCGAATTCGTTTTTAAAACTGAGTCAATGCCAAACTGACTCTGTAATAAAAAAACGTTTTCAGTTTCACGAATGCGGTGGTTTGTTGGTGTGCGTTATATAGTCTGATTTGTTTATATTTACGACGGCAAATGTACAGTGTCGACGTCTGGTGGTGATATTAGTGCTTGGGAGGTAAATTGTTCTCCATCAGATCAGAAGGGCCAAGTGCAGTGTAAACATATAAAAGTTTGAATGAAAATTTTTACTTAATATTGTTTGATTACCTAACACATGTAGTTCTGACACTCACTTAACCATTTGTCGATGCATTTCCTGTTTGTTCCACAAATAATTACTATTATAATATAAAACCATCATTAGACACAGTTTTCGTTCAATATTCTGCGATATCGGAAAAAACTTTTATTTAATCACATAAAATAAATATTCGATACGTTAAAGTAAATTTTCATTCATAATTTTGATTTTGAAATTTATTCCACCTGAATATCCATCATTATTTTCACCTCCCAATGAAAGCACACGTAGCTTAATGCCGTCTACTCTACTCTTCAAAATCAGAATCCGAATTGGATTACGATTCCAATAATACAAAAGCAAAAGCAGCAGGTTTTCCATTTTCATAGTCTTTATTTTTAGATTTTCCAAAACAATATTCGGAACTTGACAGTTCAGTATAGTTGTATTGGTGAACCCGAGTGCCAACCCGTGAAACATCTCAGTGCGAAACTAACAGCTTTCGGGGCGAACTAGTGCGACACTGAGTGCGAAACTGAGTGAATAAAAAAACGTTTTGACAGCAGTTAGTGCGGCACTGGGGTTGAAACTGAACAAAAACGAATTCGCTATATCTGAATTTTCTATTAGGGGGCGTCCACATACCACATGGACAGAAAAAAGCACGGTTTCAGGCATCCTCTCCCCCACCGTGGTCTAGCGTGGACATTTCGTATACCCCGTATACCATGTGTATGTGTATATTTCAAGATTTCGGATTTCGGGGAGGAAATGGAAAACATTACTGATGAAGTTAGCTGTCGTCAATCTCAAGAACACATCAATTTATTTTCACAACTCCTCGGTCACTGATACACAGATTTTATCACTGTATTTGTTTACTACTTTTCTCTCGCTAGTGGTTTTGGACATAAAGGTCGAATGAGAGTAACTCTTACAAACATTTCTAATTTTATTCTCTGAAAAACATTGAAGAAATTAATTATATGCGTTGGAATTTCATTTGAATTTTGTTTCTATTTTCTGATTTATGTTTTTTTGAAAAACAAAAAAACTTGAAGGGTTGTATCCGAATTATGACCTTAGAGTTAATGTAGGATTGAGGTACGATATTTATTGTATGTTGAATATTTTCGAACAAGGTATGGTGTTCAAAAAACAATGAAGTCATATGTCGATGTTGTGTCACATGGTAATGTGTATTCCATTACGTTAGGGTGGGACAAAATCCAAAATATAATTAATTTCTTCAATGTTCTTCAGAAAATAAAATCAGAAATGCCTATGTGGACAAAGGAGGGAGCGAAGTCATGTGTCGATGTTGTGTGACTTGTAATATGTTAGGGATATGTATTCCGTTACTTAAGGGTGAGAGAAGATCCAAAATTTGTATTTTAAGCGTAATGTAACTCGTGCACAGTGCCGTAGGAGCGGTTTGGCTTATATTCCTTGATTTCTTCAACATTACTCGGAAGTTATTTGTATTGCTCTTCAGTTTCTTTCAAATTATATTTACGTTGTGTTTAACTAGCTTTTGTGTGTAATAGAAAAAAATGCTAAACTGTTCCTGACGATGGATATACATCCAGCATCTTACAATTATTCGTTATGAATTTATAAAATTGCTCCACACTAGTTCATGTGAAACTCCCATTTTACTCGCCTCTCCAGATCAGAAGTCGCAAACTAACACAATTCTCGATCACAATTTTGCATAACACACGCGACTCGATAGTCCACAAATGCTACAGTAAGAGCCCCCGCACACTGCAGACTTTTGTGGGCCGATAGATAGGTCGGTCGACTTAATCAGTATGGAGCGATATACATATGCGCACACTACACCGATTCAGTTTGGGCCGATAAAAACAGGAAGTGGGTTATATCTGTGGTATAACCGCAAGGGTGACGTAGACTATCGTTGTTTTAGTGATCATTTGTTTTAAGTTGCATCTGAATCTATTCTGAATGAATGAATATTTGGGGAACTTCGAAAATGAGAGCGTTACATTGGAGGCACAATATTCAGCAAAAGAAACAATCACACAAAAGTTGTACAATACATAATACATTGCTTGTATTGTGATATGATTTGTATTCCATTTCCAATAGACAAAATATCTGTTGCATCAAATCAGTCTATATAATTTTTGCGTTCGCTCATCCTTTCTCACAACACCTATTTCTCGTTAGAGAAATTGTTGAGTGAACATCGTTTGCCAGTGCGCGTAGAGCGGAAATTCCTTCTTAAGATTCATTGCACCTATAATAAATTGCCGAAAGGCGTGGTTTTACGTTGATCGCACTTGATTGAAAAATCGTAAAACCAAATGTATTTGGTCGCAGTGTTTTATGGATAGAAAACATTAAAATAAACTCTTTCGCTTGAATGTAATTTAATTCCAAGGGGAACTGGCAGATTATTTTTCAGCAACGATGATATCTTTCCGGAATCTTCTCGATGCTGGATGGCAACCAAACGAAAAGAGTTCTCTCCGATTGTTGCGAGCGTAGACCTTCCAAACGACGAGGGACTGGTATTCCTGTCCCAACTCCACGACCGACTGCCAACTAGTACTAACTGAATAATTCGATTGACTTATTTCGGATAGACTTTAAAAATACTGTTGCTTCTTCAACGTTTGTATTTCGACTGACTGATATCGGACACATAGAGGATAGATCGTACGACTTTCTACAATAGTGTGAATGGCGAACAAAGAAACGCAAAAGGCGATCTATTTCCTGTTGACTGTCACTCTGACTGTCATTCAATTGCGTTTTCATAATGGTAATTTTTATAGCAAAGGTTTGAGTTCATTTAATTCAACTTTATATTCAATATAATTAAACCTAATCGACGACACCGATGTCTCAAGCGGAACCGTTTTTCGATGCTGATACTCTCTTGATCGCCTTGTTAGTGGCATCACTCTCCTTCTGATGGTTTCTTCTGGCCTTAGATGCACAAACAGGCTCTTGGTGACACCGTTCATCAGCGCTTTCATGATTAACGAAGTTAGCTTCACCACAACAGCGATAACATGCTCCAAATCGCTGTTCAATTATAACTGAGAGGATTTACGAGCGGCACTCGCTTACATACCGATTGGTGATATCAATAGCCTGTTTTGAAGGCAATTTTATGGCTATTGAAACAAGTTTTTGGATCAAAAAGTAATACGTATATAACACGTAGACATTTTAACTTATAAATGAAGTGTTTCTCATACCATTTCGTTCAGTTGTTTAGGAGCTATTAACGCACAAAATCTCGGTCTCTGGCGTAACGCTTTCGTTTTCGAAACTCTGATTTTACACCTCAATATAGAAATGAAAGACGTAGTCCTACGTCAAAAAGTTTGATAGGCTTCCCGATTGCAATTTAAACTATTCTTTCAGCCAGCTATCGGCCGTTCGTTTAATCAGTACTGGCTAGCATCGACCTACGCACATACGACGATTGTTTATCGGTCGATAGATCAATTTGCTCTCAATTTTGGCATCCGACATACAATGCTCTCTGAATCTCTTTTTGATTTTCCTTCGCCGTTCTCTTCTTCGTTGTCCAACACAAATTAAATACAGTCTTTCAAGAATATTCGACCGACAGTTGGCTAGTGTGTGCACTACAAAATAAATCCGACCAAACTATCGGCTGAAAAAACTCTGCAGTGTGCGGGGTCCCTAAATGTATTTGATAATTTCGACCAAATGTTTGTCGAGCGTTTCTGCGTTGTAACCCTCAAACATGCTACATCGCAAAATTTCTTAAAGAACTCAATTTCCCAACAGCAGCTCGAAAAGTCATGATGATATAGTTGCAATGGTAATAGGTATTCTCATTACGCTACTTAAGTTATGGAAATGATGCGTAGTGTGATGTAGTTTCGGATGCCTTTCACTTAGCTGATCCACAGATTCATCATCTCACTGAAATTAGTTTGACATTGCGAAATACTTTTCGAATTACTCGTCTTGAACACAAATCATCCTTGCAACAATGATACACCTCCGCTTTTACAAAACATAAAACTAGGCGACATGGAACCTTGTGAAAACATCAATTGTTCAGAAATCTCGTTTTGATTTCTAGGAGGAACATAAAAGCATAATTTGTACCGGTTTATGCCGCAACACGACGCCTATCATGTCTAATACTAAGCGAATCGTTCAGTGGCGCGCTATATTTATTGGAATTCATCGACTGATTTTTTTTTTTTATCCAAAATATATATTTTTATTAAGGCTCATATGGCGTCAACCTGACGGGGCCGGGAGTTCAATATTTCGACAATGTTTGCCTTATAACTATGTTAGTAATATGTAACCGATTACTCGCGGTTGGCTCGAGGTTAGTATTACAAGTGTTTTCGTAATTGTCATGTTGCTGTCTTCAATGCTCTGTACCTGTGCCCGACACGGGATACTTCCTATTGGGATGCAGCTGACCATTAATCAGCAACGCCCCCCTAGTATGTACCCCATATCTAGCGTGGTGCGTCTTCTCGACCCGAGGAATCCTTCAAGAATGGTCACTAGCCGGTGCAAACATCAGCTCGTGTAGAGTTGAGCGGTACAACCTTTGGCTCTTGTTGAATGATCAGTGGACTGCACAACCTTTGGCCCGTATATCTGTAAAGAGTGTGTGTATGTATTGCTGCGACTAAGTAAAAGTTTATCGATCGGATAGGAGGGATATGAAACGGGGACACAACGAAGGAAACATCATTAAACGTTGACATCGGCGTTTCTGAGGAACAGGTATAGATGAAGCAGAAGATCAGGATCCCGGCTGCCTAAGATATCCCGGACAGGGATATCCGATTGTCTGCCTTGTGCTCTCAGTGCTCTAGAGAGCTGAGAGCGAGCAGCATGGAACCGGATACACGACCAGACAACATGCTCGATGTCGTGGTAGCCATCGCCACAATCACAAAGATTGTTTGCTGCGAGCCCAATGCGATAGAGATGCGCGTTTAGGTTGTAGTGATTGGACATAAGCCGAGATATCACGCGAATGAAATCACGACTTACATTCAATCTCTTGAACCATGCCCTCGTCGAGACCTTAGAGATAATCGTGTGTAACCAGCGACCGAACTCATCTTCACTCGACATGCGCTGACTAACGAGTGTGTCCTGACGAGGAATGTGAAAAAATTCGTTATAAGCTATTTGCCTTTAAAAAAGTGTGCCTTCTGAAGCGCCCACCTTAGCTAGCGAGTCCGCTTTCTCATTCCCCGGAATCGAGCAATGAGAGGGAACCCATGCTAAGGTAATCTTGAATAATTTTTCGACCAAAACACTCAATAGATGTCTTATTCTTGTTAGGAAATAAGATGAGCGTTGATCAACTTTCATTGAGCGGATTGCCTCTATTGAGCTGAGACTGTCTGAAAAAATAAAATAATGGTCGATGGGCAGTGTTTCAATGATCCCTAGAGCATAGTATATCGCACCCATTTCAGCGACATACACGGAACAAGGATCTTTGAGTTTGAAAGAGGCACTGGAATTTTCATTGAAGATGCCGAAGCCAGTGGACCCGTTTATGCATGAACCGTCAGTAAAGAACATCGACTGATTGTTTGGTGAAAGCTCATAACACAGAATTCTCTTCCGATTCCACCAGATATAGAGCATGACTTTCTTCAGGTGTGTCGATTTTGCTAATAGCTTATGGTTTATGTAGATTGTGCCAAAATTATTTTTGTTCAACATTGTTGTAAAATGTTTTGATTTTTCCGTCACGATTTGCAACAAAAACTACATCACATTACGCATCATTTTTTCCGCTCATAGAGCGAGTCGCAAATAAAGATGCGATGCATTGAATTTATTTCGGTCAAATAATATGGAACCTATACGCTGTATACAAATGAAATTCAAATTTCTGCATTACTCGAGAATTAATCAATTAAATGAAATCAAATTAGGCATATGGAGGTTTTAGGGTGCAATAAATGTTTCTATGGTGATTAGACACTCCACCCCCCTCTCTAAGGGCATCCGCACCAATGCGTTACTATTCAGGGCTTCTAGTCTCGAGTTTTAGCCGTTGTCAATTTATGAACTCTTCGATTTGCGCACCCGTCGTTGCTATCGCGGTTGTTATAGTATTGCTTCTTTTTCGCACCGTAGGTTGCTAAATACGATTGCTATAACTAGAAGAAATGACAAGTGTTTGTTTGTTTTTGTTATCTCTGTGAACTTCGAGTAAGAAAAAATATGGAAAACCGGGTTTTTTTTTTCGAATATACTTCCGGGTCTAGCGACGAAGAAAATCAGTTCTCGGAACAATTATTAGTTCATTCATTGCAAGCATCATTGCCAAACGGTGAATGCAACCGTGGTGGTTCCCGTCTTGGGAAACGAGCCTATATTGATCGTAAAACGGAAGAAGACAGTGACAGAAGACAGTGTCTATGAAGTAACGAGACCTTAAAATAATTTTGCAGCGTTCCTGAATCGATATAAAGTATAAAGTATATGATGCTAGGCTCCACCATGAGCTGCAAAACGACCTAATTGAGCATCTTTGGAATATGAAAGGAGACGAAGAATAGTTTCATGAAATAATTGAGCATTAAATAAAATTATTAATTATTATAAAAAATATATACATTATTATTTATTTGACATAATAAACATCAGCACTTAAAGACAACGATTCTGATTCCAATTCCTTTTTGGCAAATTATATGGTTTCGTTTAAAATGCGCTTTTGCTCTAGCAAGCAATACTCCTTCGCAGTCGTACTCAAACCTTCTAGGTTCATTGACATTATGGTATGATTTGCATCCTGATCAAAGCTACTGCCTTTTGAATGCTGAATGTAAGACGTTCATTTGCAGCATACGCTAACATTTGGCCAACACATCCAGTGAACTTTGCGATGACTCTGTTGATTTGATACCTTCGAGGTTTGATGCCAGTAGGGGCACGTAGTTCTGGATTTCGCATCATTTGTCGTTCGGTGCAAATCTCCAAAAAAAATTGAACACTCGATCGTATAGTGTTTTTACACACTGATTAATGCCGACACTAGCGTCCTGCGGAGTATTCAGCCACGCAAGGCACAATGTTTCATCTTCCGATCTTGTCCAATTTGATCCTCTTTTCGTCGCGTTCATTTTTTGGTAAATAAATGTAATATATACACTTCCGAAATAAGACTTGCACAAGGCGAATGAAACCCACAACAGATGTTTGACGTTTATTGAAAATAGCAACACTTGGCTCGGTTTCTATTGCGTTGCCAAATTTGTTAACTCACTATTCACCGAGAGGCAGATTACTATTTCCCACACCTGAACCGCAACCACCAGTGGGGTTGCTGCGTTATGGTGAGGGTTGTCAAAAAGTCTGTAACAACGCATTGGTGCGGATGCCCTAAGGGGGGGCTGCCGTACAAATGAAACACAAATCTCTGCATTATTCGAGAATTAATCAAGCAAACGTCATAAAAATGAAAAACAAATTTCTGCATAACTCGAAAACTAATCAAGCAAATGGAGCCAAATTTGGCATGTGAATATTTTAGGGGGCACGAAACATTTCTATGGTGAATAGACACTCCTCCCCTCTCTCTAAGAGGAGAAAGGGGAGGGGTCTGTCTTTATTTTATCATATTTTCTGTATCAAACATTTATTTCATGTAACGGAGAAACATGTTATTTTCAAGTGGTTGGAAAATCTTGAACGAGAATTGTATCTGAAAATAATCTGATATTATAATGATAAGTTTTAGTAGAAGTACTAGGATTTTTTTAGTAAAAGGGGTCGATCAGAAGATCAATCAATGAGCAGTTCTACGATTGGACTCATGAACTTGCACTTAGTAAGAACACGTGAATGTTTGAAGGTATTGATAAAAAAACAAATTTTGGGCGGGACGAAGTTTGCCGGGTCAGCTAGTATATTAAAAAAATATGTTTAAATCTGTTCTATAACCCCTCACCACTCACCGTGGACAATCGTCGACTATTTCCTTACTCCTACTCCGCCTAAAGTTGTCCACGTGGTATGTCGTCTATATAAAATAACAAGCCTCAAATAATATTTTATTAAGAATTGCCATTATCTATATTGGAACATTTTTCGAAAAGATGATAGGGTTTTTGTACCTTTTTATGAAAGAATATATACATTTCTCAACTTACAGAGGTTTTGTCCTATTCATAAACAAGACTCATTCCCATTTATCCCGCGCGGCGAATGACGTAGAAAATAAATTCAGCATGAATAAAATAAAAAAATGTTATTCGCTCTTGTTTATCTTTTCGCATCGTTTACGTCGATTACTGTTTTTATGTTGTTGAACATAAGAGAATACATCCATACATCACTTCATTGTCTAAATGAACAAAATCGACTTTTCATTATTAATACGTAGAGCCCCAACCGAACTAGGAAACCGACAATGAACTCTTTTCCCAACCCACGTCGGTCTCTGCGAATCGATAGTGGAATTCACTAAAAATCATTTCATACGCCGTACGCATTAAGTGCGTTACACATATAACGTCCCGTCACCGTGAAGTCAACGGTACGTAATGAAATGTCAAATATTCTCCCATGGAAATCGTATGCTAGCATTCACATAAACAATCACCGGCAACTATGACGTCGGCAAAATAAGTCCAAGAGAATAGCTGACGGTATGGTGATGGTGACGCTGTGTGTGTAGCGCACTTTATTCACGATCACGAATATCTCGACAAGTTAATGTTTTCTTTTCTCAAAGAAACCAATTTTGATGTGAATGCCAACAACAAGGAAAGGAGAGTTGGATCTTTAATACGAAAGTTGAAAATAAATGACATCGTCGTTTCATAAACCCTCTATGAATTTGACGATGAGTGGCAGGCATGAATATTGACTTTTTATTTCGATAATGAAAAGGTAATAAATCCCATAATACAACACCTCTCAGAAAGAGAGTTTTTACATAAAAGTACATGCACCATAACTATTAATGAGCCCCCTACCTGGTGGATATCCTGTTTTACAACATTTTGACTCAGGTCAAAATAGTTTTCCTTTTCTCTTCCCTACCGCCTTGCTCCCTTTTGGAGAAGAGGAAGAAGCTAAAAGTTCAATGAAATAGATATGGATGGATATATGACAAAAGGCAAACACTGCACTGTTGTTCTGCTACTGTTAGAAGCGTCATACTTTTATTGAGACGAGCATAGGATGAATGGCAGCGCCCATTGAACACTTCTGTGAAGTATCCCGAGATCAAAATTCGGGTGAAGTTTATCGGGTTTGCATGAACAGCTGTTGTTTTTGTGTGTCTCGAATTAGCGCGTATTGGTTATGATGGCGTAAAGCGCAAGCTCCAAAGCGAAATTTTACCTCAAAATACGTTTCTATTTCGAAAATCACTGCTTCTTACTGTAAACCAGATTCAGGGAATAACGTCAAATAGCATTTCATATATCTACCTTACTCAATGGTTTTAATGGGTGAAATATTGCGCACAACTTAAATCACGGAAACCTTATTGTTATTGACAGCGCGAATTTATGGTCTATTTTCACTTTTTGCTGTTCATTCAGCTTTTGATTTGCCTTTGATGTGTAGTCATGACTACGTACTTGCATGTGAAAATGTTATTGCACATGATAATATTTTTCCCCCTATTTTCTGTTTCAATCTCATTCAAATTCAAAATTTAAAATCATGTTAAGGTGACGTTGAAAATGTACATAAGTCCGATTGTTTTTTCGCGCATACAGTAAAAAATAGATGCAACTTTTAAAACGAAATTCATTGTTTTGCAAACCGTCATCACAAATGCGGAAATCTCTCGCGACAACCAAAATCCGATGGCGATTATTGACATCAAATTAGTAATGAGTGGATATAGATCCAGACGACGCGACGTTCCGTAAGCACGGTTTCTGGAAAAATGATTCAGGTCTTAACCGCAATTAAAAATAAAATCAAATAAGTACGACATTGCATTTTTTTCATATTTATCCCATCTTCGAATTGGAATCTGATGTAATGAACCAGCTACGGTTGAAATAGGAATCCATGCTGGTTTCCATGCTTTTTTTTCCATGCTTGCATGGAGCTGTCTGCGAAAAACCTGTGAAGTACGCAACACAGGTTTTTCGCAGACAGCTATGTACGTCATTCTCTATCGTCGTCACATCCCGAAAGGATTTACACCGCAATGTTTTTTGAAATTAATTTAAATACTAGCTGATGCAGTTTTTTTCCTTTACAATTACGTTAATTCTTCCACTTCAAAAATCTAATCCAGTAATGCTAATCAGTTTCAAACACAATGTTTTTCAACAAGCTTATTTCGATTTTTGAACATTCATTGCGTGCGTTTTGCTTATTTCATAGTCAAGTCATGCCAAAACAGGTATCCAGACAACAAAACAAATTGTAGGGGGATTGTGCGAAAATAATAATAATTCACTGAAGCCCGCAGATGTTGAGAGAAAACATGAAATGTATTTTCATAATCTATAATATAAGGGCTTGTAATAAGGTGCGCAATAAATCGTCAGTTATTTCTGGGGTTCGCATTATACTGCAGTTTCCTTGTTGTTGGCGATTGCATTAGAATTGATTTCTTTGAGGATCGTAAATTTAATTTTATTCTATGCATTCTCGTTCGCGGATATGAACGGTCTTTAGATAAAGAAGTGGAAGATATCATTTTGTTTGTTTGTTTGTGTGTTAATTGTCCTTGGTAACATGTGGGGTGTTCGGCTACGATTCCCGTTCTGGTCGGGAGAATTTTTCGTCAAAGAAATTTCCTCTGACTTGCACAGTGGAGGAAATTCTAGCTTTCGAAGGGGAATGCTTAACAGCGGGCGGTAATGGGTTCTGGTTAACCACTTAACCACTTGTTATGGATTACCATAACATGCCACGTTGTTGGCCGGTATCACTAGATTCACGGCGTCTAGTTGCACAAAAAGTGTTTACAAAAATGTCCAATTATTTGTGTTACATTACAAATCTGTCCAACTAGAGGCAAATCACTGTAATTATTTATTTTTTCAAACACCGCTGTTAATGTTTCAACCAGCAAAGCTGGTGCAACCGGTCCCAATCTGAAACAAAGTCGTCAAATCAATTTTCTTACGAGTTTCTCATCTTCATTGTTGCATTTACTTTGGTTCATTACACGCTTATTTCGGCTCGCGGTGAAAAATCAATCGCAATCGCTCAAACAGGAAATAAATCACAATGCTTGGGCAAATTCTCTTAGGGAAATCGCCACCCAATATTCCGACGATTAAACTGAACAACGGACAACAAATGCCGGTCATAGGTCTCGGAACCTGGCTTGTGAGTATTGGACGTAGTTTGCGGAAAATGTGCTCCAAACAGTATTCAGTTTGTGTTCACACGCTGAACACTTGTTTGATGCTTTGCGCAAAAAAACGCACTACCACATGTATACACCTATGTGCAAATTATGACGCGCGTTTAGTAGCTATTATTTTCTTTTCGGTAGTCCAAAGAAGGTGAAGCGATTGAGGCGGTCAAAAGTGCCATTGATGAGGGCTATCGACACATTGACACGGCCTATTTTTACCAGAACGAAAAGGAAGTTGGGGAGGCAATACGTGCCAAAATTGAGGAAGGTGTTATCCAACGGAAGGATCTGTTTGTGACCACAAAGGTGGGTCACGCATTGCACCTCGAATCTTATTGGAATTGACCTTTTTTTGTTTTTAGCTGTGGAACACGTACCATCACCCAGACCACGTGGAACGAGCGTTCCAACAGTCGTTTGAAAATTTGAATATTGACTATATTGACCTCTACCTGATGCACCTGCCGATTGGCTACAAATTCGTCGATTGGGATTCGAAAGAGTTGATGCCATACGATGCCGATGGAAAGTTGGAATTTTCCAATGTTGATTTTGTCGACACCTGGAAGGCGATGGAGAAATTGATCAAAACTGGAAAGGTTAAAGGCATCGGAGTGTCCAACTTCAACAGCGAACAAATAACACGGTTGCTTGCGGAATGTGAGATAAAACCGGCGACGAATCAGGTTGAGTGCAATCCGAGTTTGAATCAGAAAAAACTTATCGAGTTTTGTAGAAATTTGGGTATAGCGGTGACGGCTTACAGCCCTCTGGGACGTCCGTATGCCTACGTTGAAAGTTCGGACAGCATGCCGAAACCACTGTTGGATGATCCAAAAGTGGTTGAAATCGGGAAAAGGTACGACAAAAGTGCAGCTCAAGTTGTCTTGAGGTATCTGGTCGAGATCGGGACAATACCCATCCCAAAGTCTTCCAATCCGAAAAGAATCAAGGAAAATTTGAAAATCTTCGACTTCAGACTGAAGGATGATGAAATAAAAGTCATGGATGAGTTTAATACTGGCCAGCGCACGGTACCCTTCAAGCTCTGTGTCGATCACAAGTATTACCCGTTCAATATTGAGTTTTGATCAGTATTAAGTAGTCTCCAAACGATAAAGCGATTAACTCGAGTGATTGCAAAATTGAATTTCAACTATTTATGAAGATCGTTGTATAATATATTGTTACTTCATTTAAGTTTGAATAATATCTCCTCTCTATATAAAAATCTCGTGTCACGGTGTTTGTGGTTGAACTTTTCCGAAATGGTTCAATCGATTTTTATGAAATTACTAGCTGACCCGGCAACCTTCGTCCCGCCCAAAATTTATTTTTCGTTATCACATCCACGTTTTCTTACTAAGCGCTGTTCATGGGTCCAATCGCAGAATTATTCATTGATTGATCTTCTAATCTACCCTATAAAATGACCTTTTACTATAATATTCCTAGTACTTCTACCAAAACACTACATTATTATATCAGACTAGCTGACCGGACAAATTTCGTCCCGCCCAAAATTGTTTTTTTGTTATCAATACCTTCAAACATTCAAGTTTTCCTACTATGAGCAAGTTCATGGGTCCAATCGCAGAACTGTTCATTGATTGATCTTCTAATCGACCCAGTTGAACTTTGTATGGCAGCTCCCCCTTAGAGAGGGGATAAGTGTCTAACCACCGTAAAAACATTTATTGCACCCTAAAACCTCCACATGCAAAATTTTGTTCCATTTGCTTGATTAATTCTCAAGTAATGCAGAAATTTGAGTTTCATTTGTATGGCAGCCCCCCTCAGAGAGAGGGAAGGAGTGTCTAGTCACCATGGAAACGTTTCGTGTCCCCTAAAACATTCGCATGACAAATTTGGCTCCATTTGCTGGATTAATTTTCGAATTATACAGGAATTTGTAAATTTCTATTGTTTGGCAGCTCTCCCTTAGAGACGGGGTGGAGTGTCTAGCCACCATAAAAACATTTATTGCACCCCTAAACTTCCACATGCAAAATTTGGTTTCATTTGCCTGATTAATTCTCGAGTTATGCAGAAATTTGTGTTTCATTTGTATGGCAGCCCTCCCTTAGAGAGGGGGGTGGAGAGTCTAACCACCATAGAAACATTTATTGCATTCTGAAACTTCAATATGCCTAATTTGATTTCATTTGCTTGATTAATTCTCGAGTAATGCAGAAATTAGTGTTTTATTTGTATGTCAGCTCGGTAAGATGCTGGGAATCGTCCAATCCACGGTCAGCAAAGTACTAAAACGATACTTCGAGAACCTAACCATCGACCGGAAGGTGAAGAACGGCAAAAATGGATGCTCCGTCAGTGAAAAAGATCACAAGCGCGTAGTTAAGCAGTTTAGACGTGATCCGAGAAGTTCGGTCCGGGATGTCGCCAATAAGCTGAATTTGTCAAGTTCATTCGTCCAGCGGACCAAGCAGCGGGAGGGCCTGCGTACATACAAGGTTCAGAAGGCTCCTAACCGCGACGAAAAGCAAAACATTGTGACTGTTCATGGAGGTGAACGTGTGAGACACACGAAATTAGCGTGTTTTAGTTCGCGAATTTTGATGAATCACCGTCGGGAAAAAGCTAAGCGTGGGGTTGCGTGAATTTTCACCGCTTCACGCCTCACTTGCACCGCCACAACTGGGTACACGGCCCTTAACCGGTGATACAAGCACCCGCCACCAGATGGCATTGGCATGGGCGACAAATATTTAGATAGGTCCGAAAATGGGAATTCGGACCTGTACCTGGGATCATGAGGGTAATGACCGGGTCGAGAGGTTGACGACCAAGCTTGAAAAGGTATAAAGGGGACTGGACAAAAAACCTTTGGACGGAACGGTCGAGTTTTAAGAGAAAAAAGGATATTTCGCGCGTGGAAAAAAAGGCGACTGTTCGCGCGAATAAGATCAGTGAAAAGATTGGTGAAAAGAAGGAGATCAATCCGGGGTTTAAGAGGATTGAGAAAAAAGGTGCGATCGTGCGTTATCCGCGAGTGCTCGCGGAATTTCCCGGGAATTCGCGATTTCCCGACAGACGACGAATTATTATTGGAGAACTGTCCCTTCTATAACCGGAACATCGAGTCGTCGCAGCCCAGCTTCCAGGTGAGTGTAGGTTAAGGAAGTGGGTGGTAAGGCAACGTAGCCAAACGCGAGGTTTTTCCCCAAGCAAATAATAAAGCGTATGCCGACCCTGAGGCATTTTTAAAGGGAGTTTCGTGTGTGCCACCGGGTTTATATGTCTCTGTTAGGGAACACATTTCGGTAGGAACAAAAGTTGCCCCTACTTTCATGTATTTGCAATGCCGATTTCCCCCAGGCAGCTTGGTTTTGATGTCTCTGTTAGGGACCCGCCGCATGTGTCGTCAATTTGGACCAATCAGAAGTGGGTATTTCCGTTAGGATAGGGATTGAGATTTTTCAATTGTTCGATAGTTAGTTTCATGACATATATTATTTTCTTCAATATAAAAAAATGTTATGGAGTACCGAAATCGATTGACACAACTATTTCATCAATCCACCATGGAATGACTGAGCAATAAGCGTTTGAAATTGGACAATTTTCACGATGTGCTCGATTTTTGATTTTCAATTTGTATCCCAATATGTTCCCGATAGACGTAATCCTACGTCAACATATATATTTAACAGCATGGTTGACAGACATTCTAATGCTCCATGTTAAACTGCAGGTTGATTTGAATGATGTAGCGAATTCGTTTTTATTCAGTTTCAACCCCAGTTCAACAACGAATACTAAGAAAAGAGGACCGGTCACTGTTTGGTCTCACATGGATTCAACAGAGGACCTATCCATCTACTCTGCGACCACTACCAAGTTCACAACTCCCTCGAATCCTTCTTTTGAGGTTGCCCCAAATATGATGATCTTCGAAATCTCCATGGAATCAGCGCGAGTATACGAGATGTCTTGAGCGACGATTCAGCGAGAGTAGCAGCAGATCCTTGTTCCTTCCCCTTCACGATGAAGGTGAATAAGAACACTTCGGCATCTTCCACGGCTTCCTCTCCATTGGCCTGGAGCCATGGTACGAGGACATCCTTGCCATCTGGTCAGTAAGGGTGCTCATACACTGTTTGACCGAAGCCAAATATTTGACTCTTTTTGACAGATAAAATTTGGTCAACGTGTACTGATCAAATATATTCTACACAAAACACGACAAGCAAATATTCAATTATTGGATGCCTAAAATATTTTTTCGGTCTGTTCTTCGAACCTGTCGGTACATGGTTAGGTTACCTTGGATATTTCAGTTGATTTTTTTCCATGTTCGGTGTTTGATATTGTTTACTACTGTTGAAAATTGAAGAGTGGCAAACAAAATAGTGTTTGTACAAATATCAAATCAAACCTTATCTGTCAAAAAATATCAAATATTTGACCTCCGGGAAAACAGTGTACGGCCACCTTAAGCAAGTTTTTTTTGTCAAATTATGTTTTGAAAATGGTTTTATATGTGTTGAAATGTTGTTTTTCAGCCAACGCTAGTTTGGGTGTATTATTGGAATCGTAATCCAATTCGGATTCTGATTTCGAAGAGTATATTCGCGTAGACGGCATTAAGGAGGCGAAAATAATCTTGGATTTTCAGGTGGAATATGGTATGCTTTTAAAATAAAAATTATGAATGAAAATTTACTTTCACGAATCGAATATGTATTCTATGTGATGGAATAAGACAAAAACATTAAACGAAAACTGTGTCTGATGATGATTTATAATGGTAATTATTAGAGAAACTCAAGATTATGGGTCATAGATTAATAATGAGCGTTATTCTGAAGATGCAGAAGAAAAACGAACAAATTATTAACACCGATATGTTCCACCTTTTTTTTAAATATAGGCAAACCTGTTTTTGTACGGTTGCTTTTTGTGCAATTTCTCATTTGGTAATCGAAGGTAATCGGCGATCAAACGGTTTCCTCCACCAGCGAAGTTGAAAATATCTGCCAGACCCACAAATACATTGCATTTTCTCCCAATAGCGGCTCCTAAAAAACGCAAAAGAAAAAAATTATTGGACACTATTTTGGAGCAGGATTTTTTTGTAGAACACATGTTGCAAAAAGGTGTTTCTAACGTTGTTAATTTATATATTTCAACCTAATTAGCTCTGCAGAACTTTCTACTTTCATCTAATACTTATCTTTATAAAAAATAAATTTATTACTCGTGCAAAACTACATGTTCAAATCCACCACTTTTTGTTCTGCGTTCCAGAAAACGGGACCAGCGAACATTCTTTTCAGGTCTGCGAACAGATCTGGAGAATACGGTGGATGCGGAAGCAATTCGAAGCCCAACTCATGCAATTTTGCCATCGTTTTCATTGATTTGTGATTTTTCCATTTTATTCACAACAAAAGTTGCTTTACTCTCAATGCTGTAACTCACGAACCAATCGGCCGATTGCTGTCAAATTTTGACACGCATCCATTGAAAGATGGTGCTTTGTGATAGTCAAGTAGATTTTTGCAAGAGGCGCCATCTAAACGTCAATCTTATGAACTTTTCAGATGAACTGTTATACAATCAACGAATTTACGCAAAGCTGAATCAGCTCATGCGATATCTACATTAGAGTTCAGAACCACAAAAGTGAGGGTGTTTGTTTATTTTACGCACTGAAACACAAGATTCGGTGGTGATTATTCATTTTATTTCAATTTAGATTCATTTCAGCCATTGAATGTCGTCAGTATATGGTAAGAAAGTTGGAGTTTTGTATATTTACGATGGTTTCAACACGCGATTTGACCAAAGGCATAGATAATCTTCGAAAATGTTTCAGTTTGATAATGCATACCGGTTGTTCATACTATGGATAATTGCGATGAAATCGATATCATATCAAATTGGCTGATATCATTGACTATGTAGGGGCCGATACGAGAAGAATTTGCAGTATTTTTAGCGCAAAACACCCTATTCATCGTTTACTTAGTTGAAAAAAAAATTAAAGTTACAATACTTATAACAAGTCATTCCTCGTAATGATGATGAAAACAAACGAGACGAGCGCTCGTCTTACCGTCTCGTTATCTGGAATAGGACCCTATATTTGCTTTATTTAAACTCGCTGTCAAACTCAGCTTCGATGTTTCGGATTGAAGTAGTCTGGTATATCGTTCGATTCCTAATTTCATCAATTCCATCAACGGGAGTCAGCAGAAGGCGTAAATTTAGCCTTCCATCTCGAAAATGGCGAGCGTATATTTTCACCAACGGGACAGCAATTGAACGAAATGAATATTTTACGAAAATATATTACATTTTTCTCTTTGAATTCAAACTTTGAGAGATCAAGCATGTCAGCTACGTTAATGAAATACATTGAATCAAGAAACAGCATAATGGCTTACGCCGAAAAAAAAAAAACAAATGGCTTCAGTATTCTTCAGTATTCCTTTGATTCTGTTTCAATAGAGGTTTTGTCAGACAAATTACACTCTCGGGGTCTGCCGCCTCTATTGAATAATATGTTATATAACTTGCTTTGTGAGAAACATTTGAACTTTTCTCACGGAGATTCGGCAGTAAGTCGGGTCTCTTACATGGGCCTCCCCCAGGGCTCATGTTTAAGCCCCCTTTTGTACAACTTCTCTGTAAGCGACATCGACAATTGCCTTACACAAAATTGCAGCCTAAGACAACTTGCAGATGATGGAGTGGTGTCTGTCGTAGGATCAAACGAATCCGACCTGCAAGGACCCTTACAAGATACTTTGAACAATTTTTCAACCTGGGCCATTGGGCTAGGGATCGAATTCTCCACGGAGAAAACAGAGATGGTGGTTTTTTCTAGGAAGCATAGACCAGCAAAACCAAAGCTTCAACTTTTGGGTAAACCGATCACTCATGCTATGTCATTCAAGTATCTTGGGGTCTGGTTCGACTCCAAATGTACTTGGGGGGCCCATATTAGGTATCTGAGTAAAAAATGTTAACAAAGAATAAACTTTCTCCGTACAATTACCGGCACCTGGTGGGGAGCCCATCCCGAAGATCTTATAATGTTGTATCGAACAACTATTCTCTCAGCGATGGAGTATGGCAGTTTCTGTTTTCAATCAGCTGCCAAAACACACCTCATTAAACTCGAGCGAATTCAGTATCTTTGTCTCCGTATTGCGTTGGGATGTATGCCCTCAACGCATACCATGAGTCTCGAGGTTTTGGCAGGCGTACTCCCACTAAAAGATCGCTTCAATTCATTATCTCTTCGGTTCCTCATCCGGTGTAAGGTTATGAATCCATTGGTGATCGGAAATTTTGAGCAATTGATCGAGCTAAATGTTCATTCTGGATTCATGAGTTCATATCATGAATTCACCTCTATGCAGGTTGTTCCTTCTTCGTATATTCCCAACCGTGTTTGTTTTCCTGACTACATCAATTCCTCTGTACATTTCGATTTGTTCATGAAGGAGAAAATCCATGAAAATCTAGATTATCTTAGATTGGGGTTCGTTCCTACGATCTTCAATGCAAAGTATGGGCGTATCAATTGTGATATGTACTTTACTGATGGGTCCTCTATGAATGAGTCCACAGGATTTGGAGTGTTCAACGTATTTCTTAGCACCTCACACAGTCTTCAGAATCCTTGCTCAGTGTATATTGCTGAATTGGCAGCTATACACTGGGCGCTGGACAGCGTCGCCTCACGACCTGTTGAACACTATTGTAACGGATAGTCTTAGCTCTGTCGAAGCTATCCGTTCAGTGAGGCCGGAAAAGCACTCGCCGTACTTCCTTGAGAGTATACGACAAATTTTGAGTGCTTTATCCAGACGCTGTTATGTCATTACCTTTGCCTGGGTCCCTTCACATTGCTCAATTCCGGGTAATGAGAGGGCTGACTCATTGGCAAAGGTTGGTGCAATTGAAGGCGACATTTATCAGCGTCAAATCGCCTTCAATGAATTTTATTCTTTAGTTCGCAAAAATACCATCGCTAACTGGCAACGCAAGTGGAATGAACATGAATTGGGCCGGTGGTTTCACTCGACTATCCCTAAGGTTAGCCTCAAACCGTGGTTCAAAAGTCTGGACTTGAGTCGGGACTTTATTCGCACCTTCTCCCGACTCATGTCCAATCACTGTTCGTTAGATGCACTACTCTTTCGTTTCAATCTTGCCAGCAGCAATCTCTGCGTTTGTGGCCAAGGTTATCACGACATCGAGCACGTTGTTTGGTCGTGCGAGGTGTATCTGGTCACCAGATCGAATTTAGAAAACTCCCTTCGGGCCCGAGGAAGAGAGCCCAATGTGCCGGTGAGAGATGTGTTGACTCGGTTAGACCTTGATTACATGTCCCATATATATGTTTTCCTTAAAGCTATAGATCTTCGTGTGTGATTGTCCCTACATCCTTATACCCTCCTTTTCTTCCTTTGCGGGTAATTCGTCCCCTTGCTATGAATAGTAGAATAAGTTGAAATGTAAATAAACTATAGATATACGAATAGATTTAAGAATTGAGTGTTCATCAACATTGTTACAATTTCCTTATATCCCATCCTTCTCCTAAAAATATGTCACCTTTCTAAACTCGAGTACACCGCGAGTAATCGGTTTTCCACCTTACTAACCATAGATGTAAGAAAATTGTTTATATATATATAGAATTCGGCTCCTTTAAACTTAAGTAACTGAGCCTGTAAAAATAAACGAATTAATAAAAAAAAAGAAAAAAGAAACAGCATACAATCTTTCGTTCAAATCGTTTCGTTCGTTCTTTTCTATCAATCACATTCGATTAAGATTAGATCGTTCAAACATTCAAACACACTTACAATGCATTAGTTATGTTCTATTTAACACCCAAAATATTCACCAGAAATAATTTATATGGCAGAACAACGTTTACCGAGTCAGCTAGTCATTCAAAACACACATTGCAAAGGTAGTTGATATATTTACTGATATCCAAGATAATCAGTAAATAGCCTTATCAGCGTGACGAGCGTAACTGAATCAATAATATGTCGCTTATCACCTTTTTGTTCCGTCAAGTCGCTAGCTTAACTCGCATCTGGTTCAGTTTGTTTGCAGCTGGCGGTTGATTCAGCAGAATGCCTATTTTTGCGCCTACGGTAACGTTGAATAATGGCCACAAGATGCCCGTACTGGGCCTCGGGACCTGGCTGGTGAGTGTCTTAACAATGTCCAATGTCGAAAAGATCTATCCAAAATCTCAAAATCGTAGTCCCGCGAAGGCGAAGGTATCGAGGCCATCAAAGCTGCGATTGATGCCGGCTATCGGCATATCGACACCGCTTATCTGTATCGCAACGAGAAAGAAGTGGGTCAAGCCATTCGCGAAAAAATCGCGGAAGGTGTAATCAAACGGGAGGACATCTTTGTCACCACGAAGGTTTGTTGCACAATTGCATCTTGATTGTATTATGATAAGCATGCTGGGTTTTAGTTGTGGAACAACTTTTTCGAGCCATGTAAAGTTGCGGAAGCATTTAAGCGTTCCTTTGAGAATTTGGACATCGGTTATATCGATCTGTATCTCATGCACAGTCCGATGAGCTTCAAATTCGACGGCTGGGAATTGGGTCATGTAGATGCAACGACCAAGCCGGAGTATGCTGACGTGGACATCGTAGACACCTGGCGAGCAATGGAAGAGCTCTTGAACACGGGAAAAGTAAGAAGCATCGGGGTTTCGAATTTCAACAGCGAGCAAATCGCTCGCATCTTGCAGCAATGTGAGATGAAACCCGTCACGAATCAAGTCGAATGCAATCCTGGTATCAACCAACGTAAACTAATCGAATTCTGCCGAAAACTGGATATAGTGGTGACCGCGTACAGCCCATTGGGACGCCCCAACTATTACGAGATGGATCCCGTAAAAGTACCAAAACCAGCCCTCGATGATCCACGCGTTAAAGCGATTGCTGAAAAATACAACAAGACTCCGGGACAGGTCATTTTACGTTATTTGGTGGAAATCGGTACTGTGCCGGTTCCAAAATCGTCGAATCCGGTACGTCTTCGTCAGAATATCGACATATTTGATTTCCAACTGACTAAGGAGGAAATTGAAACGATGGATGGACTCAACACGGGCAAACGAACCGTACCGTTTCATGTTTGGATCAGCCATAAAAACTATCCATTTCATATCGAATTTTAAAGAAATATACCTTTCTTAATCAATTATTCCTGGATATTAACCAGAAATGACATTTGAAGTGACCTCATCGGATCCGCGTGGCAAATATCCGAAAAATAAGCGGTTGAAAATCGATCTGCTCGGTTCTTCGAACGGAAGAATAACTTTTCGGGGGATAAATAAGGGCAACCGTGACGAAGCAGATTTTCACCTAATATACTTTTCTAAATGACTGTTGATTTTACGACTGACCAGCTGTTGTCCTTCCTTTGAGGGTGAAAAAAAAATTATAACTAGCGTGACCTGCCTGATCGATTTTTCGTGCAGGAAATGCATGAAAAGAAAAACGAACCGTGGAAAATCGCTCGATTAGCGTAACGCCATGTGCAGTCTCGTTCTCCTCGTTCGTCCAGGAGAGAAACGGATAAAGAATGACAAAATTTGAAAGAAAACAATCGGATCGATCCCGACGTGTTGCTTTTGCTCAGCATTTTCGTTGTCGGTGAAAAGGAAAGCAAAAAAAAATAAATAGATTGCCTAAAAGAATAGAACCCAGCGGTAAGTTCTGAGAGCTTCATCAAGAATTGCATACTCTTCTCTTCTAATGTTACGTGTGATAAAAAACATGTTCTTGTCTTTGCTGAGAAACGCGAATTTAAAATTTGGAGATATGATCGCTTTGAATTTTATGACTGATCGGATTCAGGATTTTTTTCCGCGGTCAGCTGGGTAAACCCAACGCTTATTCTAATCCAAGCTCTCCGTTTATCCTAATGCAGGGATTCTCAACCTTTTTTGGCCAAGGGACCCCTTTTCCAGAATGAAGTGATACCATCGACTCATATTGCTAGGCCGATCAAACGTACCGTTTTGAACGGGGCAGTACTGTTTTTTCGATCATTTTGGATTGTCCCGTCTTTTTATCAATTTGTACCTTATTTTGATTATAAAGAAAAAAACATTTACAGTAAAGTCCTGTTGTACGATTTATTTGAAAACTCCTACCTTAAATTGCTTCTAACCAGCGATTAGTTAGTGATCTTTCGAACATTTATTCCCCTTGTTGAAAGAGACGATGTGTCTGCCTCTAAAGTTGCTATTAATTTTGTTGATATTAGAATTCCTCAACATAGAAGAGAAGTATTTTTGACCAGTGAGGTGCAAAATATACTCAAAAATATAGAGGCTTATGTCCAAGAAAAGACCACGTGGTTGACGCAGGATTATAGATTACGCTTGTTTACCATTTCAACTACAGAGGGCGTTGAAAGGCCTGTGCCTTGTTGTCTTGAGATTCCATTTTCAGTCACTGTAATAGTTTGGTCGATTCAACTTTAGGGATTCTTCATATTCACCTTTTTGTAAAAACTATTAGTGATCGCGAAACACACAGAAACTTTGTGACATTTCCCGCTCAGAACCGGTACCCGATTCGTAAAGCAATTCGAACGGGATAAAACTATATGATTGCTACAGGAAGCACAATTCTGGAGGCACAATTGAAAGGCATAAGAGTTGAAGAACGTCTGAAAATGTGGAACGAGTAAGAGTTTCAATTGAGCAGTCATTAAGACGGTCTGACAGTCTTTCTGTATTGGGTGGCTACCAATCCAAAGAAACCAAATGTATTATATTTACGCTCTCCAAAGGTTACAGTATAAAGATTGTGAACTGTTTGAGCATCTGAGATCGATTCAGCGCGCGGAAAGATTTCACTTTTGAAGTTTTAACGAGCAAACCCAGTATGGGTGACATTAGCATTAGGTGAGGCTGCTGACTGATCGTTAGTTGGAGCCAGACTGAGTATTAGACCTCTCTTCCCTCTCTAAGAGGGGGCTGTCATACCAATGAAACACAAATTACTGCATTACTGCAATTAATCAAGCAAATGAAACCAAATTAGGCATGTGGAGGTTTTAGGGGGCAAGAAACATTTCTAAGGCCAAATTTGGGATGTGAAGGTTTTTGGGTACGAGAAATGTTTCTATGATGTGTAACAAAGGGCTTGCTACGTCCATGTAATTCCAGCCTAATTAGGTTTCTCAGAAAAGGGAAAACACCGATTATAGACTCCTAAAGAGACGGTCTTTTTATTCGGTTTATTGCTGCCCTGATTCCCTAGCTCCTACTACTGTTACAAGTACTCACTGGTGTAGTGTGTCGTGTCAGGGCCCGCCGATGGTTCTTCCGCGCTCCTACGTTGCCTCGGCTTTCGGCGTAGATTCTGACCGTCGCTGATCGTCTCCCGCTCCGGGTTTGTTTCTCCCGTTTGACGCAGATTCGGATCTTCGTCGCTTTGTCTCTTCGTTTGTCGTTCAGGATGCCGGTACTAATCCTCGGCCACGCTACGCCCCACACCGCGCTCTGGGTTTTGACGATAATGCCAACTAAGCCACAACCTTTTTCGACAGCACTGTGCGCCACTGTACGCGACCGCCACAAACCGCTAGTTTGGTTTAGGTTTGTGTGGAATGATACTTCCTTCTTTGTGAAAGAACTTCTTAGAAACTACAATTCCACCGAATCGTCGCGGATTTACTTCCCGTTGGTAGTTGAGGACACGTCTAGTCTCTATCGCGTGGTTCAGACAAATCCCCACTCGCTCCAACCGGAACCTCTACGACCCGCCAAATCCGGGTTGATTTTCATCGCCTTCAGCACTACCAACCGCAGCGATGTTTTAATGTGTCGTGTAATGTTGTTTGTGCTGTATACAATCCTTAATTCGTGTTGTGTATGACTATGTGCTGTCTTTCTTTTATCCCTTAAATAGCTATTTTTTAATCTGTCGTTTCAATTTTATTTTTGGTTTTATTGATCGAAATATAGTTTAGGAAATAGGTATAAGTTTTTAATTTTATGCGAATGACCCTATTTAGCTGTTTTTTCTATAAATTTGTGTTTTCTCCTTTTTTTGTTCTTAATAAATACCATGGACGGGGGCAAGCTTCAACAGGCAGCAAGACCTAACAAGAGACTTGTCACAGATGGTATGACACCCCTTCCCATAAAAATAATGCACATATTTTAACCAAACATATTCCAACCAAACATGACAATTGGAAATTTTCGGAAAGCTCTGGAGGAAAATGGGAAAATTCGAAAAATTCAATTCACATATGTTCTACAATTACATATTGACAAGCGTTGTTTGTCCATTTGATGTTTGCGGTAACGAAATTGATCTTCGTTCGAAAGTGGAAATGGATTTTAATGTTATAAAACGCACTCCTATATCGTCTTCTATCTATATAAATAAAAACGGGTCGCCGAATGTGTTGATAAGAGCAAAACTCGAGAATGGAATTGTCCGATTAAGGGCTGTCTTCATTCTATCATATTTTCTGTATCAAACATTTCTTCCATGTAACGGAGAAACATGTTATTTGCAAGTGGATGAAAAATCTTGCACGAGAATTGTGTCTGAAAATAATCTGATATTATAATGTCGAGTTTTGGTAGAAGTACTGAAGTTTTATAGTGAAAAATAATTTTAAAGGGTAGATTAGAAGATCAATCAATGAACAGTTCTGCGATTGGACCTATGAACGTGCACTTAGTAAGAAAACGTGGATGTGATAACGAAAAATAAATTTTGGGCGGGACGAAGTTTGCCGGGTCAACTAGTAAGATATAAACGGACAGGGTTAATTTGCAATATCTCTTCTCTCCAAAGTATCCGAACGAACTAACGCTGCACTTACATTTCTAGCGAGTGATTTACGCACTCCTAATTCGCAGTGATTTATAAAAATTATAAAATAACTAAAAATTTTCCGAGAAATTCATTTTCGATTCGCAAACAAAAATACAGTAATTTACATTTAATGCGACATTTATCAATTTAGCGACACGTTTAATTGGACATTTTTACCTCTATTTGGACATTTTTGTAAACATCGAGTTCGGGGCCCAAATTATGGCCCCACATTGAAAGTCGCCAACAGATGTAGACACTGTTACACTCGCATTGCCAATGCCCAATTACAGGTCAAAATCTCCTCCAATGCGACACTGAGTGGTGCCTCGGCATGTCGCATTAAATGTAAATTACTGTATATGTAGTAGCGTCGAGTGAAGCTTTTGCACCCGGGGAGGAAGAGTTGATTTGCACCCCTTTCCGCCAGAAATGTTGAAACATTTGCACCCAGGAAAGAGTCTGCGTCGCACCCAAAGGAAGAGTCGATTTGCACCCCAACCCCCCCGTCAGAAATCATATTTATCCAATTTCTTCATATAAATTCGGTTCATTCTGCACCCATAAAATCGTGCCCCCGGGGGCAGTCCGCCCCTCCACACCCCTCAGTCGACGCCACTGTGTATATGACTATTTCTATGCACATAATTTTACTTTATGGCTTTAGAATTATTCAAACCGCAATACTACTTATAGAATATGCCCAGGACATTTCACTAGTAAAAATAGTCGAGAGAATACTAATCATAATACAGTCAATCATCTTCTTATACTTATGACAGACATACAGCTGTACTTGCGTTGTACTTTGAAAATTGTATGTCTGTTAGAGATGGGCAAACCGTTCACGAACGGTACGAAAGAACTAGTTCGCCGAAAAGAGTGAACGAGCGGTCGTTCTTTTTCAAAGAACGATAGTTCTCCCCCCGAACTGAATGCGAGCGAACGGTTTGTGAACGAACTGATTCCGTAAGAACGGTTTGCGAGTGAACTGTTGGAGAGTGAACTGTTTGTGAACGAACTGTTTGCGAGTGAACTGTATGGGAAAGAACTGAGTGAGAGTGAACTGTTTGGGAACGAACTGTTTGAGAACGAAGTGTTTGCGGGCAAATTGTTTGCGAACGAACGAGTGCAGCTGAACTGATTTGCGCTGGGCGGGATGGATAAATATAACGAGAATGCTTGTAAGGAAAATAAAACGATTTGTCATTTATGAACAAAATGCATGTAACGCAGGGTTTATTTTGTTAATGTATTCTCAATTTTGGGTTGAAAAATTAAATTAGATTTTTAAAAGTTTTAAAAGCAAAACTTCATATACATATCATATACTTTCTAATTATCAGAAAAAATCTGGGGGAAGCTCGGGTGATTCATGGATTAAGTAAACATAAAATTTTATAGTGAGGGTATGTTGAGAAAAAAGTTTTTTCGTTGCTTTCAATTCATTGTTTGGCCTATTGCGTGAACCTGTGTGTTTTCCAGAAAGAGAATATGAAAAATTGCACATATTTTGTGCGCATCAAATTATTACATAAACTTTTGTTTATGTAATATATTTTCACATACAGTTTGCGACTTTTAATGAAGCAGCTTATCTTTCCCCACTACATTTCAAAAATATAAATCCCATACGTACACTATCCAATCCAACGATATCAATATTGATGCTGCTGTCTATTGATGTTGGGTTCCAGCCAACATTCTGTGTTGTTCCTAATATCGCTGAACGAAAGAGCGAAAGAACGGTTCAAAAGAACTGATTCACTTAGATGAACGGTTAGTGAGTGAACCGTTCATCAAAGTGAACTTTTTTGCCCATCTCTAATGTCTGTCACCATGTACAGCGCTAGAACCATGCAAGCAACTCGATCCAATCGCTGTACCTGCACCGACCTATTTTACCGCTGTACATGGCTACCAAAGTACGTAGAATAGAAGGTAGTCTCCTCCCTGCTTTGTTCAAGTAGTGGTGGGCAAAGGAAAAAAGCAAAAAATTGTAATAAACCATCCATCGAATCCATATAAATTCGAACATTTTTGATTTTTTTTTAAATTGTAACAAAAGAACTGTCTCAAAATATGTTTCTAAATGATGAAATAGCAATTTACTTAATCATTTTAAAATAGAAAAAAGTGGAATTATCGCACCTGTGTTATGAAAATAACCCAAAAATAACCGATGAACAAATGTGTGGAGAGGTTATATCGAAGCAGTTTCGTTTCGTGTCGTTGATAGTATGATGAAAGATTAACTCCCACACTGCTGATTTTTTTTCTCTTTTATTGAAGCAGCTATCAAGAATCATCGCGACGCTTTCAATGGTTTCGGTTTGGAGTGTTCAGCCGTTCAGCCGCGACTAAATTGGCGTTTCTGAAAAACGAGAAAAACATTTCCTCCACGCCGGGTCATCTTCCGAATTGATTGCAAATAAATATTTTGCACTTTCGCAAGAAGTTAATATATAAATTTGGAATTTTGTGTGAAATCATTGGAACGGAACGTTTAGGAAGATCCAAGAAGCGAATGCTTTGGATAGCTGAAAACATCTCCGATTAGTTTATCTCATCACAATTTATATAAAACACACTTACCTCCAGTACAAAGATGTCTTCTTTGCTGATTATAGGTTAAAACAGTATCCCCAAGTTTTGAAAATTTTTCTGCTCCGGCATCGCGGGACGTGGCACTTCGACATATTGCTGAAGTAAACACTGTTCAGTATGAAATCGATAGAAAAAATCACATCAAACCTTACCTGCAGTGAAAATGCGGTACACTATCGTGTTTATCGTCGGGTCGACTTACGATTTTGTCACTTTGTACGAATTTTTGAACTTTTAAAAACAAGAAATATTGAAAAAACATCCGAACATCGAACAAATTGAGGATAGTTTATTCCTAATTTCTTTGTGTGTGTATCACATGCGCGCTCCGTGTGTATGCACAGAAAATATCACTTACCTTCTATTCTACGTACTTTGCATGGCTACAGTTGTACTGTGCGCAGCGCCATAGACGATTAGTGGTGGGTAGCATGAACAAAACGAATCAAAACATTTGGTATACAATCTTTTCATTGACTTTCTCTTGAGTTAATAACTCAGATTGGAAACATATTTGTTGTGTTCGATAGTTTAGACGCTAAATAAAAACCTTTTTCATTGAAATATTGGTGAAAATACAATGCAATAAATTCAAACTTCTGATTGTCAGTCTGACATGCGGTACAATGTACAACCAAAGTATGTGTGTCATGCTATCGTGGTACCTGTACAACGCTGTACACGTACAGCGCTAGTACAGTTGTATGTCTGTCCATGGTATAAGATGACAATGAATCTGATGACAGTTATGAAAAAGAAGAAGTAGAGGAAATGGTTGTTTTAATTTGCAATCTAAAGAAAATCCTATATATTAATAGCAGAATTTGTTTGATTTGAGGGGTCGTCCGTAAACTACGTGATATTTTTTTTCAACAGGTAGGACGCCTAGTTGGGTTGCTTGAGGTCAAGGTCATAAAACTATGTTAAAAATTATGTAAAAAAAAGGGTGTCATAAAATTTCAAAATATTTGGATCACGGCCCCAAATAAGAAATGGATGCCAGATTCGTGTTCAGCATCCCAAGATTATGTAAAACCCATGTTTTTTGCATTTAACTACACTGGGAGTGTTTGTATGGAGCCCACTGTGCACTGCTGCAGCCCGTATACTCCGTTATAATCCCGCTTCTTTTTTAGAACAACTGTGCCAGTCTCCTTGTAAAGTTGCACGGCCCAGTTCATGAATAATCTGCTCAAATTCAGATGTGACAGCTTCTTTGTGATTTGTATTTTTCTAATTCCAACCAGGTGTGAGAGCTGTCTACTGGAATTAATTGCAATTTATCTCTGAAAAAGGCAAACACTGTCTTTATCGCTTGCAAGTAGACTATAAACATGTGTCGTATCAAACACAGTTGATTAACGGGCTACAACAGAGTTCGCATTGGGGAGCACACAAATGTCGTGACCGGAATGAATCGGCATTAATATTTATTAAACAAAGCCAGCTTATTCTATATAAGTTGTTCGCAGTCATGATTATTCACCTACAAACAAGAAAAAAGCGTTTTATATCATTGAGTTTTAATGTGGTTACGTCAACCATATATATTTGGGCAGACCAGGGGTCAGATAATGTGAAAGCCAGAACAAAAAAGAAAAAAAACAAGAGCCTACAATTTACTAACAAATCTTGAGAAGGTCTCTAGAACTACTTTGGACATTTGTAACCCACGACGGTCGGGTCTGAAGGAATGGGGGAGTGTTTAGTGAACGGCTTAAGCGCCACTCCCGAAGGAGACCGTTCACCACGGTTTCTGTGCCCAGCTTGAGACTCTGCCAAAGGGCAGGTTTTATCTTTGTACCCCCAAACACAGAGAAGTTCCGTCCCAGGCATGTTCGGAAATCAATAATTGCTGTGGTAATTGTTGCTCGCAACAATCGACCTCAGATCGTTAAAGTAGATCCCACTTTTGCCTGTGTTATCATCACAGGTAAAGTCTCAAACAATGCACGTTTTCCCTTCACGTTTGGGAAACCAGAACCAACAAAAATCATCAACCGGAAAAAATCCACGAGGAGAGCAAGACTTGCTAATCGTGGTCCCTTCACAAAACCAGTTTTAGAATTCTCATCAAAACAAATAAACTAAATTTACAAATACTCCAAAGAAAAGGTCTCTATTGATTTCCAATTTTCATTACAGTTCCACAAATTTCGTTACATTTTATTTACACGTTTTAATGAATCTATTTCCCCTATCACTCTAACATTTCCCTCAATTTTATTTATTCTCTCTTTCTACCTAAACTCCACTACCCTATTCTTCAGTTGGCTCGTTAAACTTTCCTACTAAAAACTTCACTTCTCTCATCATCATATCTTTATTCCCACAATCACATAATTTCTCGGGTATTTTTCATTCAAATAACCGTGCTTGTTCCGTGATCATTCATAATCTCCCCTCTCTTTCCATCCCTATTTTCGGCAACAGTAATTTTTATTCATCGTGTCACTTCTTCATGTGTTCCTCCATAGGGAGCGGTGGGGGTGTGCTTATTCGCTCAACTTAATTTAGCCATTCAAATCAAATAATCGCAACCAGCGGAAAAATTAGCGCCGCTGGGACCTAGGATTTTTGTATATTTGTTACGATTCATGACATTCATTACGTACGTGGAAATTTAATTGGTTTGTTCGAATATGATCATATATGTTGTTAACTTGGGATTCGAACCGGGTACCCTTAACATGGGGGACCGGTCGACCAACTCGCTCGGCTACGATCGCTACTTGTATGCTTTCACGACCGTACCGGCTGAAATATCGTCATGCGCATGGAATAATAGTTTTTGTGTTACTCACGACCTTTTGAGTGCGATGTCCTAATTTTGATTGCGATGCTGCTTATGTTATGTTGCTTAGATCAGCGGGGCCACCTCCCGCTTATCGATGGTTATTTGATCGCTTGGATTAGCGGGTCTTCCCTCGTTCAAGCCAATCTTCGATGCTCCTGATGCTTGGTTCAGCAGGACTTCCTCCGCTTGAGTCGGTCGTTGATATTAAGGCTGCCGGGGCCAGCGCTTAAACCGGTCGTCGTCGTTGCTCAATCCCTGCCAGCGCTTCGCGCTCTTCAGCTTGTGGTTGGCTGGCTCCTTCTCGCTGCACCGTGGGGTCTGGAGCGGCTCTAACTTCAAAATGGTGTTTCGGGAATTTGTTGCTGTTGGATTAATGCATATATTTCCACCCACGTGGAATATTAGGACATGTTTAATCACGCAATCAATCAAGCACGTTTACCTTTCGATTTGACCACGCAAAGCACGATATTTCCTTCCTGTCTCTAGCTTTTGAGCCACTATATAAAAAAACTATCTACCCGGGAAAAAAATCCTAAAACTGGTTTGTAACAAAAAAAACCACGTTTAACTAACCTAAACTTTTACACCGAGGCTCTTGGCGATGTCCGCCGGGTCCAGTCTCTTCCACGATCCAGGATAAAGTGACCGCTTAGAATTTTGAAATCCTCAGATCAGCCAGGCGTGAGATCAATTTTGTCATAGTTATGTAAATGCCACAGAAGTGCGCAAGTACATAACGTTTCTAAAGTCAATTATCGCGCGCAACAATTACCTCAATCATTAAGGCCATCCACCTTAAATCCCAAGTGCCTGATCTTGCCGGACCCTCCGTCCAACCCATATTTGGGCACAAAGCACCTGCTCTTTTGCAGAGTTTCAAACCTGACAGGAACAGCTCTTTCACTCCCCCTTTGAGTGAGGATGCAGCTCAACGTTCCCACAAAAGACATGTTCCAAAACAAAGAAGAAAATACTGAGTGCCGCGTCGCTAGAATGAAATGATATTTGTCATCCCAGTTCTATCGACGTCTAAGCACTCATTGGAACCCTACAAATGCCTCTTGTAGAAACTTGCCCGAAAGAAGCTATTCTGAAGCTTTGCAAAATTAGGGGGTCGGCATATCTGCATTTGTGTAACATGCTACACATTGTTTCCTCGGAAAACTCGCATCGTGTTCTTTCGCTCGCGTTCGCATCTTATACTTATGACAGACATACAACTGTACTAGAGTTGTACTTTGAAAATTGTATGTCTGTCACCATGTACAGCGCTAGAACCATGCAAGCAACTCGGTACAATCGCTGTACCTGTCCCGATCTATTTTACCGCTGTACATGGCTACAGTTGTACTGTGTGCAGCGCCAAAGACGGTTAGTGGTGGGTAGCATGAACAAATCGTATCAAAACACTTGACAAACAGACTTTTCATTGACTTTCTCTTGAGTTAATAACTCAGATTGGAAACATATTTGTTGTGTTTGATAGTTTAGACGCTAAATAAAAACCTTTTTTATTGAAATATGTGGTGAAAATTGGAAAAATTCTGATTGTCAGTTTGACATATGGTACAATGTACAACCAAAGTATGTCTGTCATGGTACGATAGTACCTGTACAACGCTGTACTCTTACAACGCAAGTACAGCTGTATGTCTGTCCCTGGTATTATACTTATGACAGACATACAGCTGTACTTGCGTTGTACTTCGAAAATTGTATGTCTGTCACCATGTACAGCGCTAGAACCATGCAAGCAACTCGGTACAATCGCTGTACCTGTACCGACCTGTACCGAAAGTGAGGTGAAAATTGGTCAATTTTCTGATTTTCAGTTTGACATGCGATACAATGCACAACCAAAGTATGTCTGTCATGCTACGGGGGTACCTGTACAACGCTGTACACGTACAACGCTAGTACAGCTGTCTGTCCCTGGTATTACTGTACATAGGGAAACAAAACGTGTTAAATGCAATGTATTTGATTTTGTCCATAATACCAGGGACAGACATACAGGTGCGTTGTACGTGTACAGCGTTGTACAGGTACCATCGTACCATGACAGACATACTTTGGTTGTACCTTGTACCGTATGTCAAACTGACAATCAGATATTTTTCCAATTTCCACCACATATTTCAATGAAAAAGGTTTTTATTTAGTGTCTAAACTATCAAACACAACAAAAAAGTTTCCAATCTGAGTTATTAACTTAAAAGAAAGTCAATGAAAAGAACGTTTATCAAGTGATTTGATTCTGCTTGTTCATGCTACCCACCACTAACCGTCTATGGCGCTGCGCACAATACAACTGTAGCCATGTACAGCGGTAAAATAGGTCGGTACAGGTACAGCGATTGTACCGAGTTGCTTGCATGGTTCTAGCGCTGTACATGGTGACAGACATACAATTTTCGAAGTACAACGCAAGTACAGCTGTATGTCTGTCATAAGTATAAGATGATTCTTTTATTTAAATGTGATTTTAGGCATATGGCATAAGAAGGCCGATTGGAAAGTCCAATATTCGATAACTTTATGCAGCAATGGAACACTCATATCTCCAGCAACTTATCAATGTAGATCAAATATTTTATATAGCCCCACAAAAAAAAACAGGCCAACGGTGTTACATCTCATGATCTTGGAGGCCAATTCAGGGGTTCTTTACGCGAAATTATACGTCCGCCATTTCTTTCAAAACATCAATTGTGACATGTGAGGTGTGGCACTTAGGCGGCTCGCACACCGGAGCAATAAGCAACTGTTAATATGCAATAAGCAATATTATCGCCAATGAATTTTTCCATTTAATTTTTGTTGATCTCTCACACCGACGCAATACGATATCGCTGTCGCATTTACAGAGCAACACATGTCGCTAGCAACACGGCGTGTTGGTTGAAGAGCCACTTATCGCCCATATTTTGACAAGTTTCGTACATTAAGTCAATTGTTTGCATAATGTCAGGGGTTTTTATTGCTTTGGTATGCGAAGAACAACAAAATATGTTGCCTGTTGTATATTGCGTATTGCAGTTTGCTAGTTGCTTATTGCTGCGGTGTGCGAGCCGCCTTTGTTGAACCCACAGCTTCTCCACATTAGGGACACTCTTTTGGGGTACAAAAAAGTTGATGATCATGGGCCTGTAGCAATCATGTTGGTAGTTGTTACGTTCTGGCCAGCATCATTTAGTGGACCATAAAGCGCACCAAACAGTTACTTTTTCAGGATGCAACAGATTCTCGTCAATCGAAGTGCAGCTAATTATTATGTCGACCATGAAATGAACAAAATCGGATATCAGTCCAATCATGATCAAATGGCAAATCAAACTAAACACAGAACAAGTGACAGCTGTCAAAACGACGTAAATATTGAAACTAATAGCGAATTCGTTTTTGTTCAGTTTCAACCCCAGTGCCGCACTAACTGCTGTCAAATCGTTTTTTTTATACACTCAGTTTCACACTCAGTGTCGCACTAGTTCGCCCCGAAAGCTGTTAAGGTGACCGTACACTGTTCCCAAGGTACCGAAATGCTTTTTTCATAGCCATGAAAAATGAGTCTGTGAAAATATATTTATTTTGTTCTGAGCCCTCTATTTCTGTGTACTTTGTATTAATCATATATAAAAAAAATAATTTATTTTTATTATTTATATTAGTTTTATTCAAATTTAATTTATTACATTGTGTTTTTTAGAATAGAGATGATTATAAAAAAAACTATCGCACACCTATGTACATATAAACACATACACATACACATATCGACCCAGGTTTAATTGATAACGGCCGAACGCTTGTCACGATTCTTCCGGCTGGTGATTGTGCGCATCTTGAAGGCAGCCGCATTCATGAACTTTTTTTTCACCTTGCCCATTTTGGTGTTGCCCTGGACGTCGTCCAATCGGATCCCCAGCAGCAGCACATCTAACAGAAAGCCGATCTCCGACAGATGCACGTTCATTCCGAAATCCAGCGCGTTCCGGAGACAGATTTACTTATAGTGGAGAGACCACATGCCCAGCAGCAGTTTTTTGGTCGAACTTGATGCAAATCTCCGGCAAGATGTTTTCCTCCAGATAGCGGTGGACGTCGCGAAAGGTCAAAACGAAAAAGGTCAAAACGCGAAAGGATACTTCAACTAGAGCGCTGACTGGCATCGTCTAAATCAACCTTTAAGGTGAAGGTGGAAGCTAGCCATTGTAGTAGTATAGGTAAACCCTCGTGTAAAATTGGGGTAATAGTGTTTGTGAGAGAAGAGCAAAGCACACGTAAATAGATCAATTCACATATCAGACTGTGTGGCGCTTCATTGACACGAGTCTTTGAATACTTTTGAAAAAAAAAACAAATAACAATTCAATACTAAAGTAAAATATATGAACGATATGTTCCGATAAACAATTGCAAATATAAATATATATAGAAGGTGCATTTGCATATGATTCTGATTATACGCGAGCGTAACATGAGCAAATTTATAACACATGCGAATTGGGACACTTTTGGTATTAACAAGTTCTTCCGCATAGTAACTCGATGTTGATAATTCCTTAATATTTTCCTTCGTTGATCGTATTGTTTTCACATATTCACGTTGGAAAGCCTTAACCCTTCTCTTCGTTGGCCGAGGCATTTAGATTGAATTTAATACTTTTCCGTTTACTGTTTTTGAAAGCATAGGCAGCCGTGGCAGTGTTCCGAGCTCTGCAATACACTTTTCTTACCCAATGTTAAAGTCGCTAAAACTTACATTATAGACCCATTAAACGTAAAAATAATAATTGTATTGATATCAACACAATTTTATTCTATTGATTTTCATGACATGGGACGCTATGACTCCGGAATAACATTTTATTGAGTGGTTTTTATAGCTGTTTCGATGATGTTGTTTGGCATCAGTGTCGAAAAAATAACGATGCTTCCACCAATACAAACAAAACCATTGCAGAAGATTGAAAAACGAAAATTTAACTTTCAGAGCACTTGCTCGAGTTTTCCGACGTTCTTCACTATACGGTGCGAAAGCAGATGAAAATTTAATATCTTGTGAGTAATCGATTAGAGTTTGGCTGATATTACTTGATGGGAAGTGTGCGAAAACGATCATTTTCTTCACACTGTTTCGCAAAATTATTGATTTTCGGGCGAGAGGTGAGGGAGGGAGATGAAAGAAATGAGCGCCATTGTGGCAGCCATTTATGGCTAGCTTCCACCTTCACCTTAAGGCTGATTTAGACGATGCCAGTCAGCGCGCTAGTTGAAGTATCCAGTGAATAGAGAACAGACACTCTGTTCAAGTTAGAGGCCAATTACTTGTTCGATACTGGTACAAGTAACTTGAACAGACTGTCTGTTCTCTGTTCACTGGATACTTCAACTAGAGCGCTGACTGGCATCGTCTAAATCAGCCTTTAGTTTCGCACTGAGATGTTTCACGGGTTGACGCTCGGGTTCACCAATACAACTATACTGAACTGTCAAGTTCCGAGTATTATTTTGGAAAATCTAAAAATAAAGACTATGAAAATGGAAAACCTGCTGCTTTTGCTTTTGTATTATTGGAATCGTAATCCATTTCGGATTCTGATTTTGAAGAATATATTCGAGTAGACGGCATTAAGCTATGTGTGCTTTCATTGGGAGGCGAAAATAATGACGGATATTCAGGTGGAATAAATACGCTTTCAAAATAAAAATTATGAATGAAAATTTACTTTAACGTATCGAATATTTATTTTATGTAATGAAATAAGAGGTTTTTTCCGATATCGCAGAAACATATTGAACGAAAACTGTGTCTAATGATGATTTTAAATTATAATAATAGTAATTATTTTTGGAACAAACAGGAAATGCATCGACAAATGGTTAAGTGAGTGTCAACACTGCGTGTGTTAGGTAATCAAACAATATGAAGTAAAAATGTTCATTCAAACTTTAATATTTTTCCACTGCACTTGGCCCTTCTGATCTGATAAAGAATAATTTACCCCCCAAGCACTAATATCGCCACCAGACGTCGACACTGTACATTTGTCGTCGCAAATATAAACAAATCAAACTAATAGCGAATTCGTTTTCAAAACTGAGTCAGTGTCAAACTGACACTGTAATAAAAAAGCGTTTTCAGTTTCACGAATGCGTTGGTTTGTTGGTGTGCGTTATATAGTCTGATTTGTTTATATTTGCGACGACAAATGTACAGTGTCGACGTCTGGTGGCGATATTAGTGCTTCTGAGGTAAATTATTCTCTATCAGATAAGAAGGGCCAAGTGCAGTGTAAAAATATAAAAGTTTGAATGACATTTTTTACTTCATATTGTTTGATTACCTAACACATGTAGTCCTGACACTCACTTAACCATTTGTCGTAGCATTTCCTGTTTGTTCCACAAATAATTACTATTATAATATAAAATCATCGTTAGACACAGTTTTCGTTCAATGTTTCTGCGATATCGGAAAAAAAACCCTCTTATTTCATCACATAAAATAAATATTCGATACGTTAAAGTAAATTTTCATTCATAATTTTTATTTTGAGAGCATGTTTATTCCTCCTGAATATCCATAATAATTTTCGCCTCTCAATGAAAGCACACGGAGCTTAATACTTATGACAGACATACAGCTGTACTACCCAAGATGGTGGAGTTAACAGGTGGCTCGTAATTTACACTATTTAGAAAAGACGTATGAGGAATGGCAAGACGAAAAGTTTGGATTTGTTTATGTTATTACTTACGTTGATAAGGTTACATTTGATTTCGTCGAAGGTATTTGAAGAAGTATAATAAATAAACAGTTGTCGTTGAAAATTGTTACCTAGTAACCTTTATGCATATGCTTCCGCCAGCTGGCTCGGCTAATGTGATTCAAGGAATGCTTTGATCGTGGTACCGCCACTGGCGTATAATTTGCAGCTTTGTGTTTTGTGCTGGTTCATAACGGCAATCAACCGTGCCGGCGAAACTGTAGTCAATGTTTAGTGTTGATTGGATACCATCAATGTAAATAAGTTCTAACTTACGGGATACGTCCGAACGGCAATTCTGACATTACGTTTTACCTTCCACTTCACTTATCTTGGTACTACCGTTGTACTTCGAAAATTGTATGTCTGTCACCATGTACAGCGCTAGAACCATGCAAGCAACTCGGTACAATCGATGTACCTGTACCGACCTGTTTTACCGCTGTACATGGCTACAGTTGTACTGTGCGCAGCGCCATAGACGGCTAGTGGTCGGTAGCATGAACAAATCGAATCAAAACACTTGGTAAACATTCTTTTCACTGACTTTCTCTTGAGTTAATAACTCAGATTGGAAACATATTTGTTGTGTTTGATAGTTTAGACGCTAAATAAAAACCTTTTTCATTGAAATATGTGGTGAAATTTGGAAAAAATTCTGATTGTCAGTTTGACATATGGTACAATGTACAACTAAAGTATGTCTGTCATGGTACGATAGTACCTGTACAACGCTGTACCCTTACAGCGCAAGTACAGCTGTATGTCTGTCCCTGGTATAATGCCGTCTACACGACTATACTCTTCAAAATCAGAATCCGAATTGGATTACGATTCCAATAATACAACAGCAAGAACAGTAGCTTTTCCATTTTCATAGTCTTCATTTCTAGATTTTCCAAAACAATACTCGGAACTTAACAGTTCAGTATAGTTGTATTGGTGAACCCGAGTGCCAACCCGTGAAGCATCTCATACTTATGACGGACATACAGCTGTACTTGCGTTGTACTTCGAAAATTGTATGTCTGTCACCATGTACAGCGCTAGAACCATGCAAGCAACTCGGTACAATCGCTGTACCTGTACCGACCTATTTTACCGCTGTACATGGCTACAGTTGTACTGTGCGCAGCGCCATAGACGGTTAGTGGTGGGTAGCATGAACAAAACGAATCAAAACATTTGGTATACATTCTTTTCAATGACTTTCTCTTGAGTTGATAACTCAGATTGGAAACATATTTGTTGTGTTCGATAGTTTAGACGCTAAATAAAAACTTTTTTCATTGAAATATTGGTGAAAATACAATGCAATAAATTCAAACTTCTGATTGTCTGTCTGACATGCGGTACAATGTACAACCAAAGTATGTGTGTCATGCTATCGTGGTACCTGTACAACGCTGTACACGTACAGCGCTAGTACAGTTGTATGTCTGTCCATGTTATCAGTGCGAAACTAGCAGCTTTCGGGGCGAACTAGTGCGACACTGAGTGCGCAACTGAGTGAATAAAAAAACGTTTTGACAGCAGTTAGTGCGGCACTGGGGTTGAAACTGAACAAAAACGAATTCGCTATAAATAACGCACACCAACAAACTACCGCATTCGTGAAACTGAAAACGTGTTTTTATTACAGAGTCAGCGTGGCACTAACTCAGTTTTAAAAACGAATTCGCTATAATACCAATTTGAAATTCTGGACTCCTACAAAAATATACATTAATGCTTTTTATGAAAGATAATACTCGCAGTTAAGTTTGTTTTCTATAATGATCCCTCTCACGAAACATTTCCTGAATGTGTGTGGATACTTAAGCAATCCAACTGATCACCAGAGATGACACATCTCCAATTTTATGGTTCTCGAGGACCTCTCAACACGCTTAACTATGAACAAATTAACCAACCCGCAATTCAACTTCTTCTTTCTTTGTTTTTAAGAGGCTTTAAACTTTGCAGTTCATTCGCCTCTATACACGCAATTCAACGGTAATTGATGCGATTATAAGCTTAACCAGCGCATCATCGTACTGTCCAAGTTTATTTATTTGGAATCGTGAAAATCAATGTTTCACAGAAAATTTTCCACCTAACAGGCAGAACACGAGTTTTGAGATCCGCGTGGCGAATATCCAGGAAATCGATGCTTGTGTCCGAAACACGTACCTTTTTTCCACCTTGGCCCACAAAGAAACCCAATCAACCGTATCAAATTTTGAACATTTTACAGATTTCCACTCACGATTTTGATTCTAAGAGAAGTAAATTGTGTTGATTTAACCTAAAAGCCAAGGCACAGCTGCTGTTCTTGAGGTTCCTCTGCGCGCATGAATATATCCTTTCATCTCAGAGCAAGGATAATTTACCGTGACCTGCAAGGATGATACACCCTCGTCAAGGAAGTTAGAAAAAAAAAACGATAGCAGAAACGAGACGTAGCAAATCGCTTGATAAGCGTGAAGCCGTGTGCAGTAAATGGAATAGCTGTGAGATAGGTATTTATTTTTTTCCAATGGGATATCGGAATGGTTCGCTTTTGGAGTTTGCTTTGTATCCAGTTCGGAAAGGACAATTGGATAGTGTCGATAAGGTGAAGTTTGAGAAGAATAGTGCATTGTTCTCTGGGTTTCGGCCAATTAGTTCCAGCTGAGTGATAATTTATTGGCTTCCATTAGCGAAAATAAAACAAAGACAGTAGAAGGAAAATAAGCGCAACGAGTCAGTCTGATAAGTGGATGGTTTTGCGCGAATTTGATTATCACAATAAATACTAGCGCGATTCACCGAAGAGTGTAGTTGTGAATTCCAGCGCTGAGTCCCCATGTAATTAGTGGTTGTGTGAGAAGCGCCAAAGTAAACAAAAAGGAGCAGAACATTCAGAGTTCAGTATTCTTCGCTATCGGGTGTGTTGTGATTGATTTTGCAATGACTAAAAATATGCAAAACATTAATCTGGGAAACGGTTTCAGCATGCCTGCCATGGGTTATGGGACGTATTTGGTAGGCTAACAAAGTTACATGGCTTTTGAATCGAATTAAATACAAGATTTTGTTTTGACTTCCGATAGGCTAAGCGAAGTCAAGGGATTGAACTTATGAAACTAGCAATCGATGCCGGTTACAGATGCATTGATACGGCTTACGCTTACGAAAATGAGAGCGAAGTAGGCGAAGCGGTTCGAACCAAAATAGCAGAAGGTGTTGTTAAGCGGGAGGATTTATTCGTCACAACGAAGGTATGGTAGTAAACGGCCTTCTTCGATATGCTTTAATTGGCAATATTTCAGCTTGGGAATCCTTTCCACCATCCGGACCATGTGGCCGAAGCATTCAAGCGGTCGTTTGATATGCTCCATGTAGACTACGTCGATTTGTATTTGATGCACTCGCCGATGGGATTGCAATTTCAGGGCTATGAATACACTGACATGAATCCAACGGATTCCGATGGAAATGCGCTATTTTCTGACGTTGACTACGTGGAAACGTGGAAAGCCATGGAAACACTGGTGGAAGCTGGTAAAGTTCGAAGCCTAGGGTTGTCTAATTTTAACAGCGAGCAGATTAAGCGGATTTTGGACATAGCTGAGGTGAAGCCGGTCACCAATCAGATCGAAGTCAATCCGGGCTGGAACCAGAAGAAATTGATCGAATTCTGCAAGGGCCACGGTATAACGGTGACGGCTTTTGCTCCGATGGGCAGACCGCACCGCAAAACCTATGGCAATAAATCGGCGCTCGGGGATGCAAAGGT
This sequence comes from Toxorhynchites rutilus septentrionalis, assembly GCF_029784135.1. Taxonomy (NCBI): domain Eukaryota; kingdom Metazoa; phylum Arthropoda; class Insecta; order Diptera; family Culicidae; genus Toxorhynchites; species Toxorhynchites rutilus. The sequence continues at coordinate 7,369,836 of NC_073745.1, forward strand.
GCTGGAAATAGGGAAAAAATATGGCAAAACTGATGGACAAGTCATTCTTCGTTATTTGGTGAGTATTATGTGAATGCTTTTTAAAAACTTTAATACACGTCAAATTATTGGTAGCACCATTTGGCACAATTAATTCGACATTGTTAATCACGATTATATGCCTTCTAATCGGATTCATAACAATGATTTGAAAAATACATTTTCAAAGAGAGCAAAAACATTATGTAGATATTTACGATGGACTTGCGAAATGATCCTCTTATGATAAAGAGTTTCAACAAAAAAATGTACACTCACACTTCCATTTTATTTCCATTATAGTCATGGCATACTTATTTTCTTTTGTTTCAATCCGGAATAAAGCAGGTTAATTTTCTTGATTTTATGGCTAAACGAATAATTTTTCTAATATTTTCTGCCTATGAACACATTTGATGGGAAACATTTCTTCCATTGTTGCAACAATTATTTTCAACTTAATGAGTGTTTTTATGAATACTTTATAAAAGCAGACGTTATTGAAACATTGAACAAAATTGCGCCGAATGGCATGACATCAGTAAAGTAGGTGAAAGTGGATCAAAAACCAATTGGAAATAATGTTTTCGGAATTTTAGATCCAACTGGGAACAATTCCCGTTCCTTACTCAACCAAGGAGGAACACTTGCGGCAGAATATCGATGTGTTCGATTTCCAGCTGACAGACGAGGAGATGGAATACATGGATGGATTCCAATCGGAGCGCACACTACCTTTCCCGCCGCTGAAAAAACACCCACACTATCCGTTTAATATCGAGTTTTGATTAATTGTTTCAGATTTACTAACAGGTTTTTATTTGTACTGAACGTTTGAGATTATATGCTGTCAAGATTAAAGGTAATAGGTCCATGTAGATTATTGGTTGACTAAATACAAATGTTTGTGTATCAGTTGAAAATTCCCATTCGCTACAGGTTTATATTATTCTTATTTGAAATAGTTTGTGTTTTCAGATTTGCATTGTCCTGATGCTACTCGGTGTGGGAAGATAAACTAGAATTGAAATGATATATGCATTTATATTATGTCTATTGAGGCTATAGGAGAATGAAGAAGGCTAGAACCTGTGCTATTTCTCGCAAATAAGAGGCAAATGCAAAGAATGCAAATTGTTCAAAACAAAGCCATGCGCTTGATATTGAGATGTGATCGACTAAGGGTGGGTTTAGACTAGTGATATATTCATTTGAAGAAATATGATGAGATTTATAGAAATCGTATCAACCGTTTACACTAGCGAGAACTTCTATAATGAATATGTTCATATTTTCGATGAATTTATTCACCTGAAGTAGAACTGCATCCAACTTCAGTGATTTCTCACCTGTGAGAAATTCACAAGCGTTTACATATGCTGAATTTATTCAAGTTATATATACCTCGAATAAGTGTATCATATTTATTCTCACCCGTTTACACCTATTTTCACGTGAATAAATCCATCTATAGCTATAGATCTCCCTAATGTAAACCCGCCATAACTCCACAAACATTTATGCTCGAAGGCCTGCAGTGGGTGTCAGTGAGTAATGCACTGTCAAATTTTGTCAAATATTGCAGTCTTACATTCATATACAGTGACGTCTTGATTATATCACTGGCCGTTTGTATCTCGTCTCGTTTATATCACTCTCGATCAGGGGTACCAAATGTACTGCATCACGACAGTAATCTCATGACTGTCGCCACCATTGTCCCGTGACAGTCACGCGATTGAATTTTTAACTACAGTCACACAGTGGAAATGTTATGCGACATTTATTGTTACTGTCGTGTACTGTATACGAATACATTCCCATGTGAGAGTATTTTGGTCTTTCGTCTGCGACAGACCCGCTTGCTCATTAGTGATGTTTTTGTAGATTCTGAATGCAATAGTTATACGTTGCTACCGTCGTTGATGGTTTTTTCCCTCGTGCTGATGATGTCGGGTGTCTTAGTAAATATTTTTCCAGTACAACGTCATTTTATTTCATTTCATTTTCGCAAACTAAAGAGATTAATCTGCTGTGCAGCGAAGAATTAATAACAATTAATAACTGGCGAATTCTGCAGCATATTCCGATATGGGAAAATTTAATTTGTCGATGACGCGGCTATTCTATGTAGAGAAGTTTTCGGGGGAAATAGTGTGAGCAACAGAAGAGAATCTGTTGAAAGAGGTGCGTGGAGAAGTGTCGTGGGTGGAAGACGTGTGAATGAAAGTTACGCGAATGCAACTGTAGGGCCAGATTAGAATGCGGCTGGGGGAAGTGTTGCGCACTTAGCAATGTAGGTTTGGACATGAAGGAGATTTTATTTTATTTATGAATAAAATATGTTTAGCGCGTAATCTTAATATTATCAACAAAAATGTAAAGTAACATTTTAGTATTATTATCATTATTACTAGCTGACCTGGTAAACGTTATGCTGCCATTTAGATAATTTTTAGCGAATATATTCGTTGTTATATGACATACAACAAGTGTATTGCAAGTGTGTTTCATATTCATATCGATATACTGAATTTGAAATACAGCCACATTACTGCCCTCATTCACGGACTTGCAAATGTATTTAATGCTTTTCACGGAATTACAGAACTGCAGAACATTAATATATATGTTGCAAGATTTTATTACTCTGTTACATAGAACACATGTTTGATACGGTAGAGTGTGGCTAGGATGCATAGCTCGATTGAACTTGAGTCGTCGAACGGATTACAGAATGCAAAATTGCGATCCGTTCGGGTAATTCTAACTCGATTGTATTTCAGAATACGACGGTATACTTTTACCTGGTGAATTAGGTTTGCCTGGTTGATTCTTGCTTTGAAATATATGATTCATTGAACTATAATTATATCATGATCTGAAGAATTTTCCACCTATAGAGATATTTTGATTTGAACATTCGGCTATTTTTGAAAGTGTGAAGTTAATAAAAAAAACATTGCCTTTTTTATGTACAAATTTATTTCCATGAGATCTTCTACGTGCGAAAATTTTCGTTATACTTGTTTCATTTGCGATTTTTTCGGGAATCTGTTTAATGGGGGAATCAACTCTGGTAAATCGAAAAAATGGTTTTTATGCAATGTTGTACCGGAAGGATTCTTCGATATTTCATTTCGTTGAAAATCTGCAGTAAAAACTATGGGGTCATCTCAAGAGTAACAGGGCTGTACGAATCTTTAAGTGCATTTTTTTCAGCTGGTGGTACATTTATCTCCGAATCTAGTGGACCAATTTAGCAGAAGTTTTTTGTTCAGCATGCAAAAATGAATTCTTGTGTGACCTACGAAAAGGACCTATCTGCTTTGATCGATTATCATCATTGATAACTTCTCTGATAACCACTGCCTTACGATTTTTGTTGAATTTTTTTTTTTATCAAATGGCCGACATTTTGGCAATTTTCATAATTTTCAAAAACCGCTACGTAACAATTCAGATAATAAGATTTTTACATGCTAAAAAAATCAGCCATATCGGTCCACTGGATTATGAGAAAAACGTACAACTAGCAAGAAAATGTTTTAAAGATTTAAAAAAATATCTTTCAAAAATGAAAGCAACATAATTGGCTCACGTAGCGTACTTTTTAGTGTAGAGCCAGTTTAGTTCTATAACTCTGTCATTGTTAAAATTCGAACATATGCGTAGGAGGGTTTTTCCCATGAAATATGATCATCTATCACCTCCTGAGAGATTCTGGGAAAATATATTAAATTCTTCTTTTACATTCAATAATCAAAAATTATATGCATGAAAAACAAATTAAAAAAAAAACATTTTTTTGACTCGATTATATACAGGATTCGATTATATACAGTGAAAAGAAATCGGAGACTGTATATAATCGAGTTCGCGCTGCATTAGTTTCCAACTTGGAGGATAAATCTAAACACTCCCAACACTGAGTATTTCCGACGTCACCAATATATTATCGAAGAAACTCTCGCCTAGAATTATTAGCTGTGCGTGTTTTTCTCATATGAATTGTTGATCATTTGTGTATCTGGATTCAGGCATCCCAACAGTAAAGCATTCTTATTACAGTCGATATGAAATTAACTCGACTTCCTATGTGTGCACGCAACTAGTGATCACAGCCATATGTCCGATACACATCACAAAGCGTACTGGTGAAGAAGCACAAACGCATAAGATACAGGCTAGCATTACGATCGCCAGAAAAATGTCATGACATTTTTCTGGCGACAGTCACGTGTGACAGTAACCCGGGTAAACCGATGAGATTCATCGCTTCGTCAGCGACTGTTACGGCGACAGAGCGAACGGAATAGCAGACACGAAAAAATCGGAAACGAACAGTCTCCCCGGCTCACTACGGTCGGGCACGACAAATTAGTTGAATTCGACGAAATACCGACTGTTGCTGTATAGTATTACTTTATGCATTCATGCTTTGTCGCTTGTATGCGAGTGTAGCGTGCTCACAGAGACTGTCGATTCAATTTCATACCGACTGTTATGAAAATGCAGTACTTTTGGGATGCCTGCTCTCGATTTTATCGCTGAAAATTTTTCGTTTATATCACGTTTTTCGGAACAAAAGAAATAACATGCAAACAATGATAAGTTATAAAAAATGATTTTTTAAGTATTCTACTGTGGGATTTAGGACGGATGTTGCATATTTGTTTTGAAAGCCTCTCGTACCATTTTTTTAAGCTTAGAATCAACAACTAAGGAAGATTCCGGTTTGTGGCGTTTCTCAAGTTTGATTCGTGTAATAATCAGTAGTACAGTATTTTATTTTGTTAATTGTTGAAGCTTCAATTGAAGGTTCATATTTATGCCATTGGAACGACAAATAGGCGAGATAAAACATCCTCCGAGACGTCAATCGAATCGGTAGTATGTTTAAATGAATGTGAGTTTTGTCTATTTTTTTGACGATATCCAAATTGAATGTTATAAGAAGTGACCACTTCACATTCTTCGGCATAAGCTTCGAGTAACCGGTCATGTGCTGTGAGCGTCTCCGTTAAAGCATTGTTTTCGGTTACCGTTGGCTGTTATTATTTTTTTTTTAATCTCCCGGGTGTGCTTTTTTCGCGCGTTTTCGAACTGTTCGAGATAAAGAGCATCACTTCTTAGTGGTGTGTGATAGTGCCGAGCGCTCAAGCGCTCCGATTGAGAAGCAAGCAGCGGTTGCCAGTTCATCAGCACTGGGGTGCATTGTGGTGAATAGAAATAAATAAGATATAAGATTTATTTCTTTTTATTTATTTTTTTAAAATTATTATTATTATTAAAAACAAAATATTAGAATATAAGTACCAATTACAGAATGGCAGAAGGAGGGGGAGGATCTCCAGATATGGAGATTTCTGATGATGACTCCCCTCTGGTTGAAAAAAGTTCTAATAAAGGAACAGCGAAGACACTTAAACGCGTTCCTACATCAGAGGATGTTTCGTCTGGGGACGAGTCTGCTAACTCTAGCAAGCCCCCCTCTAAAAAACCTGCAAATATCTCCTCTCCAACCCCCCTCGCTCCTACCCCAACTCAGATTTCGCCTCCCCATCCTGTTGTCCCCGATCCCCTTCAATCCTCGTCATCTCCTTCTCCTCCTGTTGTCTTCTCTCCACGTGTCAAGGTCTATCCTGAAGATGCACCTGGAACTGGTCCGTGGGTTGTTTTCTTCAGGCCTAAGCCAAACGGAAAAGCACTTAATGTTATTCAGATCATGAAAGATCTGGCAAGATACTCCTCCGTGACAGAAATTTCGAAGGTTAGACCGACCAAACTGCGTGTTGTCGTGGCTGATCGGAAAGACGCAAACGGTATTGTCGTCGACCAGAGGTTTACCCTGGAATATCGTGTCTACGTGCCTTCCCATGACGTAGAAATCTCGGGGGTGATAACCGAAACGGGTCTGACGTGCAAATCAATTATGGAAGGAGATGGCAGATTTAAAAAGCTGCCTTTGATTAAGGTTAAAATCTTAGAATGCCGACAACTCGGCAAAGTTTCCCAGGAAGGGAAAGAATTGAAATTTACGCCGTCCGACTCGTTTAGAGTCACTTTTGCTGGCTCCGCCCTCCCTGACTACGTTATGGTGGACAAATTGAGGCTACCGCTGCGACTCTTCGTGCCAAAGCCCATGACTTGCCTGAAATGCAAGTCAGTTGGTCACACAGCAGCTTACTGAGCCAACAAGGAGCGCTGTGCCACTTGCGGAGAGCAACATGTGGACAAATCCTGCAGTGCGATTGAGCAAAAGTGTCCATATTGCGGAGGAACTCCGCACGTGCTCTCGGCTTGTGAAACTTACAAGAGTCGCTGGGAGAAGCAGAAGCGCTCTTTAAAGGAACGCTCGAAGTGCACTTTTGCGGAAATTTTAAAGGGCGCTTCTCCATTGGCCCAACAGCAACAACCTTTAACCGCAAACAATGTCTTCGCTTCGCTGCCAGTTGACGAAATGGAAGCGGATACAGCTAACGAGGGCACACCGTACATCTTCCAAGGGAATCCCCGGCGCAGAAATGTGACCACTCCCAAAGTTGAAGGACAAGCCCCTCCGGTTATACCCTCTGTTAGCATGCCTAAAAAATCGAGTGCAGCGGATAAGCAAAATCCGGTTCCTCCTGGCTTCCTTGGGAATAATTCACCTTCGAACGACCCAGCACTCGAAGGAACATCAAAAACCCCAACTGTCCCTATTTTACCGTCAAGTTCAACTTCCCAATCGGGATTTATAAAGTTGACTGACCTTGTGGCTCAAATCTTCACATGCTTTAATGTTTCCGACTCCATCAGAACCATTTTCATATCAATGCTTCCAGTATTAAAGACAATTTTGCAACAATTGATGCAAACATGGCCCCTCCTTGCAATGATTATCTCTCTTGATGTCTAATTCAAATAGAGAGGTCGGAAATATCACTGTTTTACAGTGGAATTGTCGTAGTCTTATCCCTAAATTGGATACATTCAAATTTTTAATTCATAAGTTCAATTGTGATGTTTTTGCTCTGTCCGAAACTTGGCTTTCTTCGCGAGATGATCTCTCTCTTTCCACGATTTTAATATTATACGTTTGGACCGTGATGATAGATACGGAGGGGTGCTATTGGGGATCAATAGGTGCCACTCATTTTTTCGAATTGACCTTCCATCTATTGGAGGGATCGAAGCTGTTGCTTGTCATGCAAACATCAGAGGCAAAGACCTCTGTATTGTCAGCTTGTATTGGCCTCCGAGAGCTGCGGTTAGCCGCAAACAACTTGTTGACATGTGCTCACTCCTTCCTGAGCCACGATTGATCTTGGGAGACTTCAACTCTCACGGAACTGCCTGGGGGGAACAGTACGACGACAATCGTTCATTGTTGATATATGACCTTTGTAACAGCTTCAATATGACCGTTTTGAACACTGGGGAAACAACACGTGTACCTAAACCTCCTGCTAACCCAAGTGCTCTTGACCTCTCGCTTTGCTCGAATTCACTATCGTTAGATTGCAAGTGGAATGTAATCCAGGACCCCAACGGTAGTGATCACTTGCCAATCAAAATTTCCATCACCATCGGGTCGAATTCTTCTGAATCTATAAACATGGCATATGACCTTACAAGACACATTGACTGGAAAAAATATGCGGACGCGATTGCTCTAGCCATCAATTCCAGAGATGGCTTACCTGCATTGGAGGCGTATAACTTCCTTTCTCGTTTGATCTTTGACAGCGCGGTTCGCGCTCAAACGAAACCCATCCCAGGTTCCACCATTCGCCGAAGGCCTCCCAATCTATGGTGGGATAGCCAATGTTCCAAGCTTTATGTAGAAAAATCGAATGCATTTAAAGCTTTTCGGAAACGTGGAACCCCTGAAAATTTTCAAACGTATTTACCCCTTGAGAATCAGTTCAAAAATTTGACCAAAGGGAAAAAACGTGCGTATTGGCGAAATTTCGTGGGAGGTTTGTCACGAGAAACGTCAATGAAAACATTATGGAAAGTGGCTCGAAACATGGGAAATCGCTCTTCAACAAATGAAAGCGAAGAATATTCACATCGATGGATTTTTAATTTTGCACGGAAGGTTTGTCCTGATTCCGCTCCTGTGCGAAAAATTGTTCGAGATATACCACAAGATAGGTGCGATCTTGATTCCGAGTTTTCGATGGTAGAATTCTCTCTTGCTCTCCTTTCATGTAACAATTCTGCTCCGGGATCGGATAGAATTAAGTTCAACTTGCTGAAAAACCTCCCTGATGTGGCGAAACATCGCTTGTTGAATTTATTCAATCGGTTTCTGGAGCATAATATTGTTCCAGATGATTGGAGACAAGTACGAGTTATAGCTATTCAAAAATCCGGAAAACCCGCGTCCGACTTCAACTCGTACCGTCCAATAGCAATGCTGTCTTGTATACGGAAATTGTTGGAGAAAATGATCTTGTTTCGCCTTGATCGATGGGTTGAAACGAATGGCCTACTCTCAGATACACAATATGGGTTCCGCAGGGGCAAGGGGACGAATGATTGTCTTGCGTTGCTTTCTTCAGAAATTCAAATGGCTTACGCCGGAAAAAACAAATGGCTTCAGTATTCTTTGACATAAAGGGGGCCTTTGATTCTGTTTCCATAGAGGTTTTGTCAGACAAATTACACTCTCGGGGTCTGCCGCTTCTATTGAATAATATGTTATATAACTTGCTTTGTGAGAAACATTTGAACTTTTCTCACGGAGATTCGGCAGTAAGTCGGGTCTCTTACATAGGCCTCCCCCAGGGCTCATGTTTAAGCCCTCTTTTGTACAACTTCTATGTAAGCGACATCGACAATTGCCTTACACAAAATTGCAGCCTAAGACAACTTGCAGATGATGGAGTGGTCTCTGTCGTAGGATCAACAGAATCCGACCTACAAGAACCCTTACAAGATACTTTGAACAATTTTTCAACCTGGGCCATTGGGCTAGGGATCGAATCTCCACGGAGAAAACAGAGATGGTGGTTTTTTCTAGGAAGCATAGACCAGCAAAACCAAAGCTTCAACTTTTGGGTAAACCGATCACTCATGCTATGTCATTCAAGTATCTTAGGGTCTGGTTCGACTCCAAATGTACTTGGGGGGCCCATATTAGGTATCTGAGTAAAAAATGTTAACAAAGAATAAACTTTCTTCGTACAATTACCGGCACCTGGTGGGGAGCCCATCCCGAAGATCTTATTATGTTGTATCGAACAACTATTCTCTCAGTGATGGAGTATGGCAGTTTCTGTTTTCAATCAGCTGCCAAAACACACTTAATTAAACTCGAGCGAATTCAGTATCTTTGTCTCCGTATTGCGTTGGGATGTATCCCCTCAACCCATACCATGAGTCTCGAGGTTTTGGCAGGCGTACTCCCACTAAAAGATCCCTTCAATTTATTATCTCTTCGGTTCCTCATCCGGTGTAAGGTTATGAACCCATTGGTGATCGGAAATTTTGAGCAGCTGATCGAGCTAAATTCTCACTCTGGATTCATGAGCCCATATCATGAATTCATCTCCATGCAGGTTGATCCTTCTTCGTATATTCCCAACCGTGTTTATTTTCCTGACTACATCAATTCCTCTGTACATTTTGATCTGTTCATGAAGGAGAAAATCCATGGAGTTCCAGATTATCATCGATCGGGGATCGTTCCTACGATCTTCAATGCAAAGTATGAGCGTACCAATTGTGATAATATGTACTTTACTGATGGATCCTCTATGAATGAGTCCACAGGATTTGGAGTGTTCAACGAATTTTTTAGCACCTCCCACAGTCTTCAGAATCCTTGCTCAGTGTATATTGCTGAATTGGCAGCTATACACTGGGCGCTGGACAGCGTCGCCTCACGACCTGTTGAACACTATTACATTGTAACGGATAGTCTTAGCTCCGTCGAAGCTATCCGTTCAGTGAGGCCGGAAAAGCACTCGCCGTACTTCCTTGAGAGAATACGAGAAATTTTGAGTGCTTTAACCAGACGCTGTTATGTCATTACCTTTGTGTGGGTCCCTTCTCATTGCTCAATTTCGGGTAATGAGAGGGCTGACTCATTAGCAAAGGTAGGTGCGATTGAAGGTGATATTTATCAGCGTCAAATCGCCATCAATGAATTTTACTCTTTAGTCCGTAAAAATACCATCGCTAACTGGCAACGCAAATGGAACGAAGATGAATTGGGCCGGTGGCTTCACTCGATTATCCCTAAGGTTAGCCTCAAACCATGGTTCAAAAGTCTGGACTTTAGTCGGGACTTTATTCGCACCTTCTCCCGACTCATGTCCAATCACTGTTCGTTAGACGCGCTACTCTTTCGTTTCAATCTGGCCGGCAGCAATATCTGCGTTTGTGGCCGAGGTTACCACGACATCGAACACGTTGTTTGGTCGTGTGAGGTGTATCTTTTTGCCAGATCGAATTTAGAGAACTCTCTTCGGGCTAGAGGAAGGCAGCCCAATGTGCCGGTGAGAGATGTGTTGGCTCGGTTAGACCTTGATTACATGTCCCAAATATATGTTTTCCTTAAATCTATCGATGTTCGTGTGTGATTATCCTTATATCCTTATACCCTCCATTTCTTCCTTTGTGAGTAATTGGTCCGCTTGCTATAAACAGGAGAATGAAATGTAAATTCACAATAGATGTACGAATAGATTTAAGAATTGAGTGTGTGTGATTATCAACATTGTAATAATTTCCTTATACCCCATCCTTTTCCTTAGAAAAATATGTCACCCTTCTAATCTCGAGTCCACCGCGAGTAATCGGTTTCCCACATTACTAACCATAGATTTAAGAAAATTGTTCATATATATAGTTTTAAAAATATATTTAAGATTTCGGCTCCTTTAAACTTATGTAACTGAGCCTGTAAAAATAAACGAATTTATAAAAAAAAAGAAGTGACCACTTCCATGTCAAGACGCATTTTCCCAGAGCACCAGAAAGTTGGACATTAAAGATAACATTTTAAAGAAACTGAAAAATGAGTAAATTGCAAACTAAGAAATTTGTACGTAATTTTGGAGCGCCTATGACGTTCAAGTATAGTAGTGCCTTAATTCTAAAAAGAGTTTCGTCAAGGTTTCCAATCGATTATCGGGTAATGGATAGTTTTAATTAGGTATACCAGTTATTGTGACGAATTTAGCTGACTTCTTAGTAAGTAAATACATACAGATATCAACTGAAAATAACAACTCTAAAATATGTGGTCGAATAACATCAACGAAAGACAATTCACACAGAACGACAGTAAATAATTCGAATTATGAGATTAAATGCGCAGAACAAACCATTTTTTTAACTCGTATACTGTTATTAAGAAATCTACGAGAAATTGCCATGAGAAAAATTTTGCAACAATAATCTCGATATGTTATGTTACATTGTCTAATAACATGTTGTATTACAGTTCATTTAATAAATAATGCAATAAATGTTTTTCTATATATTTTGCATGTCACAGGGAAAAAAGCTTTTAAATTTTACATATTGGAGATAAAGCACAGGTTTTTTTTATTACATAAAAACCTGTTTCGAATATATCACGTTTCCATTATATCACGCAAAATTTTTTTTGGCTTATACTGACATAAGTATTGTGTTCAATTCTCGATCGGTCTAGGGTCTTCCCGGGTTGGAAATTCTCTCGACATGCTATGGAATAAATACTTTGGATAGAGGCTTAAGTTGTTCTTTCGATTAGGGGTGGACCATTGAGGAAGTGGCGGATCCTTCGGCTGAGGGTGGTGAAATGCGGCTTGTTCGGAGAATGGAAAAACACTTAAGAAAATTTCTTAAGGTGAAGGTGAAAGCTAGCCACAAATGGCTGCCACAATGGCGCTCATTTCTTTCATCTCCCTCCATCACCCCTCGCCAGAAAATCAATAATTTTGCGAAACAGTGTGAAGAAAATGATCATTTTCGCACACTTCCTTTCAAATAATATCAACCAAACTCTAATCGATTACTCACAAGATATTAAATTTTCATCTGCTGTCGCACTGTATAGTGAAAAACGTCGGAAAACTCGAGCAAGTGCTCTGAAAGTTAAATTTTCATCTTTCAATCTTCGGCAATGGTTTTGTTTGTATTGGTGAAAGCATCGTTATTTTTTCGACACTGATGCCAGACAACATCAGCGAAACTGCTATAGAAACCACTCAATAAAATGTAATTTCTGAGTCATAGCGTTTCATGTCATGAAAATCAATAGAATAAAATTGTGTTGATATCAGGGATGGTAAAAAATCACATTCAACGATCAATGAATAAGTATATCCCTCTAGTCGGATGTTTTTAAATCACCCCCAGCAGGCGAGGCTCTTTTATTCTTCATTCGTACACAGAGAGAATACTTGGAACGGTGAGCTACCAAGATCTCAAAAAAGCAATATGAGAGCGGAATCCCCACTGCTTGCACTCTCGAAGCATTACTTCTAAAACTCAAGTTTTATCGTGAGTGCAAGCCACAAACGATTAATCCCATTCCATAGAGCGGATGATGAGTTCTTGATCGGAAAGTGTAACAAGAGACGATCAACTGAAATCTTACGACACTCATCGAGGGATTTTTAATTCTCTATTGCACAGACCGCAGTGAGTGGCTGACTCAGTCTCGTGTCGATTTTATTTTTCTGTCGTCTCCCGCTCGATAAACAGCAGACGGGTAATGGATGCAATTGATTAATTTTATTACCAGCAGATTTGGGCGAATCTCATCCCGCCCAAAATCGTTTTGACGTAGGACTACGTCTAACCGGAAGATATAGGGGGTGAAATGGAAATCTAGGCACTGAACAAGTAGGAAAAAATGCAAGATTTGGAACGCTTATTACTCGAGCATTTCTCAATAGATCGCAAAGGTTTTTGCATCAATTGATAGGAAATATATCTACGCATCTATCATAACGAATAACATTTCATTTTTCTTGAGATAAATAATTGAATAATTGTGAAATATCAAGCATTGTCCAAATGCACTATGTGCCCATTTTTGATTGGTCCATTTTGTGCTCCTCAAATCGTACCGACCAAAACGGGCAACCAGAGCAGCAGCGAATTAGAATGAAGCACGATTGGAAAGGAAAAAGAAAAAAATGAGGGAAACATTGGTCGCAGTCTCACACATGCGTAATTCTCGAGCCAGCCAGTCAGCTTAAAAATCCCCGCTCCGCTGCCGCAACGATCATTCTCATTCAAACCGTACACCACATCGGTTCGCATCACAACACATCAACAAACCAACCCAAGCAGCCATGTCTGGACATGGTAAAGGAGGAAAAGTGAAGGGAAAGGCAAAATCCCGCTCGAACCGTGTTGATCTGGAGTTCCCCGCAAGGGTAGCTAGGCCGAGCGCGTTAGTACCAGTGCACCAGTCCACCTAGTCGGCGTTATATAGTTTCGGCCGTCGAAGTGATCGAGTTAGCTGGCAAAGCTGCTCGCGACGATAAGAAAACCCGCATTCGGAACAGAACACATTCGGTTCGGTGGACATCAAGACAACAGGCAGTTGCAGCGAGTGGCGAGTGGCAAACGCAATCGCAAAACGGCATCAGATAGCAGAAGAAAAAAGTTTGTTCTTTATACAAACTGCTTTGGTGGCAAATCCAGAACAAGGCGGCATCGAGGGCGTTCGAAATGGTTTTTTTTTCAAAACCACGAGTACAAAGTTTTCTAAATTGGAACCATTCCATAAAACAAGGCGCTTTTCAGGGCCATTAAACCTTCCAAAAAAGAGTTTAGGGAATACAGTTCAATGCTTTCTAAAACATTATCCAAAATAATAATAAAACACAAATTGATTTTTTCTTAATTTGTTTGCCAGGATCTGACGAGTATGTGAATTTGGCAGTTGTTCTGAGCTTATTGATAGTTGGGGACTTTCCTGATTATTCAATTTTCACCAATTCTTAAATTGTTTCCAGATTGAAAGTACAGTAATTTACAATTAGTTCGACATTTAGCTAATTGGACGGACATGTAATGCGACTTATTTAGTTGGACATTTGTGTACATAGAGATCCAAATTATGACCCCACATTGAAAGTCGACACTGTCCACTGTCATCGCAAATGTTCCGTTACAGGTTAAAATCGCCTCCAATGCGACACTGAGTGGCGCTTCGGCACGTCGCATTGAATGTAATTTACTGTACAACATGTCACAAAGCTGGATGGGAAGAAATTTTCCAACTGTGAAAGCTGTGGCGAGCGGCAACAAATCGCTTAACAGGAAGGTTTAGCCGAACAAGATGGGGATATCGAGTGATAATAAAACAATAAACTCTTTAGACTTTTTGTGATCCTGAAAAGGACCCTTTTTAGTCTGTATGTGAATCCAACGAGCGAACAAATCGTAATGAATGTATTTTTTTGCCATCGCTCCCTTTTAACGCTCATTCGTTCGTCTCGTTGGACCCGCCCCTTTGGCTGAGACTGCCGATTTGTCTCTATCCTGTGAGTGTGTACCGCTAGAGTATAAAACACGCGGACCCCAAAAAAATATCTTATTTTCTTTTAAACCGTAAACCCGTGTGGTTGTACGGCATCGGCATCGTGTACTCAACAAAGGAGGAAAAGAGAAGGGAAAGGCAAAATCTCGCTCGAACCGTGGTGGTCTGCAATTTCCCGTAGGTGTATCCGCCAATTGCACCGGAAAAGGTAGCTAGGTCGAGCGCGTTAGTACCTGTGTACCAGTCCACCTAGCCGGCGTTATATAGTTTCGGCCGCCGGAGTGATCGAGTTAGCTGGCAAAGCTGCTCGCGACGATAAGAAAACCTGCATTCGGAACAGAACACATTCGGTTCGGCGGACATCAAGACAACAGGCAGTTGCAGCGAGTGGCGAGTGGCAAACGCAATCGCAAAACGGCATCAGGTAGCAGAAGAAAAAAGTTTGTTCTTTATACAAACTGCTTTGGTGGCAAATCCAGAACAAGGCGGCATCGAGGGCGTTCGAAATGGTTTTTTTCAAAACCACGAGTACTAAGTTTTCTAAGATGGAACCATTCCATAAAACAAGGCGCTTTTCAGGGCCATTAAACCTTCCAAAAAAGAGTTTAGGAAATAAAGTTCAATGCTTTCTAAAACATTATCCAAAATAATAATAAAACACAAATTGATGTTTTCATAATTTGTTTGCCAGGATTTGATGAGTATGTGAATTTGGCAGTTGCTCTGAGCTTATTGATAGTTGGGGACTTTCCTGATTATTCAATTTTCACCAATTCTTAAATTGTTTCCAGATTTAAAGTACAGTAATCTACAATTAGTTCGACATTTAGCTTATTGGACGGACATGTAATGTGACTTATTTAGTTGGACATTTTTGTAAACATAGAGATCCAAATTATGATCCCACATTGAAAGTCGACCCTGTACCACTGTCATCGCAAATGTTCAATTACAGGTTAAAATTACCTCCAATCCGGCACTGAGTGGTGGTAATGCGACGTGCCATTGAATGTAATTTACTGTAAAATATGTCACAAGCTGGATGGGAAGAAATTTTCCAACTGTGAAAGCTGTGGCGAGTGACAACAAATCGCTAAACAGGAAGGTTTAGCCGAACAAGATGGGAATATCGAGTGATAACAAAAACACAACACCAAAGGTTCTTTTCAGAACCATTAACATATTCATAAAGAGTAAACAGTAAACTAATCCATTTTTCAGGTAGATAGGTAGGTATTCACGTAGGTGAAGAAAATAAAACAATATATTTAAAATATATATTTAACAAAAGCTGTCCCCTTTGCATAGTCCTACGTCACTCCGGTTATGTCCCCGACATTACCCACCCGTCTTTTTTTTAGATTCCAATAATTCTGAACATTCACATTTCTCTCCAAATAATTTTTCCAATAGTAATTCAATTAGTGACTTCACGAAACACCTTTCGAATTCGATTAAATTTCAGACCCTTTTTTATTTTGTAGATAAAACGGATCACATATTTGATTAATTCAATTCTGTGTGGTTACGTTCTTCGTTGCGAATAAATGTAATGAAATAGTATGGACGTATGATATTCATGTATCGTGGACTTCCGACATATGTAGCAGTAGATTTATCGAACGACTAATGTTTTTTTATATCCCTTCAAACTTGTTGCATCTCTTAAGTGTACATACTGCTTTGACCGCAGATTTGCATGGTTGAATCTGGTTAATTTCAGGTATTCAGTCTTCATATTGTCGAATGAATACTGTTGGAACAATAGGTATCGCAGCAAATTATCAAATTATCAACATCCTACCTTATCATCAAACGGTATGCGAATAATTTCAGTGAACTGACGGCATTGGAATATATGCTTTGTGAGGACCACATAATTACTATCAGAGCGAATAAACGTCCGACTGGAAGTCATGAACATCAATTCAATGTGCCCAAGATAAATTTATCCTTTGAAGGTCATTAACCTTTCTAAAGATGATCAGATGGAATATATTCCAATGTCGTCTGGAATAACCTGTCCAACACCTTATGATCGTAATATTGTTTTTGCTATTATTCTGATGTTTCATAACACGGCACTCTATTGATTATTCGCCGAAAATGAATAAAAAATATCCTTGAAGTTAGCCTACGGTTTTAGTAGCAGTGCAATATGGTGAGCCAGTCTCAGAATAAGAAAACATTTAAAAATAAAGGTTTTTTTTTGAATGAATCAATAGTAAAACATCAGAATAATAGAATAATAATAAACGAAATTATGAGCAAATATTTACGTGCTTAAACAAAAAAACACATGTTGACATATTTGCGCTAATTTATGTTTTTTGATTAATTCAAGATAATCAAGGTCTTTTCTAGACACCAGTTTACTCGGCCCCGAAAAAAGTGGTCTGTATTTGGGCAGGCGGAAAAATATATCTCGCAAGATCACGTGTTCGATGTCGTAATAGCCTTGGCTAATAACGCATTTACATTAACTCATAAAATTAGTGATTTGAGGGGGATTATTGTTTGTAGTCTCTTGTAGATTAATTTAAATACCATCTGAGAAATCCTCTATGAAACATGAAACATTAAAGTCGTCCTATCTGCTGTAGCGCATTTTTTATTTTACCCATTTTCATCGAAGTAAACGCGCTCGGAAAGGAAAATTGAACGCCCGGACGAGAGAGCGAGAATCGTACGTCATAGAGACACTCATTCCCATGGAGCAAATTCTTGTTAGGAGTTGAAAACAAAACGAGGAAGGAGAGTAACTCAATTATTCGAACTAGTTTCAGTCTAGCAATGCTTTGGTCAACTCAGAGTTACCAAGAGAAAATCATTTGGTTTTGATGGGTGAGGATTAATAGTTAGTCGCAGTTTGCACAGATTGCGATCTGTGCAGTTTGCAATTAATCGTAAATCACATCATGCTCCCTTGTTTTCCATCCTTGGTTGATATCAATACAATTTTTTTTACGTTTAATGGGTCCATAATGTAAGTTTTAGAAACTTTAACATTGGGTAAGAAAAGTGTATTGCAGAGCTCGGAACACTGCCACGGCTGCCTATGCTTTCAAAAGCAGTAAACGGAAAAGTATTACATTCAATCAAAATGCCACAGCCAACGAAGAGAGGGGTCATGGCTCTTCAAAGTGAATATGTGAAAATAATACCAAAAGAGCCCCAATTCGTATGTGTTATAAATTTGCTCATGTTACGCTCCCGTATAATCGGAATTTTACTTCATATGCAAATTTATGTTTGCAATTGTTCATCGGAACATATCGTTCATACATTCTACTTTAGTATTGAATTGTTATTGACGTAGGACTACGTCTAACCGGAAGATGTAGGGTGTGAAATGGAAATCTAGGCACTGAACAAGTAGGAAAAAATGCAAGATTTGGAACGCTTATAACTCGAGCATTTCTCAATAGATCGCAAAGGTTTTTGCATCAATTGATAGGAAATATATCTACGCATCTATCATAACGAATAACATTTCATTTTTCTTGAGATAAATAATTGAATAATTGTGAAATATCAAGCATTGTCCAAATGCACTATGTGCCCATTTTTGATTGGTCCATTTTGTGCTCCTCAAATCGTACCGACCAAAACGGGCAACCAGAGCAGCAGCGAATTAGAATGAAGCACGATTGGAAAGGAAAAAGAAAAAAATGAGGGAAACATTGGTCGCAGTCTCACACATGCGTAATTCTCGAGCCAGCCAGTCAGCTTAAAAATCCCCGCTCCGCTGCCGTAACGATCATTCTCATCCAAACCGTACACCACATCGGTTCGCATCACAAGACATCAACAAACCAACCCAAGCAGCCATGCCTGGACATGGTAAAGGAGGAAAAGTGAAGGGAAAGGCAAAATCCCGCTCGAATCGTGTTGATCTGGAGTTCCCCGCAAGGGTAGCTAGGCCGAGCGCGTTAGTACCAGTGTACCAGTCCACCTAGCCGGCGGTATATAGTTTCGGCCGCCGAAGTGATCGAGTTAGCTGGCAAAGCTGCTCGCGACGATAAGAAAACCTGCATTCGGAACAGAACACATTCGGTTCGGTGGACATCAAGACAACAGGCAGTTGCAGCGAGTGGCGAGTGGCAAACGCAATCGTAAAACGGCATCAGGTAGCAGAAGAAAAAAGTTTGTTCTTTATATAAACTGCTTTGGCGGCAAATCCAGAACAAGGCGGCATCGAGGGCGTTCGAAATGGTTTTTTTTTAAACCACGAGTACTAAGTTTTCTAAATTGGAACCATTCCATAAAACACGGCGCTTATCAGGGCCATTAAACCTTTCAAAAAAGAGTTTACGGAATAAAGTTCAATGCTTTCTAAAACATTATCCAAAATAATAATAAAACACAAATTGATGTTTTCATAATTTGTTTGCCAGGATATGATGAGTATGTGAATTTGGCAGTTGTTCTGAGCTTATTGATGGTTGGGGACTTTCCCGATTATCCAATTTTCACCAATTCTTAATTTGCTTCTAGATTGAAAGTACAGTAATTTATATTTAGCTCGACATTGAGCTAATTAGATGGATCTGTAATGCGACATTTTTGTAAACATAGAGTTCGGGGTCCAAATTATGACCCCACATTGAAAGTCGACACTGTACCACTGTCATCGGAAATGTTCAATTACAGGTTAAAATTACCTCCAATCCGATACTGAGTGGTGGTAATGCGACGTGCCATTAAATTTAATTTACTGACCAACATGTCTCAAGCTGGATGGGAAGAAATTTTCCAACTGTGAAAGCTGTGGCGAGTGGCAAACGCAAAAGCTAAACAGGAAGGTTTAACCGAAGAAGATGGGGATATCGAGTGATTAAACAGTAAACTAATCCATTTTTCAGGTAGATAGGTAGGTATTCACGTAGGAGAAGAAAATAAAACAATATATTTGAAATATATATTTAACAAAAGCTGTCCCCTTTGTATATTCCTACGTCACTCCGGTTTTGTCCCCGACATTACCCACCCGTCTTTTGTGATCCTGAAAAGGACCCTTTTTTTTCATCAAATGTATTCAAGACTCGTGTCAATGATGCGCCACACAGTCTGATAAGTGGATTGATCTATTTACGTGTGCTTTGCTCATCTCTCACAAACTCTATTACCCCATTTTTACACGTACGAGCCATACTACTACAATGGCTAGCTTCCACCTTCACCTTAACACACAACTGATTTTTTTTGCGATGCTACACATTCGAAAGTTGGATTTGGAATGGAAATAATATTTGTATTTATCATGGTTGGGGAGTGGATTGGATGGGGATAAGGATAGGGATGAACATGAGAATTTGGTTTCTCGGATACTTGCTCCTCTTTCGCGCTGTCGGTCGCGAACAATTAGTATTCTGTGTTTGTGAGGCAACCAGTCCGTTTTTTATAATTTTATTTGCTTACAGGTTAGTGTGATGTCATAAATACGGAAATAAATTATTATCAAGAAGATAACCCGTCCCTCAAATTTTTATAGGGGAACAAGGTGGGACCATCATCATCATTTTCTCATATTATTTCTGAGTCACGTAGATGATCTTCCTTCACACTGAAGGTGGTAAAACTTATTTTAGAACTTCATTCATTCGTGCTATTTTGGTTTAATCACATGGGTATTTTCATGAGGAAACGAACATTTCGCCCGGCAGTGTCTGATCAACAAGATGCAACCCAAAACCAACGGTTGGATAAGATGTTTAAGATTTGTTTATGCCAAAAATAACGTTACTGTCATTATGGATGACGAGACCTTTTTGATGTTGGATGAAAAAAAGGCAAGGAACTGGCTATACTTTTATACATCTCCAATAAAATCTGTAACCAAAAATAAATTAGCACATTCCAAGTTCCCCCAAGAACTCCTACTGCGAAAAATTAGCGACCTCATTGTGGCGTATTTTGCAAAAATATATTGGACTTACAATATCAAATCGGCCTAAGAACTAAAGCCACTTGACCATATGAAGCGCTGAAACATTTCCGATTGGGTTCTGGCGAATCATGAAAAAATCACAAAATCAACTCCAGCGTTGAGGTTCATTTTTGGCTAGATGGTTTTGTGAACAAGCAAAATATGCGTTATTGGTCAGATGCAAACCCGCATGTGCTTCAAGAAACACCATTGAATCCGCAAAAAAAAAAAAACTGTTTGGTGTGGTTTTCATGACGAAGGAGTGATTGGGCCGTATTTCTTCGTCAATGATAACGACCGTCGTGTAACCGTCAATAGAGAGACTATTTTTGGCCAGAATTGGAAGATTTCAACATCAATGCACTATGGTCCGGGAGGTGCATTTAAGTGGAAATTAGCATCTAGAGCCCGACAGTGATTCTCTAGACAAAAACTGTCTTCGACAAAGTTGTTACATATAATAGAGCGCTCATTTTTATGTTATCAAAAATAGGGTGACCAAAATTTACGATGGAATAAAAAATCTAACTTTCTTATCTTTATAGATAGAGGTAAACATAGTTCGACAATATTGTAGCTCTGGTTATTTTAAGTAACTTTGTGGAACAATATTTCTTTCTATCTCTTCAAATAACCGATATAGCGCTTTTTCTCTAGGTTGAGTTAGGGTTACCATGAAAAAAAGGGTAAAATTCTACATCAAAACTGTCTTTGAATGATCTTTAGAGCTTTCCAATCCACGCATTTTACGGTGCATAACTTGTATGTATCTTAATGCTACTCAAAGTTATTGATGTTTTTTCCCCGAAAACACGACCTTTTCATTTGCTTGTCATTCTTTTTGGGGCAAACATAATAAAAAATTATTGATAGCATTTTAAAGAGCACATTTGACTCTACATAAGGTGTAACTTTCAAAAGAGTGTTATTTTTTGTATTTGAGTAAATTAAATTTGAAATTATGAGTTTTTACATATAAATGAACAAGTTGCAATTTTTAAATGCATATAGTAAGCGTAGACTTTAAAGCAGCATCACTTCAGTTCAGTCTTATAGCCACTCAACATGGAGGTTCAAAGAAGACACATTGTTGATTTCCTTTTTCGGTGGACGAAATATTGAAGACGTTATACAATTATTACGAGAAAAATTTCTGACTATTTTCTTTTTCTACAATAACATATATTTATTGTATAAAAAGAAAAGCGGGGACCGACAAATTATCAAATGCTTCCTGAATAGAAACCGTATGAAGAACAACTCGGGGCTCGACGTGTTATTTTTTAGTAATATATTGACATATTTTACTGGCGATGAGTTGATTGATCACATTATTTTACCAAACTTTTGTTGTTCCTATTGTTTTATTCAAATTTTTTTTTATAATCTTCCGTATGTACATATTAACCTGTTTTAGTTGTTATAATGGAAATTAAATTCATAGTAATAAATAAAAATCATACAAATAAAAAACTACAAAATCAAATGCTTAGCATTTTCCGGAATCAGAAGATCGGAATACTCTGGTGTTTGCCTATTACTAAGAGATAATACTGGATCCGAAGCTGTTGTGAAGCCCAGTTCTTCAGCAGAAAATTTTTCTGTAATCTCCCGAACACGGTTACGCTTCATCCTTTGGCTCAGCATTTGGCTTTTCAGGCACTTTCTGGCACTCAAAACACATATATCTTGGCATTTTTCTCGTAATAATTGTATAACGTCTTCTATATTTCGTCCACCGAAAACAAAAACAAATATGTGTCTTCTTTGAACCTCCATGTTGAGTGGCTATAAGACTGAACTGAAGTGATGCTGCTTTAAAGTTTACGCTTACTATATGCATTTAAAAATTGCAACTTGTTCATTTATATGCAAAAACTAATAATTTCAAATTTAATTTACTCAAATACAAAAAATAACACTCTTTTGGAAATTACACCTTATGTAGGATCAAATGTGCTCTTTAAAATGCCATCAATAATTTTTTATTATGTTTGCCCCAAAAAGAACGACTAGCAAATGAAAAGGTCGTGTTTTCGGGGAAAAAACATCAATAACTTTGAGTAGAATTAAGATACATACAAGTTATGCACCGTAAAATGTGTGGATTGGAAAGCTCTAAAGATCATTCAAAGACAGTTTTGATGTAGAATTTTACATATAAAAGTTAGAGCAAAAAAACCTTTTTTTTCATGGTAACCCTAACTCAACCTAGAGAAAAAGCGCTATATCGGTTATTTGAAGAGATAGAAAGAAATATTGTTCCACAAAGTTACTTAAAATAACCAGGGCTACAATATTGTCGAGCTATGTTTACCTCTATCTATAAAGATAAGAAAGTTAGATTTTTCATTTCATCGAAAATTTTGGTCAACCTATTTTTGATAACATAAAAATGAGCGCTCTATTATATGTAACAACTTTGTCGAAGACAGTTTTTGTCTAGAGAATCACTGTCGAGCTCTAGATGCTAATTTCCACTTAAATGCACCTCCTGGACCATAGTGCAATGATTTGTGGTTTCTACAAGACGGTGCCACTTGCCGCACAGCACACGTTACAATGGATTTATTGAAAAATAAGGTTGCGGGGCTATGTCAAGTCACTGGTCTATGTCAACAAGCCACTGAGTTTATACAACATCCGTCCGAGTTCGAAAGACAACATCCAGCGGGAGATTCGCATCATTCCAGTCGAAATGTGTGGCCAAGTAGTAGAAAATTGGGTTCAACGGATCGATCGCTATAAACGAGCTCCTGGTGGTCATATGACCGAAATGGAATTTCATTCTTAAAATGTAGGAGTTGAACTACAACCAGAATAAATTTGAACTCAATACCTAAAAAAAATCTGTGTTTCATAAGAAAAGAAACAAGTCCTTAATGAAAGCCCGTTTAGAAGCAGTAACGAAGGTAGTCAAACTATGGTGTTCATCTTGGTCTGGTTCTGATTACCATTTGCACTGCCCTCTAACTAATAATCAAAACAGAATATTCATTGTACGATACATCCCATATTTCGTACGGATATCGTATCCCAAACAGTGAAAAGTGAGACACACTGCGTGAACTCTAATCCATTTGTGTATAATCGGTGCCCTCAGTGAGACTAGCCAAGTCGTGCATTGATGTTTCACCACAGGCATGCAGCGAACCAGCATTTATATCCAAATTAGTTACACGAGTGTGTTAATGAGCGCCGCGAGCAAGCATTTGCGCGTTTACTCTATCTGGATTATTCGCGATAACATAAAAGACAGACGCTGTTCACTTAAACCGTCACAGTTTAATCCGAGTCGCCGGCATTAGATCATCCAGACAACGGTCCCAATCATGGCTTCGAAAATCCCGAATGCCATTTTCAATAATGGCAACAGCATTCCGATGATCGGTCTCGGAACATGGGGTGTAAGTTTGTTGTTCTTTTTTTCGGTGCGCATATGAATATAATTCGTTGGTGTGGCGTTTCATTTGCAGTCTCCAGGTGGTGGTCAGGTGGCCCAAGCCGTGAAGGATGCAATTGATATCGGTTATAGACACATCGATTGTGCAATGGCCTATCAAAATGAGCATGAAGTAGGTGAAGGAGTTACTGCCAAAATTAAGGAAGGAGTGATAAAGAGGTGCGAAATACTTGCATCAGATGGTTGAAACGTATTTAGTCTCAAACATTTCTATTTTTAGAGAGGATATTTTCATTACGAGCAAATTGTGGAACACCTTCCATCGTCCAGATTTGGTCGAGGGTGCTCTGAGGACCACTTTGAATAGTCTCATGTTGGATTATTTGGATCTGTATCTGATTCACTGGCCCGTGGGATATAAGGAAGGCGTTGAGCTCTTCCCCTATGGACCGGATGGCAAAACCTATATCTTCTCCGATGTTGATTATGTGGAAACTTGGAAGGCAATGGAGAAGCTTGTTGGTCTCGGATTGGTGAAGAATATAGGTCTTTCTAATTTCAACATCAAGCAGGTTCAACGTGTGCTGGACATTGCCAGAATAAAACCGGTCACGAACCAAATTGAAAATCATCCATATCTCAACCAAGCGAAGCTAACAGCTTTCTGTGCTGATAAGGGCATTATCGTGACCGCATACAGTCCGCTGGGTTCACCGACCAGGCCATGGGTGACAAAAGATGATATCGTTCTGATGGAGGATGGGACAGTGCATGCGGTCGCGAAAAAATATGCCAAGGATCCGGCGCAAATCTTGATTCGCTATCAGATCCAACTGGGACACGTTGTGATCCCGAAGTCGGTAACCAGATCTAGGATCGTTTCCAACTTCGACGTTTTTAGCTTCTCGCTGGATGCAAGCGATATGAAGCAATTGGCTGGGTTGGAACGTAACGAACGTATTTCTCCCGAGTTTGGAGCCTACGGCCATCCGCATCATCCGTTTGAGAAGGAGGAATAATTGGCGTCATTTACGGCTAATAGTGGATTTGAAGAAAAGCGTTATTGAGTTACGGACAGAATGATTAGCAGACTTGTGTTAATTCATCAGTTTGCTAATAAAAACATACGATGATAATCACCTTATTGAGCTTTGCATCTTCTTCGTTTCTTTGTTTTTTTTCTAATTTACCTAGCAATTTGACTGATAACAAGTTTTAGCATTTATTATCATCTTCGTTGTGGATGTTCGTCTGGTGATTATAATCACTCATATATTGAAATCAAACATCGTCGTTCTTCATGAAACAAAGAATTGTTTGTTCCCCGATGCTCTACCTAATGGATTCAACCCTGGTGCTCTTCTTCCTGATTCGTTAGTGATACCACACCCAACTACAATGCGAATCTCTACATCTTCAACGACTCTACAGGATTAGTGTGAATGTCTGCGATCACTTCTTTTGAAGAACAGTACTTTAAGTTGATCACTCCAGCAAATCCTTGGTGTAATGGAACCATGTGTCTATATCAAGGATGGAAAACAAGGGAGCATGATGTGATTTACGATTAATCGCAAACTGCACAGATCGCAATCTGTGCAAACTGCGACTAACTATTAATTCTCACCCATCATAACCAAATGATTTTCTCTTGGTAACTCTGAGTTGACCAAAGCATTGCTAGACTGAAAGTAGTTCGAATAATTGAGTTACTCTCCGTCCTCGTTTTGTTTACAACTCCTAACAAGAATTTGCTCCATGGGAATGAGTGTCTCTATGACGTACGATTCTCGCTCTCTCGTCCGGGCGTTCAATTTTCCTTTCCGAGTGCGTTTACTTCGATGAATCTGGGTAAAATAAAAAAATGCGCTACAGCAGATAGGACGACTTTAATGTTTAATGTTTCACAGAGGATTTTTCAGATGGTATTTAAATTAATCTACAAGAGACTACAAACAATAATCCCCCTCAAATCACTAATTTTATGAGTTAATGTAAATGCGTTATTGGCCAAGGCTATTACGACATCGAACACGTGGTCTTGCGAGATATATTTTTCCGCCAGCCCAAATACAGACCTCTTTTTTCGGGCCCGAGTAAGTTGGTGGCTAGAAAAGACCTTGATTACCTTGAATTAATCAAAAACCATAAATTAGCGCAAATATGTCAACATGTGTTTTTTTTTGTGTAAGCACGTAAATATTTACTCATAAAATTTTTGGATTGTAAAAACTCTACATTTTGGGGGGGGGGGGCGAATACTCATACAACTCAAATGGATAATGATTCTCTGCTATCACAAAGCTGAGTAATTTTTTGACGTTTTGTTTTACTATTGATTCATTAAAAAAAAAAACCTTTATTTTTAAATGTTTTCTTATCCTGAGACTGGCTCACCATATTGCACTGCTACTAAAACCGTAGGCTAACTTCAAGGATATTTTTTATTCATTTTCGGCGAATAATCAATAGAGTGCCGTGTTATGAAACATCAGAATAATAGCAAAAACAATATTACGATCATAAGGTGTTGGATAGGTTATTCCAGACGACATTGGAATATATTCCATATGATCATCTTTAGAAAGATTAAAGACCTTTAAAGGATAAATTTATCTTGGGCACATTGAATTGATGTTCATGACTTCCAGTTTATCAGCTCTGATAATAATTGTGTGGTCCTCACAAAGCGTATATTCCAATGCCGTCAGTTCACTGAAATTCTTCGCATACCGTTTGATGATAAGGTAGGATGTTGATAATCATTTGCTGCGATACCTATTGTTCCAACAGTATTCATTCGACAAAATGAAGACTGAATACCTGAAATTAACCAGATTTAACCATGCAAATCTGCGGTCAAAGCAGTATGTACACTTGAGAGATGCAACAAGTTTGAAGGGATATAAAAAACATTAGTCGTTCGATAAATCTACTGCCAGATATGTCGGAAGTCCACGATATATGAATAAAATACGTCCATACTAATTCATTACATTTATTCGCAACGTAACCACACAGAATTGAATTAATCAAATATGTGATCCGTTTTCTCTACAAAATAAGAAAGGGTCTGACATTCAATCGAATTCGAAAGGTGTTTTGTGAAGTCACTAATTGAATTACTATTGGAAAAATTATTTGGAGAGAACTGTGAATGTTCAGAATTATTGGTATCTAAAAACGATTTCGGGCGGGATGAGATTCGCCCAAATCTGCTGGTAATAAAATTAATCACTTGCATCCATTACCCGTCTGCTGTTCATCGGGCGGGAGACGACAGAAAAATAAAATCGACACGAGACTGAGTCAGCCACTCACTGCGGACAATGCAATAGAGAATTAAAAATCCCTCGACGAGTGTCGTAAGATTTCAGTTGATCGTCTCTTGTTACACTTTCCGATCAAGAACTCATCATCCGCTCTATGGAATGGGATTAACCGTTTGTGGCTTGCACTCACGATAAAACTTGAGTAGTAGAAGTAATGTTTCGAGAGTGCAAGCAGTGAGGATTCCGCTTTCATATTGCTTTTTTGAGATCTTGGTAGCTCACCGTTCCAAGTATTCTCTCTGTGTACATATGAAGAATAAAAGAGCATCGCCTGCTGGGGGTGATTTAAAAATATCCGACTAGAGGGATATACTTATTCATTGATCGTTGAATGTGATTTTTTACCATCCCTGGTCTATATGCTTAGACCTCTTCTTCTGGTAGTCGAGAAAGGTGCAGTCTAAGCGGCTTCTGTAGTTTTTGAATATAATCGTTTCGTTCCTATGAATTCATTGACTATTCATTGACTGCTACTATGGATGTAGTAACTAACGGATTCTCCAAAACATGATCGTTTTGAATGAATCGTTCTACTTCTGGTGCATTTCTTCCAACAGCGATCGTAGTCACACCCAGCGATTGCTGCACCGCCTCCGACATGGCAACACAGCTTTGCTTTCGACTTGCCCACGATACTGTTGCTCCTCCTAATCGATACAAGTAGCCGCTGCACGACTTCCAGGCGACCGTGTTTTCCGCCCAGTATGCGTCACAATATATCTGTCAATTCCAGCTTCTTTTCGTCATTTCCATTTAACCTCCACTCGTAATCGATGATGTAGATCAGCTAGCAAACGACTCGTTTGGCTTCCATCCAATCGATCGCTGAAGGGCAACTCACACAACGGCTCAGTATACCAACACTTGCGGCTATGTCCGGGCGACTGTATGTTGCTAGTGTCGGATCGTGCCTAGCTCCGACCCTTATTGAGTGGTACAGTTGGCTACCCTATGAGATGTCGTGCGGTGACCGTGAACTTCGGAGACAGGAGAACAGAAGTGGACGAACAGTGAGTGTGATTAGTTGTTGTACGGAACGTGAGAATATATATATTTGAAACTAGTAGATGTGTTCTACTTTCTTAAATAATTTCCGAAATCCTACATTGGCTACGGAGGATAAATTAGGAAAAAAAATCGCGAAGTTTTCCATCGGGATTGTGTTTTTTTTAAGTTCGAGCGTAAGGTGTTCGTCGAAACAGCGCGGAGGGAACGTGTGTCTCGAGTCTTAAGGTGAAGGTGGAAGCTAGCCACAAATGGTTGCCACAATGGCGCTCATTTCTTTCATCTCCCTCCCTCACTCCTCGTCCAAAAATCAATAATTTTGCGAAACAGTGTGAAGAAAATGATCGTTTTCGCACACTTCCCATCAGGTAATATCAACCAAACTCTAATCGATTACTCACAAGATATTAAATTTTCATCTGCTGTCGCACTGTATAGAGAAAAACGTCGGAAAACTCGAGCAAGTGCTCTGAAAGTTAAATTTTCTTTTTTCAATCTTCGGCAATGGTTTTGTTTGTATTGGTGAAAGCATCGTTATTTCTTCGACACTGATGCCAGACAACATAATCGGAACAGCTATCAAAACCACTCAATAAAATATTATTCGTGAGTCATAGCGTTTCATATCATAAAAATCAATAGAATAAAATTGTGTTGATATCAATACAATCATTGTTTTTACGTTTAATGGGTCTATAATGTAAGTTTTAGCGACTTTAACATTGGGTAAGAAAATTGTATTGCAGAGCTCGGAACACTGCCACGACTGCCTATGCTTTCAAAAACAATAAACAGAAAAGCATTACATTCAATCAAAATGTCTCGGCCAACGAAGAGAAGGGTTAAGGCTCTCCAACGTGAATATGTGGAAACAATACGACCAACGAAGGAAAATATTAATGAATTATCAGCATCGAGTTACTATGCGGAAGAACTAGTTAATATCAAAAGAGCCCCATTTCGCATGTGTTATGAATTTGCTCATGTTACGCTCGCGTATAATCAGAATTTTACTTCATACGCAAATGCACCTTCTATATATATTTATGTATGCAATTGTTCATCGGAACATTTTGTTCATACATCTAACTTCAGTATTGAATTGTTATTTTTTTTCAAATGTATTCAAAGACTCGTATCAATGAAGCACCACACAGTCTGATAAGTGAATTGATCTGTTTAAGTGTGCTTTGCTCTTCTCTCACAAACACTATTACCCCATTTTTACACGTGGGTTTACCTATACTACTACAATGGCTAGCTTCCACCTTCACCTTAAGGCAACACAAAGCGTAAGTAGCAAAAACAAAAAAATGCTCGTAACTGTATGACGTGCCTGGAAATGTATCTATTCCACATAGAAAAAATGGAATATAATCGTTGAATTATTCAACAATGTAACGCGACGAGCATGTTTTTTTTTCATTTGGCAAGATGGCGGCACGCTAATGAGAAAAACAGGAGATGCATGTATTGGTTACGTTGCTGAGGGTTATGAAAAATTGAGATCAGCTTCGGTGTAGTGGTAAAAACAAAAGGCGTTTGGAGGAGACATAGTTTCGCAGTGAGTTTCTGGAATGATGCAGTGTTGGTTTTGTATCATGTGTTTGAGAGAAGAAAATAAGAGTGTTGCCAATACTGATGATAGAAAGAGATGGGGCTGGTATGGTGTGCAACATGGATTAATTATTATGTGCAACAGATTGTACATACACAGAGAAAAAGTGCTGGCTGGCCATTACTGGTGGTTGTTTTACGGGTGTAGCTAGGCTATGTATGTTTACGTGCGGGAGAGAATATTTAGTGTTAGTGAAGAGTTTGGTTTTGTACCAAGAACTTAGCGGGTTATGTACCCATTATAATGAAGGATGGTTATGTACCAGAAAAAAAAGTCACAGGAGGGTTGTGTTCGAGACACGACCGCATATTATACGTAGGATTCCATTAGGCTATATGTTGATTTTGGATATGTTTGAAGAATTACATCGTTAAACTCTTTGATAATGATTTGGTGGCCCTGGAAAGGGCCGTTTTGTTTGGTTGTTCACTCCACCAGTGTTTACCGAGTGATGATGACAGAAGGATGGTAAACAGCCGTTCGATGGTGCGTATCTGATAAAAGATACCGAAGTGAAACGGGATATGATGAATACCGCACTCTGTGATCCTAGACGAGATGTCTCCTGTGATATGTATGAATGAAATAAAGAAAAAAAAACTCACCAATATAAAAAACTCACCAATATAATATAAGATGAT
This sequence comes from Toxorhynchites rutilus septentrionalis, assembly GCF_029784135.1. Classification (NCBI taxonomy): domain Eukaryota; kingdom Metazoa; phylum Arthropoda; class Insecta; order Diptera; family Culicidae; genus Toxorhynchites; species Toxorhynchites rutilus. The sequence goes on from NC_073745.1 coordinate 7,400,267, forward strand.
TACCAATACCGAACACAATTATCAATTTTTCTCATCAGTGAAAACATGTTACATATTTGAAATGGAAAAGGTAATTTTCTTTTATAATTTTTACTTTCTGAGTATTTATTCAACCCAATGCGAATTTTAATTGAAATAACAACACCTAATACTATATGTACAGCATATGAGAAATCACTTTTTTAATATTTCTTCACTTTTCCAATTTTTCTCGCCGTATGAACTTTCCTTGGGTGAAAATGAACACAACAAAGCAGACAGCTTAAACGAAATGACATGTTTTCGAGCGGGAACACACCTTGATTTTTATTTAAGAAAATTGAAATAAATCGTTTCATAGTTATTTTTAACACAACTGCTACCATATACAATTTTACACTTACAGTTGTGCTAATTTTTTGCACAATACACGATCGGTCATTGACATGAAATTTCACGAAGCAACCAGCATTGAAGATCCAAATCTAAATTTTATTTGCTAGAATTAATCGTATCACTAACCTTACTTGCAATACAAAAATGCCCCCGACTTGCATATATTAGGCTGTAAAAAAGGTCCTGCGGTATTTCCGCGAGGTGTCGTTGTAAGCGCGTAGTTCTAGTTATATTCATTGTATCGAATCATACTATAGCTTGTTGGAAACGTATTTACGCGCTATAATATAGTCCTTGACAGTGTTTTGTTTGGTTAAGTCGTTCGTGAGTTATAGTGTCGCAAATATGGAGCACAATAAAGAGAAAATCCGACATATTTTACAGTACTACTATGACAAAGGCAAAAATGCATCTCAAGCTGCCAATAAAATTTGTGCAGTTTATGGACTCGATACAGTTTCCATTTCCACCGCACAACGATGGTTTCAACGTTTTCGTTCTGATGTAGAGGTCGTCGAAGATGCGCCACGCTCCGGAAGGCCTGTCGTCGAAAATTGTGACAAAATCGCTGAATTAGCCGAGAAAGACCGGCATAGTAGCAGCCGTAGCATCGGCCAAGAGCTGGGGATAAGTCATCAAACCTTTATTAACCATTTGAAGAAGCTTGGATTCACAAAGAGGCTCGATGTATGGGTGCCACACACGTTGACGCAAAAAAACATCTTTGATCGTATCGACGCATGTCAATCACTGCTGAATCGCAACAAAATCGACCCGTTTCTGAAGTGGGTCCCTTACGACAACGTGAAGCGCAAACGGTCGTGGTCGAAGCCCGCTGAAGCGGCTCAGACGGTGGCCAAGCCCTCATTAACGGCCAGGAAGGTTCTGCTGTGTGTTTGGTGGGATTGTCAAGGAATAATCTATTATGAGCTGCTTCCCTATAGCCAAACGCTCAATTCGGACCTGTACTGCCAACAACTGGACCGCTTGAAGGTAGCACTCATGAAGAAGAGGCTATAATTGATAAACAGAGGCCGCATTGTCTTCCATTAGGACAACGCCAGGCCACACACTTCTTTGGTGACGCGCCAGAAGCTCCGGGAGCTCGGATGGGAGGTTTTTTTTGCATCCGCCGTATAGTCCAGACCTTGCACCAAGTGTTTTTGTCCATGGCGAACGACCTAGGTAGTCAGAAGTTAGCCACAAAAGAGGCCTGTGAAAATTGGCTATCCGAGTTTTTTGCCAATAAGAAAGCGAGCTTCTATAACAGGGGTATTATGAAGTTGGCATCTCGTTGGGAACAAGTCATCGAACAAAACGGTGCATATTTGACTTAAAACAGATGATTGTAACTAATTTTATGAATAAATGAAAATTAAAAAAAAAATACCGCAGGACTTTTTTGACAGCCTAATATTTGCCATGCCGTTTTCCCCAGACAGCCTGGTTTTGATGTCTCTGTTAGGGAATACATTTCGGTAGGAACAAAAGCTCCCCCTACTTTCATGTATTTGCAATGCCGATTTCCCCTAGGCAGCTTGGTTTAGATGTCTCTGCTAGGGACCCGCCGCATGTGTCGTCAATTTCGACCAATCAGAAGTGGGTATTTCCGTTAGGATAGGGGTTGAGATTTTTAAATTGTTCGATAGTTAGTTTCATGACATATATTATTTTCTTCAATACAAAAAATTGTTATGAAGTGTCGAAATCGATTGACGCAAAAATTTCATCAATCCATCATGAAATGACTAAGCAATAAGCGTTTGAAATTGGACAATTTTCACGATGTACTCGATTTTCGATTTTCAATTTGTACCCCAATATGTTCCCGAAAGACGTAATCCTACGTCAAAAACGGATTGGTGATGATTGACTATGTATGACGGTGTCAACAAAAGAACGGGTTGTGTACCCACAGTCAATAAATGTTTTGGTTAGGTACCACAACAGAATGTAAACAAAATTGACTACCAGAAGTCAATGATTTGAAAGAGGGTTGTGTACCCAAAGCAAGAACTATTGTTAAAAAAGAATAGGGTTGTGTACCCGAATGAAAATGTTTTTACCAAATTGAACTATCAAAATTTCGCATTTTTAAATATTTTAGGCTAAGCGAATAATGATGCAACGGTGAATCAGATAACAGAGAATTCGGAAAGGTAGGTGGAATATTTATTAATTTGGTGAGTTCAAAACGAACTAATCGAAAAAATCAGTTAAATACTGGGGATTAAAAAAAAAATTGACGACCATGATGATCACATGGGTTAAGTTATTAAATGTATACAGGCACGTCAACAGATTTATTTTGTTATGCTAGATTTAAAAGATTTCAAATTTGCTAGATTATTAAAGCTACGGTTAATATTTTTGTTCTTTATTCTAAATTTGCAATAGCATGAGCAGCTCTAGTCGAATCAAACCTTTTGATATAACCATTGAAGCAAACCGTTTACCCACCGAATGGGAAACGTGGAAATTTGATCTAGAGTCATTTTTTTTGGCTCAAAGGATTGAAGCGCAGTGTGAGAAGCGGGCACAGTTGGCTTATCTGGGAGGGCCGGGCCTTCAAGGACTACTGAGACACCTTCCTGGATTTGACAGCGTTCCACATGTATCAGTTGATCCCCCGTATTACGATGTAGCCGTTAAATGCCTCGACGAATATTTTGAGTCTTTCCGCCGCAAGACATTTGAGCGACACCTGTTTCATCAAATTAATCAAAACCCAGGAGAGCGTTTCACAGATTTTATTATGCGACTTAGAAAACAAATTGCTAGATGCGCTTATGACTCCGCGGTGATTGAAGAGCTTATTGCAGATCGTATAACTCAGGGATGTAGTTCGGAAGAGTTGCGTTATCGCATTGGGAACAAGCTTGGCGGAATCATCACAGAAATCATTAGATTTGAGCAGAAATTCGGCAATCAGGAAAGAGCATCAAGATGTCAACGCAATTCACCAATCTAATCCAACCCGAAGATATCCTCGGTCCGATACTCGTCTCAGAGGGAGCCACGATATCAGCGTGGTCCACCAAATGAAAAGTTTATTTGCTACAGCTGTGGCAAGCGGGGTCACATCCAAGGAAGTAATGATTGTCCGGCACGAACAACGAAATGCGCAAGTTGCGGCAGAATCGGCCATTGGGCTAAACGTTGCTACAGTCGAGGTCAAACAACTAAGCGAGGACATGAGTCATCTTCAACACTCAATGATCCGAAACCAAAGCGTATTCGCGCAGTTGTTGAAGAGTCGCAAAAGGAACAAGCAGAATACGTCTTTTATGCAATGGCGCGGAACGTATTCGTGTTCAAGATAGGTGGAGTGGAAGTGCCGATGACCATCGATTCGGGCGCGGATGTCAATATCATTAATCGAGAGATTTGGAATCAAATGAAGGAAGCAGGAGTAAAGGTAGAAAACATGTCCATCACAAACGATCGAAATTTGATGGCGTATGCATCTGCACAACCCATGGATATTTCTGGAATGTTTATGGTGGTGATTGAAGCAGGAAGGAACAAGGATTTCGCAAAGTTCTACGTGGTCGAAAATGGTCAACAGTGTTTACTGGGAGATCAAACAGCTAAAAATCTCAAAGTTTTAAAAGTAGGATTCAACGTAGGAGCAGTGAAGGATCAGAAACTAGAGCCATTCTCAAAGTTCCGGAATGTGATTGTCGAAATACCGATTGATAATAATGTTCAACCTGTGCAGCAACCCTATAGACGCCCACCAATCGCTCTGGAACAAAAGATCGAAGAAAAATTGCGTTGTCTTCTCCAGCAGGACATAATTGAACGGGTGAACGGTCCCTCTCCTTGGGTGTCTCCAATGGTCCCAGTCACCAAAGATTCGGGAGAGATTCGCCTATGCATTGACATGCGTCAGGCAAACAGAGCGGTTTTAAGGGAGACGCACCCATTTCCTCTGGTGGATGAACTACTAAGCTCAATGAATGGAGCAGTGCGTTTTTCTAAAATAGGCATCAAAGATGCTTACCATCAGGTGGAAATTTCCGAGACATCCAAGCCTATTACTACTTTCATCACGAAACATGGTCTATTCAGGTAGATTTTACTACGATAATTAATTGATCACTACAGATATACGTTTCTTCATAAATATATAAAAAAAATATTTTTTCTTCATTTTCCTTGTTTTTCTTTTTCTTGTTTTCCAAATGCTAAATACAGGTACAGGTACAAACGTCTAATGTTTGGTGTTAGTTGTGCACCAGAATGTGGGAGTGTAATGACCACCATGGATGCACTCCTCGCACACCCCTGCAGCAGAGTAACAGCCAAACCTTGTAATATATACATCTTGATATTTTTTCCACCAAACGAACTGTCATTATCGAAACGTGTAGAATAAAAGTTGTTTTTCATTTTTCTCTCCGTAAAGTTGGAGTTTATTCTAGCTTATCCGAAGTAACCGTTCCTTTTCCCAGGGTTTTCAGTCGCGCTTTGCCTTCACAGAATTGTTCCAGAAGGTGATGGAATCTGTAGTTGCTGGACTGGACGGGGTAATCGTGTATCTTGACGATGTTGTTGTTCATGGGAAAACTCAGCAAGAACATACCGAAAGATTAATGGCTGTTTTACAGAGGTTGGGCGAATATGGAGTGCTGCTGAATGATAAGAAGTACGTGTATAACGTGAGGTCCCTGGAATTTCTTGGCCATATACTTTCTGTTGATGGCATCCGTCCAACAGAGAGCAGGGTAGACGCAATTCAGAGATTCAGAGAGCCACGAAATGTGTCCGAGTTGAGAAGTTTCCTAGGGTTGGTCTGTTACGTCGGCCGTTTCATTCCAGATTTGGCTTCAAGAACTGATTCTCTAAGAAAGCTTCTTCGGTTAGGCGTTCGCTTCCAATGGACAGAAAAAGAAAGGAATGAAGCAATTAAGACCCCTATCTGTAACATCGACTATCTGGGCTTTTTCAATCCCAAAGATCGTACGAAACTTATTGCAGATGCCAGCCCAACGGGGCTCGGAGAAGTTTTACTGCAGGAAGATGCGAATGGTAGTACCAGAGTCATTGCCTATGCGAGCAAAGCCCTGACAGATATTGAAAAGAAATATTTTCAGACGGAAAGAGAGGCACTGTCACTGGTATGGAGTGTAGAAAGGTTTAAACTATACCTTCAAGGTATAAGGTTTATCTTGTTGACGGACTGCAAGGCATTAGAGTTTTTGTTTAGTCCTAGATCACGCCCCTGCGCTCGTATAGAACGATGGGTCCTTCGACTGCAGGCTTACAATTACGATATAGAACATATACCTGGCTCAGCGAATATTGCGGATGCCCTTTCCCGGCTAACAGCAAACTCTCCGGAACAATTCGATGAAGGTGCTCAAATATACGTACGAAATGTTGCAGAACAAGCGGTGCCAGTTGCACTAACTTTTCAAGAAATCACAAATGAGACCAGAAATGATGAAACTATCCAGGCAGTGATCAAGGCTCATGATTTAGCCCTGAAGGAAGAGTTTCCGAAGGAATACAGACCTTACGAGACTGAACTATGCAGTGTTGATGGAATACTACTCAGAGGTAACCGACTAGTTATCCCAGTATCACTGAGAGATCGCGTGATAGAACTAGCTCACGAAGCACACCCCGGGGTTGCGGCAATGAAGCGTCGTTTGCGGCAAAAGGTATGGTGGCCATTGATGGATGAAGCTGTGGAAAACTGTGTGAAACGATGCAAACAATGTACGTTGGTCTCTTCACTGGGAGTTCCAGAACCACTTCAGAGAACTAAAATGCCCGTGAAACCGTGGATCGACATAGCTGTGGATTTCATGCGCCCATTGCCATCTGGTCACAATCTCTTAGTTATAGTCGACTATTTTAGCAGGTTCACCGAAGTCGTAGTGATGAAGCAGATCACTGCCAAGCACACTGTCCAAGCTATTCATGAGTCCTTCTGTAGATTCGGTGTTCCGGAGACAATGAAGGCGGATAATGGTCCACAATTTATAAGTGAGGAGTTAACAATGTACTGTCGAGAATATGGCATCCAGTTGCGTAGGACAACGCCTTATTGGCCTCAGGCCAATGGAGAGGTTGAGCGAGCGAATAAAACTATCCTTAAACATTTAAAAATAAGCCAGGAATCTGGGAGTGTGGACTGGATCTGGGATTTACGCACTTTCCTACTAATGTACAATTCTACACCTCACGCAACAACCGGAGCAGCGCCGTCCGTTTTAATGTTTGGGCGAGCCCTACGCGACAAACTTCCAAGCGTCGATCACAGACGGGTCCCAATGGATGAGGAGGGGATTCGGGATAGAGATTGGACGAATAAACTCAAAGACGCAGAGTACTGCAATGCTCGCCGCCATACAAAACCCACAGAACTCAGAGAGGGGGACATAGTGGTCTCTAAACGAATGTGTAAGACGAATAAGCTATCAACAACTTTTGCTCCTGAAGAGTTCCAGATTACTAAATTGACTGGTTCAGACGCAACACTTAGTTCAACGGACTCAAATCGTATCATTCATCGCAACGTAGCTCATCTGAAGCCCCTGATGAAGAACACAGCGTCGGAGGAAGCAGATGCCAGTAGACCAGAAAATTGAGATGGTGCTACATCACAAGAGTTTCAGGACATTGAACTTCCAGGCTCTTCTCTACCGAAGGACCCATATCAACGCCCCTCAAGATCACTACGGGTTCCAGTATATTTGAAAGATTATCATACCGTTTAAGACTGTTGTGTGAAGGAGGGATGTCGGATCGTGCCTAGCTCCGACCCCTATTGAGTGGTACAGTTGGCTACCCTATGAGATGTCATGCGGTGACCGTGAACTTCGGAGACAGGAGAACAGAAGTGGACGAACAGTGAGTGTGATTAGTTGTTGTACGGAACGTGAGAATATATATATTTGAAATTAGTACATGTGTTCTATTTTCTTGAATAATTTCCGAAATCCTACAGCTAGGTACAGCAAATATTCGATTAGCTTGTGATAGTCCACGTTATTCTTCAGCTTCTCAAATCTCAGCTTGAAATAGTCCATGGGATATTTCGAGGCTTTCGCTCCATCCAATACAAAGCTTGCCACAATTTTCTTGATTAAGTGGTCCTGCTCCAGATAGTAAGAACCATCGCTATCCTTGGTCACTCGCATTTGAAGGAACTAATTAATATCCCCGAGCGTTGTCACTGCCAGTATGTCCGAAGAGGCCGCTCAATTCTCCGTATCTTCTCATCGTATATCCATTAGTCATTCTCGAGACTGTTCCGAAACAAACAGATGTCCGACAGGCATTGCTCGAAACCCAAAGCTTTCAGGATCGCAGTCATGGTCTTATGCCACACCCTCGCGGCCTGCTTCAACCTATACATTCTCTTGCGAAGTGCACAAACTTGGGGCTCCCCTTCGCGAGCCACAAAACGGTTTGGTTATCGCATGTGATTTACTTCCTCTAGGATTCCGTACAAGTACGCCGTCTTTATATCCATATATAACCACGCTTCTGAACCGAATATTCTGAAATGCTCGAGATTAGGCTTCCTTCAATACCATTCCTTTCATGAAGCGCCTTTTTCTCGGCACCACGCCATTTTGTTGGGAAAAGTATGGCGCAGTAAAGTGGCTCCCTATTCCTTCCTTGCTTCCCTAGGAAACACTCGTTCGTGAAGTGAATACCTTCACAAGTAGACGCGGCGTCTTTCAAACTTGAGGTTTGCAGAACACCACAAATTTTCGTATCTTGTCAGCAGCTTCAGACTTCCATCGTTGACGACACCATCCGAGTGAAATCTTCTATCAATGTTAGGGAATACTTATTTTCACTGGGGGTGCTCATCATCGGATCGTAGTGTGTCTGTTTGCCCCAGGTCCAACAGCTCTTTCGATCCACGATTGACCGTTTTCGGGAAGGGGTTCGCGACATTTCGCTCTCTAGGCAATAACGGCATATCGTTCTGATACCGCAGTCTACTATCTTCGCTCCAAGTTCTTGTCGATTCCCAAAATCACCTCGATCACGTCGGGAACACGGTGACATAGCATACAGTGCCAAATATGCCGACAATCTAAAGTAAGAGATGGCTGCAAACTTATCAATACCTGCTCCAGCGTTCACAGCTCGTACAGGCTCCTACAGTGGCTGACCTTGTTATCTACTTCTCCGTTTATGTTCCCTACTTCGCAGATATTCTCACTGAACATTACGCGGAAAGTTTTATTTGCAAGGGTATTCACTGAAATAAGTTCACTCGTCACCTCCTATCAACAGTACGTCCGCCACGGCCATTTAGACCGCATCCGTGTTGATAACAAAGTTCGTACTTATCAAGTCGGATAAGACGGACACTCCATCGAAGGGAAAGATGGACATTTTGTTTTGAAAACAATTTATTTATCTCCTACTTACTTATCTTAACAAATGCGCTCTAACTATGTTCACTTGAGCGACCAGAAGTCATGGCAGAACCAATTCTTCCGCTGGTTTGTCCTTGGCTGTAGAAGCTGTGGAGGGAAGATCCGCCGGAAGCATAGCTGCCTTGAATTACAACACTCCAAGAACAACATTCATACGGCACTTCAAGAACCTCTATATTTCACCATAACTAGGACCACTTCTGACAGTTTTCAGTAAGCAGCAGGAGCAAGAGCTAGTGTGACATCTCCTCGACCTAGAGAGGAGATTGTATGGAATTATCATGACGGAAGTCAGAAACGAATAAGTCCCTAGTTGTGGCAGTCTATTGAATAGTGGTCACCCTTCATATGATGACAAAGGAATGCAAGTTGATCACGAAGATATCGAGGCGCATTTCAAATCAGAAAGCAACTGAAAGCCGTTGTTTCAAGTAGCACCATCAGCTATGTTGCCGTTGCCAAAAATGGTTACCCAACGAGTTACCAAGAGATGACTTCGGGGTGAGGAAGCAACAGCTACAACATCTAACCAGTATGTTAACACTCTGGAGAAGATAAAGGCTTCCTACGTCATTCAGCTATAAAAAAAACGTAAGACACTAATGCCAAAAACTAAGAAAAACCATCGTTCAAAGCCAACACGTGACGTGTGACGAAAAATTTTTTTGATTTAGATACCGGCATCGGAAGGAGACTATTTTAGGCGGAAAAAATGAGAAAGATTTAATGGCCCTTCTAGGTAGTTTTAGTCAGTCAGGCCATTTTTGTTCAGTCATGTTAAAGATCTATTTGCAGACCTCCAAAACATATTGAGAACATCAACTCGAATTTCAAAATATTACTATTTAGTTAGTGTCCATCTTTCCCACCCCAGGTGTCAATCCTTCTTTTCATGTGTATGATTAACTCAATGTGAAGGTGTAGCAGCTCTGATTCAGCATGTGAAACTCATCGATGATTAATAAAAACTTTTCCCGTCGGGTGTGCCCTTTTCCAAGTTTCTTTTCTCATCCGACAGTTAAGTTAAGTAACTGATAACAATTTTTACATCATCGTGATGATTTCATAATGTCGCGAGAGTAATTTTCTTTTGTATTTATACCGTCGAATACATAAAAGTATTGTTAATTTTTATGTTAAATTGCTTATTACTAAATGCCATGTGAAGCACGTTTTTTCCAAACTCTGGAAAATTTTTGAAATGAGTGACAGCAGCTTGTAGCATATTCGAAGTGCAATGCAACTGTCATTTGACCGTAAATTCACACGCTCCTACAGATCACTCGATAGTACAGGTTCAAGTCGTTCAAGTGCTATCACTTTTATCATCGGTTTTTTATATGAATAGTGCAATTCAATTTGATTTTCTGTTGCCTTATCAGTCAGCCAGACAAGTCTCGATTCGAGCAAGAAGTGAAAGATAACAGCAGAGTTTTTTTTTCCAAATTTGTCCACATCTATCTCATAAAATGTATTACAAATTCTTCGATAGTCCGTATTCGGTGCGCTACTGTTATTCGTGTGGAATCGAGTTTGTTTTGTGTTGGTACTATACGCGTCGTGCTCGTTGAATCTTAATGTAGTTGGCGTAGGTTCGGCGTGAGCATCGCGACGTACGTAAACACTTCCTGCTTGTGTATTCCGTTCCTGCCGGCCGGTATTTTAAAAGAGCATTTTGGTTCTATCACGGCACTCACTGTTGCTGAATGTAGTGAATTAGTTCACAAGTATATGTTAGCGCCCAGAGCTATCGGTCCAGTGATAACGATATCTTCTCCCGGTAGAGGCTGCTTGGAGTGAGTGGAAGCAGGTTTCACCGCACACAAGTATATGGTGGGCAATACAGAGACTAGTGATTATAAATATATTCTAATAGCGATTCTATGCTTTCAGTTGTTCGTACGCCGTGCCAGTGCCCGGATCGGTCCATTTAGCGTCTCAGCTGTTCATCATTTTTCTAACACCCGGAAAGATAAAGCCATGGCATCAAGTGTACCGCGAGTGAAGCTGAACAATGGTCAATCAATTCCAATTCTTGGCCTTGGAACATGGGGCGTAAGTATATGCACATTGCAATTTAATTCGTCCTGCTTAACTTATTCCAAATTACATAATTCATTGTCATTGATTGACGCTAGAATAAGGAAAGGTGTATTCGAAACATGACGCTGCATTTTTGCTTCGTGAGTGCAGATAATACAATATTTATAAAACTAACAAACAGAACTACTATGAAGTACCATCGATCGCCATTGAAACGCCGGTGGTGGAGTTCGTAACCAGCGATATTAAATCTGTGAGTGCTTCGTTTCATGGGAAGCGACCAGCGTTATAACATATGTGGATGTGCATCATTTTCGCACGCTTTGTTCTCGTATTCAATACATACGAGAATAATTCCTTATTTACATGCATACTTATGGTAACAGCACTAACGTTTCTATAGCAACTTCGCATTCCCAACGTAAGTTTATTCAATGTGTCATTGATATTAGTGCTCGGAAGCGCAATAATACGTGTGTTACAGTGGATTTCAGAAGAATTTTCCCGAAGCTCTGATCATGACTTGTGTGATAACCGCTGGCGTTGTTCACCAGTGTAAATCGATAGTAATCATGAGATTTGAAACCAATGTTTTATGTCACTCAAAAAATTAAACAGTCAATTGAGGGCTTATGATTATGACATCTTATGATTATCATATTTTTTCAGCGTTGGTGTCGTACACTACTTTTTGAGACTTAAGCCAGCGATATAATTATAACTGAAAAATAAAACAAATCTAAGGGCTTTTATCTATTCTATGGCCCATTGAATTTTCAACGACTCAGTCGAAGACAAGTCGACCAGTCAAATAGTTTGAAATATATGATTTTCGAAAAAAAAAGATATTTGTATAACTAAAAATGTAAGGCCAAATGTGTTGCTAAGCGTGAAATCCGAAGAAGGAATCGTCTGATTTGAGCCATCTTTATTTTGATCTATTCGTCTCTGCCCGTAGATCAATTTTATGGCTAGACAAAACGGAAAACTCTGAAGGAAAGTCGGAAAAATCGGAAAATTGATTCCCCATATGTTTTAAAATTACATCATGATAAGCGTTGTCGGTCCATTCGATGTTTGCGCTATCGAAATGGATCTTTGTTTGAAAGTGGAAATGGATTTTCAGGCGGAATAACGCATTCATATCTATATACTCGTAAATAAAAAAGGAAGGCCAAATGTGTTGCTAATCGCAAAATCCGTAGAACGAAAGGTCTCTTTTGATCCGTCTTCATTTTGTTGTATTTGTTGTATTCTGCCCATAGACAAATGTTATGATGAGAAAAAATTTAGAAATTTGTTCTAAAGAATTCATATCTAAACAATAATTTTGGACGGGACGAAGTTTGCCGGGTCAGCTAGTTAAAAATAATCTTAAGGCTATCGATCGATTTTTCCACCTCGGTTGATCTTATTTGGCTAATAAATAATAGATAATCCACTGAACTTTGTCGAAGATCTCATTTCGATTAGACACGTTCCTATCTATTCATTCAGATTCATAATTATGGATATGCCTTTATGAAACATATCTATTAAACTGGTCATATGAACATGAAAACTTATATTTTGGGAAGCCAAATACAGAGGCATATGAAAAAAAAGGGTTAGTTCTATCTATGTTATAACCGCAAGGTTGGCGTAGGACTGTCGTTGGCTTGGCGATCATTTGTTTGTTTTGATTAGATTATTGATTGAATGTAACAAATACAAATGAAATTTCCGAGTCCAGTTGAATTCAACATATTTTGAAAGTAAATTTTTTAGTTTATTCGCCTCTAGTAAATAAAGAGTTTAAACATATTTCATGCTTTGCCAATTCAAGCATTGTGATAGATTACGTTCTCTGCTACAAGCAGTGTTGCCACATTTTAATCTGTACCAGAGGGGTTAAAAATCTTTCTCATCTGTACTTTTTCTTCCAAAAATCCGTACCATCGAAAATATTCGTTGTAGAAATTTAGCCTGAAAAAATACTCATTTATTTACTGCAAATACTACATATATATTTGCAAGTCCTTCGTGTGTTTTATAATGCTTATACATTTTTTTTTGAATCTAGATTGCGTACCATCATGAATTGAAATTTAAAAAAAAGTTGTCACGTTATGTTCCTTTGTTCGAATGTAAGAAATTTCACAAGCAGAAAAATCTGTACCAATCTGTACTTTTTGACGAAAATCTGTACTCTGTACTGCACAGAATCTGTACCAAAAATAACAAAAAAAATATCTGTACGTATGGCAACACCGATTACAAGTAAATTTAATGAATGAGTCTGACCGTCCATTACCCTTTGATGCCTTTGATGCATGATGCCTTGGTCATTTTATTCATTTATGGTGGAATTTCAGAATATATCTAAACTGTACGTTCTTCTCGTACCGCGTATTTGCTTGATTTGATGAACTTCAGGCACTTCGTTTCTTTGTTTCAGTTTTCTTTCATTTATTTATATCCTCAAGAACGGAAATTGTATTGATCATAATGGTAACTGTGAAAGGTGTCCTGATTCTTAAATTCGACCAGATAGTATTCCTATTTATCACGGCATATTGTTATCAACATTTTCAGTATGCCTAGAAGTTTAGTTAGCTGAAAATATGAAGGCATATTTTTCAATGCCAACTTGAATAACCGAATAACCGCTTTTGTAGTCCGTACTAGGAAAACACATTCCAGGGTTCAAAAAATGCATGCGGGTAAAAAGTAAGAGAATCTGAGCCTAGAGGCACAAACGTAAGTTTGACGTAAAACTGTGATTGTTCGGAACAATTTTTTCCATTGGTCAGAAATATGTTATTTTAACTCTTGAGATTTCAAACGGTGGCCCCGAAAAGGTCTGTTTGTTATATGCCTCAATCGTTTCGTAACAATTGAAGTGGTAAGATGTATCATCCGCAACCTCATGATCCAGAATATTCGAATTTCCTGCTTTTTTGCACCACTTTCGCACTTGCGCTTATTGCAATAATAAATACGATTGTAAATAGCAGACAAATGTTGCGACATTTCGACTAGTTAGTTAGCTTTTTTATTAGCTTCTGACGGGAAGTTCAACTGAATAAATGAAAAAAAAAATGAATATTAGTATAACACATAGCTGGGCGGAATAGTAGACAAAGCATATGTGAATAGGTAAACAAAAAATATATGTCGTAATTGATTACATTGAACATAAAGTTTATGGGATAGAAACAAAGAAATGTCGAAAATACTGAGGCAAAATATATATGACATCATAAAGCTGCTTAGTTTTTAATGGATAGATATGATATTGTGATGTCTTTCCATTGCCTTATTCTAATTTTTAGTCTTATGCTAAGTCATCGGTAGGGGGGTCTCCGTAGCCACATTGGTTGCGCGTTCGCTTAGTAAGCGATCGATCGTGAGTTCAAAACTCCCCCATTGACCATCTTTGTGTTGTTACAGAATAACTACGTCCACGCAACAATCATCAGCGATGGAGATCGATCCACGGTCGAAATAAGATCGATTCATCCATACAACTGCTCTGTTCTGCAAGGAACATCGGGTTGCTGTTCTATAAATAACTCAGCAATGGATCAACGACTGTCTCCGCTGTCCAGTCTTAACTGGATAATGGAAGAACAGATAGTAAACTCTTACGCCTAAATGGCTACTGTGTAAATGTGTACCATTGCAATGGTATAGAAGGGAATACTCTAACGCCGAAAAATGGCAACTGTGTAATGTGCTAATTATAGATATGATAAATATGTGACATGTACACGATTAAAAATTCGGCTCTGTTACAGCTAAAATGCTAATGAGCCTAAAATAAACAAAAGGGATAAAAAAAAAGTCATCGGTAGCAGTAGCTTTTTCGGTGAAATAATGTTCGTTTGTAGACTATATTTCACGTTACACACACTGACACTGTGGGTCATGACAATATCAGCTTGGTATTGTTGAAATAATGACTTTCTGTGGAATTGCAGCCATCTTACTAACCCACTCCACCATCTACATTATCCTTATTACTACACATTGACTAGATGTCTAATTTTTTTGATAGAAAACATTATTGCACACAGTTTTGTGTTGCATACAACATTCACGGGAACCAAGCTGAAAGCTGAAAGATTGCATAATACATGATTTAGCTTCGCATTCACTTGAAAAACATAGCTCTTTTATTCGCTAAATTGTTTACTTGTTTTAAAATTTCCACTGTTGATGTCTCAGTTGGAAAAATTACTGGATAAATTTGCCGTCTAATGGCATTTATTATAACATATGGCATTTATTATAACATATGTCATAAGAACGATTTTGCGTAATATGCATTTGAAAATTCTTAACCCATTAGTGCCCAGCGTATGAAATTTAATACGCAAAAATGCCCAATTTTGAAAAACTGTTTTTGATGAAAATAAAGTGTTAAGCGCATTTTAAATGATACCACATGACAGTTTAAGAGTGTTTTTTTGTGTCAGAGTCATTTTATCTGTCTTTTTTGTTGTGTATTGAAGCTTGCAAAGTTCGAGTTTAATGGAGTCGCAAAAGTAAACATAAATTTATCAAAGTTTTACCTCTTAAAAGATTAAATTGCTCAAATCTGTGGCACAACACTACTAGACGAGTGTAAAAAATGATATCTAGCAAAAAATCCGAAGAAAAATATAAAACCGCAAAAAAATCTATGTTTACTTTTGAGCGTATGAAATTTCATACGCCGTAAATCCAGCAAGGATCGAGTTCATGCAGATCAAGCCTAAACTCGAAGTCATCGGAAATTAGGTTTGACGGAATAAATCATTTTATAATACGAACCCAATGGTACCCAACGAAGGTGAGCGTATTACAACCGATGTACGACGTATATTTGCCTGAAGTGTGATGTGGATTTGCACCATTCGGAGTGCTTTTTCCGGTACCATACTCAGTGATACTAAATCCGATACACTGCCGTTCTACGCATAAATGTTCTATGTTCTATGCAATCCCTATGAACCGTGGAACAATTATGCGTAGAACGGCAGAACACGAAAGTGCTAATAAACCATGAAAATGTTTTTTTTTTTTTTTAATTTAATTTATTTTCAACTGGCTCAGCAACGTTAAGCATCAATGAGCCGTGTTTATGTATAGGGAAAAGCCTCTGTGAGTAGAACTATGCAAATGTTCTTTCTCATAAAGGCATAAAAACCCTATGATTTTTTCAAGAAATAGAACAATATAAATAATTATACAACAATTCATTATGAAATATTATTTAAGACTTCTTCTTGAGGATTTTTTATAGAGAAAACCACCTCCTTGAAGATTGCGAGCAATTGCGTGCATCTGAGTATTTTTGAGTTCTGAGGAAAATAGTTGAAGAAAAATGAAAACGTTAATAACCATATATTATTGATAAATAATAAAAATATTCATAACAAAAAACAAAAAAGTTGGAGAAGTAAACGGTAATCAAAAATAAAAGAAAAATACACACATACTCATACTTGAAAGTGTATGGATTTGAGGAAGTAATAAATCAACATAATTGCATCGAGATTACGAGTAGCCAGAACGTCACGGATCGAAACATTGAGTGGCATTCCCTTTTTGCGAAAATTTTCTATTAAAGATAACCTTTTATTTTGAAATTCAGAGCAATACCATACAATGTGATCAATATCGTGGTAACCTGTACCACAAATACATAGGTTACTATCACTGATGTTAATTCGAAAAAGATGTGCATTCGAGGAATAATGATTAGACATGAGTCTGCACACTACTCGAATGAAATCACGAGAATAATTATATCCTTTGAACCATGGTTTGAGGGAAACTTTAGGAATGATAGAATACAGCCACCGACCTTTATCACTACCATTCCAACTTGTCTGCCAACATTGAAGTGCACGTTCACGAGGAAAATGGAGATATTCATCAAAAGTAATTGGCCTATGAAATAACAGTCCTTCCGTAGCGCCCTTCTTAGCAAGAAGATCAGCTTTTTCATTTCCTGGTATCGAACAATGAGAGGAAGGCTTGAGGAAGGCCCATGTAGCTAATCCGTAAAACTGACGAAGAACCATGGGAAAAACTCATATGTTTTTCACGCATTAGGTTAAACAAAAAACTATTTAATTTTGGAGAAAACCCATTTAGATGAAGTTTTTCAAAAAGAACCTCAATGGAAACTGAATCAAACCCACCCTTGATATCTAGGAACACTGATGCCATTTGTTGCTTACTACACAAGGCTATGTCAACCTCTGATGAAAGCAGAGCAAGACAATCATTAGTTCCTTTACCTCTACGAAACCCGAACTGCGAAGGTGAGAGGAGGTTGTTGGATTCAACCCAGCTGTCTAAGCGACATAGAATCATTTTCTCTAATAATTTTCGAATGCAAGAGAGCATTGCAATTGGTCTATAAGAATTACAATCAGACGCAGGTTTACCAGGTTTCAGAATAGCTATAACTTTAATCTGTCGCCACTCATGCGGAACAACGTTCTGCTCAAGAAAAACATTGAACAATTTTAACAAACGTTTCTTCGCATTATCAGGTAGATTTTTCAATAAGTTGAATTTGATCCTATCTGACCCCGGCGCCGAATTGTTACATGACAGAAGTGCAAACGAAAATTCAGCCATACTGAACGGAGGCGCAATATCATCAGATGTCTCCAAGAAGGGAGGTGGAGCAGGTGCTGAGTCTGGACATATCTTCTTGGCAAAGTCAAAAATCCACCTTTCAGAATATTCAACTTGTTCATTTGAATGAGTTGAATTTCTCATTTGTCTGGCAACTCTCCAAAGAGTGCTCAAGGAAGACTCTCGGGAAAGCCCATTCACAAAATTACGCCAATAGCCTCTCTTTTTGACTTTTATGAAGCTTTTGAAATTTACGCTCCAGATAAATGTAATTGTCGTAACGTTCGCAGGAGCCTGATTTACGCCAATTCTTGAAAGCATTCGATTTTTCTTTATAGAGATTTGTACAATCTTGATCCCACTTAGATGATAAATCTAAGCGACTTGCGCGGCCTGATGAAGGAGCAATTCTTGTTATATCACCTGTATTTAAAACTGTCATGTTGAATTCATCGCAAAGATCATAAATAGAATTAGCTCTTCGATCATCAAAAGATTCACCCCAGCCAATGCCATGTGAGTTGAAATCTCCCAAAATAAGATGAGGTTGTGGAAGAAGCTCAATTATATTCACAAGGTTTCGATAATTAAGCATTGTACTTGGTGGAATATAAATAGAAGCAATGCACAAATCTCTACCCTTGATGCGTGCCTGACACGCAAGAATTTCAATTCCTGTGACTAAAGGCAGGGGAATCCTGTAAAATGGATAACATTTTCTAATACCTATGAGAACTCCTCCATAGGAATCATCACGGTCTAAACGAATAATATTGAAATCATGGATGTTTAATATATTGTCCGAACGAAGCCATGTTTCAGATAGAGCAAACACATCGCAATTCAAAAAATGGAGCATTTGCTTGAATGAGTCAAGTTTTGGAAGAAGACTTCTACAATTCCACTGTAGAATAGTAGAATTCTCTGACTCATCCAATAAATTAGGCATCGAAATTAATGAAGGAGAGGAGGGGCCACTTTGCAACCATTTGTTTATATTTGACTGATAGTAGGAAGCCAAGCAGAAATGAGACATTTCAATGAATCTGAAATTCCGAAAATATCAAAGATCCATCTAACAATTGAAGAAAAGCAAATACCTCCTGAAAATGATTGGGGTTCAGGAACCGATCGAGAAGCAAATCTGGGATGACTTGACAATGCAGGGAAATGAACGTCATAGTTAGAGGATCCCCAACCAGGAGGGTTACTGTTGGAAGGAGCAGAAAAATGAGAAGAAGCTTCTGGTTGATTAGAGGATAATCCTCTTTTTTTAGCAGGCTTGGAGGAGGAAGTATTTTTTCTCTTCCTGGTTCTTCCCGCGATTATTGGATCGAAAGTAGTATCCGATTCATCATCCTCTGATAAAGCAGAGAAACGATTTTCTGAAATCTCGGATACCTGAGCTGCCTTGAGTATATCAGCAAAGGATCGCTTAGAACGATCTTTATGTGACTGTTTAAGTTTAATTGAACGGGATTTGTATTTTGGACAGTCTTTAACTGTGTGAGGAACACCTCCACAAAGAATGCATTTATCAGCATCCTTGTTGCAAATACTTTCATCATGATCGACTCCACACTTAGAACATTTAATTTTATTGCAACAGAAGGTTTTAGTGTGACCTAACTGATTGCAATTAGTGCATGACATTATTTTGGGAGTAAATAATCGAACTGGAAGACGAAGCTTATCAATGAGCACATAATTTGGAAGAGCTGTGCCCTCGAAGGTGATTCTAAAAGAACCAGATGGGAAATATTTCTTCTCGTTGCCATCAATTATAAATGAATTCAGCGATCGAACTTCTAAAATTTTCACATGAGGAAGTTTTACATCATGAAAAATACCCTCTGCTTTTTCGAAATCTGCTAGTTGGAGAGATTTTTCCGAAACCACACCATCGATTTCAACAATGTGTGCCGGAATATACACTCGATATTCAGTAGTGAACAAAGAATTATTTACAACTGCGTTAGCGTCTTTACAATCCGAGAGCACAACACGAAGTTTGTCTTTATTAACTTTTGTAATCTCCAAGACACTTGAGTAATTAGATTTCAAGTCTTTACAAATTTGGGTCACTCTTAACGGTTTCCCTTTGGGACGGAAGAATACCACCCAACGATTTTTCGATGAACCCGAAACGTTCTGGTATTGTCGTATTCGAGAAAGATTCTTGGGAGGAATATTCTCAATGATTGGATGTTGAGGAGAATTAATTAGATTTTGAACCGAACTGAGTGAAACAGAATCAATTGTTGGCTGTGTCGAATTTAACTGTGATTGTTTTTTATTTTTTTTCGAAGGACGAACTTCAGAAAAACAATTACTAGGAGAAGCTACGATGCTCATATCAACATCGGAGGGTTCGTTCCCCTCCATTTAGATAGAATTGTGTAATAAAAATGAGAGCAGAGAGAGCATAAAATGCCTAACACTCACAGAAAATAAAACTATTATTTTTGTATATATAAAAAAAAATAAAATAAAATTAATTAATTAATTAAGTAACACAAAACAAAAACTTAGCTGTTTTATATTTTCCAGAGGCAGGGAATCTTCAGAAATCCTGCACCAAGGTTCAATACAGCGGGAAGCTTCACACACACCGAAAAACACTTGAAAATTCAAAATTCGTATATCTTCTTCGGGGAATTCCACTCGCTAAACAAATGGCTCCAATAACTTCACAACTTCTTCGAGAAATAGTCTTCAAAACATTGAAATGACCTACAAGAAAAAAAAATCACGAAGAAAATCTGCAATATTCGTTTTGATGAAAATTATACGTCACCTTTATTCCACGGCTTGCTGATGTATCATGAAAATGGTTGATGAAGTTGAATTTTATGAAATAAAACCGTTTTATTCGATATTCAAATGATTTCCGTTGTATCGGCTGTATCGACTCAGCGTATGAAATTTCATACGTCAGATATCTCAATTTCCAAAGAACTCCAAACCAAAATATTGCGTTTCCCTCCCGTTTCGGGACACACCTAGATGAACTAGAAAGTTTCATGCCATTTGGATTAAGTTCTTGTACACTTGGGCTCTAATGGGTTAATGTTTCGTTACATTTTTCGAAAAGTGACCCCCTATGTAGAAATCGAAGACGTAGTCCTACGTCAAAATAAACCCCCGAATTGAAGCTTGAAACCGTTGAGGCTCGTGCTTTAAAGCGCGCTACTTTCATTCGTAAATTGCATTTCGATCTGGTCGAACCATCAAACCAGATCGTGGACAAGGCTTTCACGAGACTTAAAATAACACTACATTCTCAAGCTTGTTTTGTTTCACGTTCTTTCGTGCATATCTTGTTCATAATCTTAACATTTTGACATCCGCACGGTTCGTAAAAAAATATGCGCTTGGCGCCGGCAGCGCTAACTCGGATTACTTGGCTTATCGCCGCCCGTTCTTGACGTTATCGGGAAATTAGAATCGGAATTAGAATTATAATCGGGAATCAAAAATGTATCCCTTCTTAGCACAAACGATCACATAAAATACCGAAGCACTCTTTATTGCTGATGTTTATCATCGAAGGCATCCAAACCTAGAAGTTCAAACAATTAAAAAAATGCCATAGAATGGTGACACCTTATCTCACGCCAATCCAACAAATATGTCATCGTGTTTCATTTATAATGCCACTTGAGTAATAATGGGAGTAATTAAATGACTACCGTTACTGTTTCGCAACTGAACTCACAAACCTAATAGCCCCATATTTCAGTCCCCACAGGGTGAGGTTGCCCAGGCCGTAAAGGATGCTATCGATGTGGGCTATCGCCACATCGACGGTGCTCATGTGTACCAGAACGAGCATGAAGTGGGCGAGGGCGTTAATGCCAAGATCAAGGAAGGCGTCATCAAACGGTGAGCGATTTTTTTACGTCGGTCATTCGGAAGTCTAACTTTTGTTTCATTTTCTCTTCAGCGAGGACATTTTCATCACCAGCAAGCTGTGGAACACCTTTCATCGGCCAGAGCTGGTCGAAGGAGCATGCCGAACGACGTTGAAAAATCTTGGTCTGGATTACGTAGACCTCTATTTGATTCACTGGCCAATGGGTTACAGAGAGGGCGACGCGCTGTTCCCCACCGATGAAAATGGAAAAACCGCCTATTCCGACGTCGACTATGTGGACACGTGGAAGGAGATGGAGAAATTGGTTGAATTGGGCCTGGCGAAAAGTATCGGTATTTCGAACTTCAACTCGAAGCAAGTTGAGCGTATTTTGGCTATTGCGAAGGTGAAACCGGTGACGAACCAGGTTGAATGTCATCCTTATTTGGCGCAAGTCAAACTATCCTCCTTCTGCGCTGAGCGTGATTTGGTTATAACCGCATATAGCCCACTTGGTTCACCTAACCGTCCATGGGCTAAGCCTGACGATCCCCAACTAATGGAGGATCCCAAGGTGGGATTGAAATCATCGTGCAATATTCATTGCTCACTAATTTAATTTTCGTCTAATAGATTGTATCAATCGCCAAGAAGTACAACAAGACGCCGGCCCAGATTTTGATCCGTTATCAGATCCAACGCGGACACGTGGTCATCCCCAAATCTGTTAACAAAGCCCGAATTCAATCTAACTTTGAAGTATTTGACTTCGAGTTATCTGAGGATGATATGAAACTTGTTACATCGTTCGACTGTAACGGACGAGTTGTACCGATCTCGAGGTAAGCATTGATTTTATATGTTTTTAGATGAGTGTTAGATATATAATGATTATTACTTTCGAATGGTGAATAGAGAGGATACAAATCCCCACATTCCGTTCAGAGAGGAATTTTAAACGACGAAAAGGAATCGCCGAAATTATAGCTGCTGTTGATGTAAATATCATTGGTGTGGGTTACTAATCCTCCGTCGATTACACTGTTTTATGAATTCCTTTGTAGTTTACTTTTGTGTAGTAATTTTCTTTCTGTTTCTCCTCACTCTATATGATCTATATTTTTTAGTAGATTAATTCTATTTGCTATCTTTTTAGTGCCGCCGGTCATCCGTACCATCCGTTCGAAAATGAGGAATATTGAACCAACTGTTTCATCAATATCACTCACTATTAGACCCCTGCTGATAATCATTATTTATGTGCACTGAAAACTTTTGTGTTCGCACACGCAAATGCTTCATATAGAACACAGATTGAATAAAACTAGTTCGTCCGAAATGGACAGCCCCGCGTTCATATGTTGCTCAATTTTATGTATAGAGAACGTTCCTGAGCCTATTTAATTTATTTCCAATCCATGATATTGTGATTAATGCAAATATTGGATGTGACAATATCTCATTTTCAGATTGAATGTCTAATTCACATTGTTCAAAATTGATGAACCTAATGCACAAGATAGAATAAACAGTTCAATTTATCAATTTAAGATTGTAGTATGTAGGGTATATGTATATTCAAATTTAAAGTAATATTTTCGTTCAGTTCTGAAAGTTGTTAACTCTCAATAATATGAGTGTTTCAGATTAGGATGAAATTTTTGAGCTTCATCCAGAGATTTTTATTTTTTTATTTTTTTTTATTTTTTTATAAATCAAAATTTGGTTCATTTCATTGTTTTGTCAAAGCTATTTACATAAAATATTGTATCATTAAAATCCAAATCTTAGGTGGAACTCCAATTCATTTACATCTACCACATTGTCAGAAGTCATTATGAATATTACGTAACTGATAAAAATTTTCATTATTTTTGTTTTCGTTTCTCCATTCACGCCATTTAAAGTTGGATGTATCAAATCGTTATATGAAAGCCTCCTGCGAACGTCAAGTGTTGTTGCTATTATCCTCTGTAGAAGCGTCCATGCCATTGTTATTCGTTGGCACTCACTGAGTTTGTGTTGAGAGTTTCACGTGCAGCATTGCAGTGTAGGCATTGCTCATTGTCTACTCGTCCTATCGTACACCATAAAACTCGATGCTCCATTTTCTCGTCAGCAGGTACCAATTACTACGTTGGGCTGAAGTCAGCTTGTGGCTTCCAATGTTGTGCCACACACTCCTCCAATTTACAGCAGGATGACGCAACTCCACTCTCGGTTTGGCTGTCTGGTCGATAAAAAATCGATGAATTTGATCGGAAGAAGGACGTTGTTGTATTTGGGGAGGCAAACGGGAAAGTGTTTGCAGGATTATTTTGAGGCAGGGAATATTTGCTGGAGTAGGATGAGGAGTAGATTGGGTGAGGAAGTAGGAATAGTAGGGAATGGAATCGATCTCTTGAAGATGTCGATTAGTAAATAGTGACTTTGATTTCAGTGCCAGAAGCTGTAGATTCAGGCCTCCTTGCTTTCGGGGTTTTGCCAACTGTTGCATCGGCACACGTGCTGGTTGTCTGTTTCACAGGAGCAGCCCCATGATAGCAGTTATTTTGGCGGTGTGCATACTGTATGGTGGAAGAATCGACGACAGATACCACACTTTTGATGTAATGAAGATGTTGAGTAGTATCACCTTTTGATGAAGTGTGATGGTGCGCATACTATGTATTCGCACCTGATGTGCAATTTTGCCAATCAACGCATTCCAATTAAGAGTGATCATTAGTCGTATCGAATTGGTAAATATTACACCCAGAATTTTAATATCATCCTCCGTCCGTAACCAGTCCACTTGAATCGGATTCCCATTCATAAACCCGACATCAATCGACGTTGTTTTGTTCAGGTTCAGCACAGCCCCTGACACTCGCCCAAAGTGATGAAACAAGTCACACATTGTTCCAATTTTGCTCCCAGTTGTGACGATGACGCTGATATCATCCGCATATGCCACGACCAGGTCAGTTTCGCACACACGTTCAATCGAAACCAACAGAGGGTGTAGATATAACACAAACAAATGCATTGAAATTGGGTCTCCTTGTCTCACCGATCGTTCGATAGGAAACGATGCTGTCATGTGGGCGTTTATCAACAGGCGGGAAGAGGATAGAGCAGCGATTCGTCTGAGGAGATCTACGAGCTGGCTGTTTATACCGAGTGATCGCATGTTCCCGAAGAGAAATGAGTGCCTTACTCGGTCAAATGCATGGTCCAAGTCAAAAGACACTAGCTTGCCGGTCTGTTTTCGTGCGGTCAACATAGCGATCCTATCTTTGAGGGCCAACGTGGCTTGGAAGATGTTGTTCTGTGCGTTAGAACATTTCTGAGCGCTTGTGAGAATGTGATGTTCTCTCATTACGGAAGACCTGGAAGACCCCTTTTCCATGCCAAAACACAGGTCCGGGACGACTGTTGACCGTTGACGAGAAGGACACGACTGTGATGGAGGGATAAGGGCCTTCCAAATGGCTTATATTGTTGCGTCCCGGGCTGGAGGAATCAAACTCGTTATAGGCGTGATCGGAGGTTGTGTAGTTTCTGGTGGCAGCAACAGTGTTGTTGGCTTCTTGTGCTTCGGTGGAAATGGAAATTTTTGGGAGCCGTAATCTTCGAACTCCCGAAACAGCAAACCTTCGGGCCATGTTGATGGATCCAGTGCTTTTTCTCTGGTCGAATGGTCGAGGCCAATTTTAAAGGATAGGAAAGTAAGAGATTCTAACTCTCTACCCTTCGGGATGAGCTTCGCCACGGAAATATTATCTTCAATCCCGAGATTGGCTTTGACCATAGCCGATACCGCTTCCACAGAGACGTCGGGACGAATTTTGGATAAATATAACCAGAATTTCCGATCAGCATCATTGTTACAAATAGGCACTGAAACAACATTTTCCATCGGCTTTTTGCTTCCTATTTGGCAATTCTCGGGAGCTCGCGTAGTGTAATCGGTCTCGCGGGGACGTTTCATAGCTCTGCGCTGTTCAAGTGCTGGCCAGCCTATGCTTGTAGCGGGTGAGAACTCAGCAACGGGCTTAGAGTGCAGATGTTTTATTTCGCAGCGCAACTCAGTAATCGCAGTCGTGAGCGTGCATAGAGGAGATTGTTCGTCTGCCTGGCGCGTGATAGCACGAAAATGCGAATTTTCGAAAAGCTCAGCGCATTGGTCACACATCCAAAAAAGGTTGTTTCTGTTGGATGCGAAGTATGACTGCAGCGCACGAGTTACACCAGAACAGGCATTCATGTGAAAAACTGCACCACAGTAGCCGCGGCAGATAACGAAATCGATGCCCGTGATTGCATTAGAGCACTTAGCGCAGTTTTTAACCATGATGACGCGCCTTTAGGTAGGCTATATAGTACGCGTGCAAATCAGTTAGATGCAAGGGGAGCGTGCAATCGAACGAGCTTTTTATGGTTTCTGTTTTATTCCAGCAGATGTCGCTTCAAAAGAAAAAATCTACGTGGAGAATAGTACGACTTTGTTATTTTTAGACACCAACGAATGCACAAACTCGCGACGTAAAATTTTATCACAACGGTAAAAATAATCAATATACAAACGAGCAGAATCAACGATTAAGTACTGATAGACAGTGATGACTCGAAAACAAGATTAAAGGACGTAATAAAACACAATAATCGACGGTGATAATCACGACAGGAAAATTTAACTTGTACACATAAGGCAGTGTTCCCAATCAAGAAGCTTAACTTAACAATCAAGAAGTTAAGAAGCGAGATCGACCTGTACGAGCCAACAGTGTCTCCAGATCCTCTTTTTTTAACCAGGACAATTACACCATCAACAAACTTTGACGGGAAATTGGACGCTAGTGCTTCATTCAAAATTAGGTTCAGCTCGCGATGGATAACGTCAAAAGCTCGTAGATAAATTTTTTTCGGAATTCCGTCTGGCCCCGGTGATTTCTTGAAGGCGCTTGTTTTAATAACACCTCAAATATCAGTTGTTGTGATTGCATTCATACACGACTCGTTTGACGCATCATTTTCGGAAATTATTTGGGCACACTGAAAGTTATCGGGTTGTACTTCTCTGCCTGTTTCCTTATATAAGTCGGAGAAATATTGGAGCACGTGGTGTTGTATGTTTTGTGAGTCATCGATGATCCACCACGATCGACAGCTAGTCGTGTAATCGTCGTCCGTTTTCTTCTTCTTTCCCCAAGTTGAAATATGGATAGAGGTTCTCCCGCTACAATTTGCTCGTGAATACGAACGAAAGCTTGTGTGAATCTTCGTTGCAGAGCAAGCATTTCTCCCTTGAGGCGGTTGATGGTTGTGAGCATTCCCGGGTTCTGGTAGTAGCTGTCGTATGCCCGTCGCAGCTGCATATACAGCGTTTGTTGTGCATGATGAAACTCGTCATACACTTGCTTCGATTTCCATCGGAAGAAACTGATTATCTTAGGCTTTCCGTACATAAGCCACCATTCCATCCAGCTACGATAGTTACGCCTTTGACGTGTCCAAAATTGCCATCGTGTCTGGAGCTCTGTTATGTTCTCGTTGGTGAGGAGATCGGGTCGAAGTGACCAAAAACCACGCCCGTAGGGTTGTCCGAGGTTGGGTAAACACATTCGTGATGTTAATGCTGTGTGGGCTGAATATGGAACAGTGTATCATGGACTGACGTGAGGCGAAATAGGGCTGGAGAGCGCGTGGGCTAATATGGCGCAGTGTAACATGGACTGAAGTAAGGCGAAATAGGGCTGGGGAGTTCGATGAGAGAGTGTGTGTAAACTCTACACGAGATAAGCATTAACTGCGAGAACAACCATTGCTCGTCCTCTTTTGGTATCCGGCGTTCGACAAGGTAAGACGTGTATTCGTACACGGAGTAACAATGGCTGCCTGGCTGATTCCTGAGTGGCTTTCGGAACTCCACATTGGCGATCCTGCCAGGAGTTGCTAACTCCAGCAACATAAATTGAGAACCTATTTTTACATTTAAAATGGTAAAATGACACAGGAAGGAATCAGCCAGCAGCTACACGGAACAAACATAATCAAGAAGTCGAGGTTATGTTTGGCGTCTCTTGGTTTTGCTCTTAGAGAGCATTATAGAGGGAAAAAGATTAATTTCTTTCTTAAGCGGTTCGGGACGTCCGCTGTACGAAGAGAAATGATTTAGAGAAAATCATATTAGAGCGACGTGTGTCGGGAGATCACAAATGAACGATTTGAGAAGCGAGTTGGGACAACCGCTGCTGGATAATGATTTTATCAATTAGCGGAACGGGACATCTGCAATTCGCAACCAACAATGAGTGTGCACTCATCGAAATTGGAAGAAGTAGAAAAGTAAACTCTGAACCTAGTTGGTGAAGAGACGGAAACATTCAGATGGTGTATTGCGACACCCAGAGCAAGATATGAATGAATTATGCATATTTTCATAAGATACACTAATGTAAACATAATCGTCACAACCTTTTAAGACTGTGCAACTGATTTCAGGTTAACAGTGATAAAAACAAGTGGATATGGCGTGCAAGGACCGATACATTCTGGCAATGGACATGACCGAAGGTAACGACAATGACGTTGCCCATTTCGTCGAAGTGCGCTCGGAAGAGACCGAAATTGAAACCCACCCGGGAGTTGAAAGTAGCGAACCAGACGATAACGATGGTCGTGAGGAAATCCCTGAAGACAGCGATAACGATGCCGAGTCCTGTGCTGAAAGCTTGACTCCAGATTCAGGTGATGATTCGATGAACCCAAAGACTGACCAGCATGCTGACTCGGGCATCAATGAAAAATCGAGTGGAGAAACCTCAAACGAACGAAGGGAGCGCATCGAGAAAGTTTTAGGAGATATGGCTACAGTATTAACACGATTACAATCATACGATAAACCTTCTTCGTCGCACTCTCATACCGACTCGAGCTGGAACACACCGACCGCAATGACCAACACGGAAGGAGCTTCGTCGGCAATCCGTTGGGATAATATCAAATCCTTTCCTAGTGGTGTTCCAGCTAATAAAATGTGGGAAGAGTGGAACCGATATATTGAGAACTTTGAAATCGCAGCCTCTTTGAACAACGCGAATGATCCTGTCAAAAGAACTAAATTATTGTTTCTTTCTATGGGACCGGATTTACAAGAAATTGTTCGAGCCGCTAAGTTGCGTCCAAACTTGAAAGACATCAACTGTTACAAAGTCTTCGTGATTATTTCCGGTCTATGACAGATACAGCGGCGGAGCATGAAGCCTTTTCTTGCATGAAACAAGAAAAAGGTGAATCAGCAGTCGCTTTCCACGCTCGTTTAATGTGCAAGGTACGACTGTGTAACTACAGCACCGAAGATCAGGACAGGTTCGTGCGAGCGCAGCTCCTAAAAGGGTTGAGAAACAAGGATTTGGTTAAAACAGCTAGAACCTACGGACACGAATCGAATTACATCGTGCAGGCCGCGACCCGCGACGAAGCATATGAAGCAGAAACCCTGCAGCCTGTGGATGTCAATGCGTTCGAAGTAAGTAATCGACAAATCTTAAATGACGAACACAACAGGAAGCGGAAAAATCTGGGCGAACACGACGGTATACGATTTGCAAAACGTAATAAGCAGAATTATGGTCAAGGCCGACGTTCACGTTGTACAAAGTGTAATCTGATGAACCACAGGAATGGCGTTTGCCCAGCGTTACAGAGAAACTGCAACAGTTGCGGTAAACGTGGTCACTTCGCGGCAGCCTGTCGGAAGAAACGCGTATACGTTACCCAACAAAATCGAGAAGTCCCGAAAGGCGATACATCTGAAGATGAAATACAGGAAGAGTCCAAACAGGTATTGAAAAATTGAATCTATGAATACAAGATATTGAGATTAAAAAAACGATGCCATTACTGAGACCTACTTTTCATTCCTTTTTAGTATACTAATGCTCTCTCCTTGGAAGACGCCTTGATTTCATGTAGTGTGGGGTCATCGAGTCCAATTCGTTTCTTAATTGACTCTGGCGCCGACGTAAATGTCATTGGTGGGAATGATTGGGAGCGCCTGCAGGTTGAATTTAACTTAGGGAAAGCGAAATTCGAGATCATAAAACTACCCAGTTCAGGAATACACGCATACGGTTGTAAAGATCCAATACCTGTTGAATGCTCGTTCAAGGCCAAAGTTGCTGTAATGGAAGCCGTTAAACCCTCTATTATTGCTATCTTCTATGTTATACGGCAAGGAGCTAGATCGCTTCTTGGCCGATCTACCGCTAGTGACATGAAACTACTGAAAATTGGATCAACCATCAATAATTGCGAAACAATAAAAGATGAGGAGAAATTTCCGAAAATGCCAGGGGTCATGGTAAGGTTCAGTGTGAACAAATCGATTGCCCCAGTGAAGAACGCATATTATAACGTGCCAGCTGCATACCGGGAGGCAGCAAGACGCAGACTGCACGATATGGAAGCACGTAGAATAATCGAAAAGGTTACCTCAGCACCCAACTGGATTAGCGGAATGTCCGCTGTTTCAAAAGGGAAAAGTGATTTTCGACTCGTGGTAAACATGAGGGCCCCAAATAGGGCTATCAACCGAGAATATTTCCGGCTCCCTCTTATAGATGAAATGAAGGTGAAGCTTCATGGAGCAAAATATTTCTCGGAATTAGACCTTAGTAACGCTTTTTATCACCTCGAGTTGTCAAAGGAATCGAGAGACTTAACAACCTTCTTGGCAGAAGACGGCATGTACAGGTTTACTCGACTCATGTTCGGGGTTAACTGTGCCCCCGAGGTGTTCCAGAGGGAAATGTCGCGCATATTAAAGGATGCAGACAATATAATCGTATACATCGACGACATCCTCATATTTGCGCAGACGCTTGAAGAACTTCGACGATCCGTTGCAAATGTTTTGAAAATTTTGAGGAAAAATAACTTAACTCTGAATATAGAAAAATGCGAATTCGATAGGACCAAGATAAAATTCCTTGGTCACGAGCTGGACGCTGAAGGCTTTTACATAGATAAAGAGAAGATTATCGGCGTACGAAACTTTCGAGAACCAATCACGCTTTCAGAGCTTAGAAGCTTCCTTGGGTTGGCTTCATTCATCGGCCCATACATACAGAATTACGCAGACATTTCAAGCCCTCTATGGGCCATGACATCCTCAAAAACCTGGACATGGGGTCACAAAGAAAGCGAGGCATTCAACTTGATTAAAAGGCGAATCGTGGAATGTACGATATCATTAGGATATTTTTCCGAGAACGATCGGACAATTCTATACACCGACGCGTCACCAGTAGCTTTGGGAGCTGTACTGGTCCAAGAAAGCGACCGACATACTCCAAGAATAATTAGTTTTGCGTCTAAAGCTCTAACCAGCACCGAAAAAAGGTACGCCCAAAACCAGCGCGAGGCATTAAGCGCTGTTTGGGCAGTGGAACATTTTTCTTTCTTCCTTCTTGGGAGGCATTTCACACTGCGTACAGACGCTCAAGGGGTAGCGTTCATTTTGAATCGATCTCGGGAAGAGTCAAAGCGAGCTCTTACCCGTGCCGATGGCTGGGCACTACGATTGAGCCCGTACAATTACGACGTGGAATACGTTCGTGGCCGGGATAACATAGCCGACTCCTCATCGAGACTGTATTGCGGTGATGATGAACCCTTTGACGAAGATGTAAGTCCTTGGGAGATTGCACAACTTGAAGCAAACTGTGTAGAATTTTTGACAGAACAGGAAATTCGAGACGCTACCGAAAATGACGAAACGCTCCAAAAAGTAACGAGCGCTCTAGATACAGGAAGGTGGACCAAAGATATACGCAGGTATCAAGTCGTTGAAAATGACTTAGCAGTGCGAGATGGCATTCTCATCAAAACCGGTTGCGCTGTAATACCAAAATCGATCCAGACGAAGGCTTTACAGGTCGCACATGAAGGACACCCTACAACAGCTAAGATGAAAAGCATAATAAGACAGCGTGTATGGTGGCCTTCTATCTCAAAAGATGTTCAAAATTGGGTTGAAAAATGCAGAACATGTGTCATCAATGGAAAACCAGAAAGAACTACCCCAATGGAGCGTGTTTTTATGCCGAAAACCGTCTGGGAAACGATAGCCTTGGATTTCAATGGCCCCTATGTCAAGTTTGGAGGAATTTCAATCCTCGTAATCGTTGACTATAGGTCTAGGTACCTTTCTGCCAGACCGGTCAGATCCACCAGTTTCGAATGTACCAAAAGAGTGCTTGAGAAGGTATTCGAAAGAGAAGGCTATCCTAAGAACATTAAAACGGATAACGGACCACCGTTCAACAGCGATGATTACAAAACTTATTGTAGCCAGCGTGGAATCAACATGATTTTTTCAACTCCTTTATTCCCACAACAAAATGGGTTGGTGGAATCGTGCATGAAAGTGATCAATAAAGCGATGGTTGCAGCTTCTACCGACAAGACCAATTTCATAGAAGAACTTCAAAAAGCAGTAAATGCGCATAACGCAGCGGCGCACAGCGTAACCAAGGTCCCGCCGGAGGAGGTTATGCTTGCACGGAAAGTCAAGCGCGGACTCCCACTTCTGCGGCACAGTAAAGCAACATTTGACGAGGAGCTTTTCGAGAAAACTGACCGAGAATCAAAAATGTCTGGCAAACTTCGGGAAGATGTTCGACGAGGTGCACGGAAATGCAGAGTAAAGCCAGGCGACACGGTAATAATCGAACGACACACACGCGCAAAAGGTGAGTCTCGCTTCGCTCCTACGCAGTATACTGTCATCCAGGAAAGGAACGGTAGTCTTACCCTCAATGACGGTGAAGGTCAAGTACTAAAACGACACGTATCTCAAACTAAAAAGATTTCCTCTTGGCGTAACAACGGAGAAACTGTCGTTCCAACCGAGCAATGCCGTCAGTCTTCGCCAGAACTAATGGAGACAACTGAACCTGAACCGGTACGAAATAGGAAACCTCCATCTCATCTTCGTGACTATATTAGATACATCGATGATCGCATAATGTAATCAATGCAAGTTGCTGCAACGAAAAATAAAAAGTTGAAATAAATAAGCATTTCTTTCGTAAATAATTCCAATGTTTCCGATCTCGAGATAACTGTTTATTTTCCACTAAGTTTGATGAAAATAATTGCATAAAAATGTATAATTTCATCTTAGTTGAGTTGTCTTTGTTTTGGTGATTGAAATTGACAGTTCAGCCCAGTGTGAAGTATTTGATACACACCCTTAGAAAAATCCTCGGTCGAAAACTACTAAATACATTTAGTAATGCAAAATTAGTAGAATGTACAAATTTTTTGTACATATTGTCAACAAACCCGCATCCCTACCAGAGATTAGTATATTTTACTCGATAACATTAGAAAGCTTGGATATTGTCATATCTGAAAATTGGTAAGAAAAGCGCGTATTAACCATTTTCATTGTTCCAATAAGGCAATACGGAGGTATAATAAGGATACAATTCTGATACGTGCATTTTCGGCGAGAAAATGTAGCCGATATTGGGCTTCCGAATCATGGTTCTGCTTGACATATGTGTTTATTAGTACGGTCGAAAATGACTATAGATTGGTAGTATTTACCAAAAAATTCGTTATATTTACTAATTATTTCTCTCAGTGCAGTGCAAGTGTTGCAAAATGCCAGTAGAACAGAAAATACACGCGGGAAAAAAAGAAGCCAAACTAGATCATAAGTGCAAAGCCCATATCGTTTTGATGACTCATGTATACTAGATATTTTGGCGATCAATTCGGATGCGTAAGTTTCATATGTGAAACAGAACTTTATGAATTTTAGGAATAAAAAAAAATCATTAACTGCGAGAACAACCATTGCTCGTCCTCTTTTGGTATCCGGCGTTCGACAAGGCAAGACGTGTATTCGTACACGGAGCAACAATGGCTGCCTGGCTGATTCCTGAGTGGCTTTCGGAACTCCACAAATGCCATGTGATCAGACAACGAGCATGCATGGGTTTGTGCGTTTCGTAACTGTTCACACAATCCCCTGCTTACATAAATGCGATCTAAACGCGAGGATGAGTTAGCCGTAATATAAGTATATCCGACATCATTTCTGCGTAGCTTGAGCCACACATCATGCAGTTGCAGCTGTTGGACTGTAGTCTGGAGAGAGGGACTCATATTGTATCCCGTCGAATCACACTGTCGTATCACGCAGTTGAAATCACCGGCCAGAATTGTATGCTCGGTACGATGACGTAAATAGAAGGCGATCGTATCATTAAAAAAGCGTTCTCTCTGAGATGTGCCGTGCCGGACGGAGCGTATACGCAACAGTGTGTAGTATTGTGAATACGCAAAGCGACCAATCGACCATCCAAACTTTTCTCCACATGAGAAAATTCAATGTGATCTCTCAGAGCGATGGCGGTGCCTCTTCTCGTGTGGTCAACATTAGCCACGACGTTGAAGCCAGGGAGAGTGAGTTGCTCATTTTCTAATTCTTGAATGAACACGATATCAAGATCCATGGTTCGGATAAATGTTCGAAGTGCGTTGATTTTGGTGGTGTTCGTGATCGTGTTTACGTTTATGGTCGCAATATTGTAGCTGGTGAAGATGCTTATTTCAGGAGAGGTCGTTGTCCTGCGGGTCATCGCCATCATCGCAACGCATTTTTTTGGTACTACGTGTCGAGCGTCTACTACAAGTAGATGAGTCTGTATCATTGCCGTTTGTTTTCCTTTGCAAAATTGATTTGCGCAAAACTTTTGTCCATGTGTCGTTTTCATTTTCGTGTTCCTGTTGCACGTTCGTTGGTACAGCGAAGTCATCGAACCTCTCGAGCTGAACTAGAACAGTAGGAGCAGGCATTGTGCTGCTTGTAGACGCTTCTGTATCTATTGGTATCGCTATTGGTATTTCGGCTGCTTTTGAGCCGCTCGGCTTCGCAGCTCGGGATTGCTGAGCAAGTGGTTTCGTACGTGGAGGATTTGTATTCTTAGCAACGTCTGCGTATGAGAAGCTGTTCGCTGCCAGTTTTTGGACCAGCAACTTCTTGTTTTGCACACACGAGACGCCATTGTGAATGAATTCACTGCAATGTCGGCAAGTCTGTTGCTGGCCGTAGTACGATAAAAGTGTCGTTTCACCATCAATGGTGACGTAAGCTGGAATATTTTTTTTGACCGTCATCCTCACGATGCGGACACCGGTCGGTAGACCAGAGAAAAAATGCTTCTCGTTCCATACCTCCTCTCGAATGGTTAGAACCTCTCCGTAAGCACTGAGAAATTTATCGATCTTTTGATTGGATACATCTTCGGAAAGATTGTAGATCCTCACTTCCACCGCTCCATCCTCCATTTTCAGACGTAGAACGTATGACTTTCCGTCCTCCTTAATTTCGTGAGTATTGTCGTTTTCCTCGACGACTTTTAGTGCAACTTCAAGAGAAGTAGTTTCGATAAAAGCGATTCCGAGGTTGCGGCTGTATTGAATCCGCTTTATATCCTCACGCTTCATAGCGAGCGTCTCACCAACAAAACGGTGAACCTCCTCGGACGATGGTTTTTTCGGCACAAACTTTTGTCCATAATCAATGCGAAATGTGTTTTCGCGGCGTTTCATCGCGGACATCGGCTCGCGATAGCACACGAAAACTCTCGCAACTTTCGTATTATATATAGCCGGCGAGGGACTTCCGTAGATGATAGCAGAAACAAAACGCGTCTGTTCAACTCGGAAGTTGAGCGCTAACTGAAAAAAAATTTATATCTCAACAACTATGAGTCGTACCGGAATAGTGTCTTAGAAAGTGTTATAACGTGAAAAAATGTACATTGAGAAAAAAATTGTACTCTTTCTTTTATTTACGAAAAAAAACTTTAATTTGCAATATCTAAAATATTTTGCAATTTTTCCATATTAATGTTTTGCCATTTGTTGATTTCATTTGGAATTGCAGCCGGGTTTTAATCGTGTACATGTACATATGTTTATGTTTCTATAAATTGTAAATTACACAGTAGTTAGTAGTAGCCATTCAGGCGTTAAGTTTTCTGTTCCATTACATTATGGTAAATTACACAGTAATAGCGATTTAGGCGCAAGAGTATTTTTTCCTGTTCTTCCATTGTTCAGCAGACCGGACAGCGGAGACAGTTGATATTGATCATTGTTGGGTTATTTATAGAACAGCAGCCCGATGTTTCTTGAAGAGCAGAGCAGTTGTATGGATGAATCGATCTTTGTTCCACCGTGGATCGGTTTCCATCGCTGATGATGGTTGCGTGGACGTAGTTATTCTATAACAACACAAAGATGGTCAATTGAGGGCCCTGAGTTTGAAACTCACGATCGATCGCTTGGTAAGCGAACGCGTAACCAAGTAGCTACGAAGACCCGGGTTCAAAGCATGTTAGAATGTTGTAATATTAGAAACACACGACATTGTTTTCCTACATTGGGTTTTTAGTTCAACATCCGCTCTTGATATAAAAACCGTTTAGATTTCATCTTTTGAAAACTTCCAAGGCGAAAATGGAATACAAACAACAAACTCTTTTATGGATGCACGAACTGTATCTCTCGAGAAGTGTTCTTAGCAGCAATGCTCTTATTCGTTCTGGAATACGTTTCCATTGGTTCTTTTGGTCGCACTCGATTATATACAGACTCGATTACTCTATTATATAAAGTCTGAAAAAAAATTTTTTTTTTACATTTCAAATATGACTTTTTTCAAGAAAAAATGTAACCAACGTCAAGGTGAAATTTAAGTGGCTATTATATGTACAGTGGGGTAAAAATCGTGATTTTTGAAGATTTTACTTGAATTTTCACCAGGAATTGTTTATATCGATATTGCAGCGGAATTAAAAAAGATAGTAGTTGGGTGTTAAAAAACAAATTGTAGAGCGGTTAGAGAGCTTTAATTTAATTGATAGGAACAATCAAGTTTAACCCTCTACAGCGCAAGCCCGCCTTTATACGGGCTTCAAGGATTCTCTTTTCGAATTATTCAGACATTATTTTCAATGTTCAACCCCACTAGAACGCCTTTAGAATATTTTCATCTATCACACATACACATTGGTTTTATGCTGTCAGCTTTCTGCTAGGAGTATTTTATGTTGAAAGTCGGAAATTCGAGATAAAAGTGGAATAGGGTTTTTTCAGATAAATAAAAAACATGAGTTAATATCAATTTTTAGGATAAAATTAATAATAACACATTAAAAATTAGTAACTTTTAAGTTTTCACTTCTAAAATGTTATTAAAATCCATTAATTTAGATGTTTCATTTCAATATTCTGTACGCAATTTTCTCATCTTTCAAATGGAAGCAACAGAATCGTTTTTCGTAGAGCAGTTTTTAATGTAGAGCCAGTTTGAGGTAACTGAGTCCGAAATAGAAAAAAAAGTTATACAACTCTGTCATTGCTGAAATTCGAACATATGCGTAGAAGGATATTTTTCATCAAATATGATCGTTTATCACTATCTGAGGGATTTTGGATAAATCTATTTTTTTCATGTAAGAAAGGGGATTA
This sequence comes from Toxorhynchites rutilus septentrionalis, assembly GCF_029784135.1. NCBI lineage: Eukaryota > Metazoa > Arthropoda > Insecta > Diptera > Culicidae > Toxorhynchites > Toxorhynchites rutilus. The sequence goes on from NC_073745.1 coordinate 7,437,113, forward strand.
AGGGGATTAAGGGGATGAATCAAAAATTAAAAATATTCTTTTATATTAAAAATTGATAAATATATGCACAAAAAACGAATTAAAAACAAATTCTTTGTTGACTCGATTATATACAGGATTCGATTACATACAGTGAAATGAAATCTCAGACTATATAATCGAGTAATGATAATGATAATCAAATCGCTGTAATGATAATCAAATCGAGACGCTGATCATGAATCCTCAGTACACGACACACGAATTAGAAGCTTCTTTACAAATACAGTAGAACTCCGATTATCCGCGAAATAGTTTGGCAAGCTCATCGCGAATAACGAAAATCGCTAATCACGCGTTAATAGACTAAAATTGGGGTACAAAAACGAAATAAAAATATTTTATCATGAGAACTATGTTTTATCCATCTACAGAAATCATTAACTAATTTTGGGTCAAGTTTTCGAAAAATCGAACAGCACTTTGATAATTTCTCATGGCTTTGGAAAGCAACCCTATGGTAAGGTTTTGCCATCAAATGATAGTTTAGTCTATTAGCCACTACCTACTATCAATTTCATTGAATTTTGTATGACTTTATCGGGGTATGAATTCGGTATAAAGCAACTGTATGAGAAAAGTGCACAACAATACATAACCTAACAAAAAAAAACCTTATTAATTTCAAAAATATGTTAATTTTTCTTTAGTATTAAAGGGTGTGTCACATCAAATTGCATCACGGAAAAAACGCTGTAGAAATTCGTCCAGTAGACCGATGCTTTTGAAAATTTTAGACAGTAAAATAAAAACTATTAAACAACTTTTGGCATTTTCTTTTTATTCATACTTCAAACCCAAGTCCGTATGCTCGCACCTTCCGCTTTACCCCGTCCATAAGATTCTGTACAACGTCAGGTTGTAGTTTTTTTTGAACAGAAATCCATTCTCTCTTGAAGTCCGCCTCCGATTTGACAACTTTTGGGTTCTTCCGGAGGGCCTGCTTCATAATCGTCCAATATTTCTCTATTGGGCGAAGCTCCGGCGCGTTGAGCGGGTTCATTTCCTTTGGCACGAAGGTGACCCCGTTGGCTTCGTACCACTCCAACACGTCCTTTGAATAGTGGCACGAAGCGAGATCCGGCCAGAAGATGGTCCCTCGTGCTGCTTCAATAGTGGTAGTAAGCGCTTCTGTAGGCACTCCTTAAGGTAAACCTGTCCGTTTACCGTGCCGGTCATCACGAAGGGGGCGCTCCGCTTTCCGCAAGAGCAGATCGCTTGCCACACCATATACTTTTTGGCAAACTTGGATAGTTTCTGCTTGCGAATCTCCTCCGGAACGCTGAATGTGTCCTCTGCGGAGAAGAACAACAGGCCCGGCAGCTGACGAAAGTCCGCTTTGACGTAGGTTTCGTCGTCCATTACCAGGCAATGCGGCTTCGTCAGCATTTCGGTGTATAGCTTCCGGGCTCGCGTCTTCCCCACCATGTTTTGCCTTTCGTCGCGGTTAGGAGCCTTCCGAACCTTGTATGTACGCAGGCCCTCCCGCTGCTTGGTCCGCTGGACGAATGAACTTGACAAATTCAGCTTATTGGCGATTGGCGATCCCGGACCGAACTTCTCGGATCACGTCTAAACTGCTTAACTACGCGCTTGTAATCTTTTTCACTGACGGAGCATCCATTTTTGCCGTTCTTCACCTTCCGGTCGATGGTTATGTTTTCGAAGTATCGTTTTAGTACTCTGCTGACCGTGGATTGGACGATTCCCAGCATCTTGCCGATGTCCCGATGTGACAACTCCGGATTCTCGAAATGAGTGCACAGGATTAATTCACGACGCTCTTTTTCGTTCGACGACATTTTTCCAAATTTACGAAAAATTGACAGTGAAGCATGGCCAACGTGATCTATACACTCTTATCTGATTATAAGCGAAAGCTGAAGATATAATTCCTAAAAATTAAATTTCTACAGCGTTTTTTCCGTGATGCAATTTGATGTGACACACCCTTTACTTTGATAAAAGATCACACATCACACAAAAACATTGGACTGAACCTCCAACAGGAATAAATGTAGGATTTAGCCAATGTTTTTGTTTGACGGGTTTCCGATTTTTTGTCATTTTTCGAAAAACGGAAGGACGGAAAAAATAATTCTTGAAGATTGGGGTTTCTGTACAAATAACTTCACGGGCAATGTTGGGAAACAAATGAAAAAATGAGTACAAACCGCTACTATTGATAAACTGTTAATAAACTTTTTTTATCAATGTAAACACATAGCATAGAAAATAGAAATGAACTAGAAATGGAATTTACATGCAATTCTATTACTTTCCCGATTTGTTTTCAAAAAAATGGAGAAATGTCCACGTGGACAACAGGGGGAGGGGTATAGAGAATGTCCACGCTTGTCCATGGAAGGGGGGGGGGGTTGTCTGGAATCGTGCTTTTTCTGTCCACGTGGTATGTGGACAGCCCCTTACCCCATTAATGGACGGTTTATTATCTACCCATAGTGAACTCAAACCAATGAACCTAAACAGTTATCTGGTATGGTATAAAGGTCCTCGCGTTAGTATTAGTAAACAACGTGCAAAATAGCGCACGCACTCTGCACGCTATTTTATACGTGTGAGTAATTTTCGTGTACGATACAACAAAAAACTAGCTCACCTGCAGCGTTTGTCAAACACGTTGAACTCAAACATCGATGCATGCAAACGTTACATGGAAGAGAGAGAGAGGAACGAATTCGTTTTGGGGGAAGTGCAATGGAGACAATTTGACTGAGACGAATGAAACAGGTGTATGACACGATTAACGCTATCTTACTCTACCTACCGTCACCGCCTATCTCACTATCTCTCTGCTGTAAAAGTTCATCATCGACATCACGATATGTCAGATGGTGGTAAATTGGTAATTTGCGATGACAGAAAAATAGTGTCGACGTCTGGTGGCGACTTCAAATTAGGGACTTAATTTGGGTCCCAAACTCATTAGTGCAATCTCTATCAGATTAGAAGACACGAAGCCGGTTTTTAAATTTTAAAAATTGAATGAAAATTTTCACATCATGTTATTCAATTACTTGAAACACGTATTTCTGACTTTCATTCAATCATATGGCTATACAATTCCAACATTGTTACTAATTTTTTTATGATAATATAAAGTTGTATTCATAAACAATTTTCGTATGAGACTTTTTCCTCACCTGCAAACAAAAATGTTTTTAATTTGAATAGAATACTAATTTGATATGGAAAGCTGAATTTCATTCATAATTTTAATTTTGAAAACATTCATTCCGACTGAAAATGAGCTATTCTATGACGCTCCCCTATACTAGTAAACGAAGCTCAATGCCGTCAACGTGAATCGCTGTTTTGAAGAAAACAAATACTTTTGACGTTTGAGATGTTGGTACCAAAAACATGGCGGGTGCCATACAGCTGGAATGAAATGATATAGTCGAGTCGGTAGAGGGAGATAGCGACGAAACGCCCGACTGTCTGTTCAGTCGTTTTGGCGGAGAAACTGCGTGAAAAAGCTAAAAGTCATTACTAACTGAATACGGGTATAGTCAGTCGGATAGTCAGCTGACTATCCTCAGTTGACTATGACTATGCAGAGCCCCGGTGGCCAGAGTAGACGCGATTGAATGCAACAGATTTAAACGAGAGGTGTTATTTTCATTTCGTGTTCATGTTTCGAATTGGACTCTGATAAAGAATATTTAATGTCTGAAAACGCACGTGATTTTTTTTTCGGAAACAAAAAAGACTTCGGAACCTTTTCCAGCAAAAGGAAAAGGAGAGAATACGAAGAATAGCATCATATATATTAAGATTTGATTAATAACCCGAACAAATTTCACTACTATATCCATATGAGAATCGAAACTTTTGTATATATGTTTGGCCACATGGAAGTGGTTCCCTTGAAAAAGCGACCCAACTTTATTTAAACTCCAATTGAGTCTGACGAAAAATTTATGACCACACCGAGGTAAGAAAATATTCATAAATAATCTACACTCGACAAAAAATTAGAGGAACAAAGTGCGAAGTCGGAAATTTTGAGTGATTTTTGACATACTGTAACTTCGTGAAAAATCAACGCATATCGATGGGATGTGCATCATTTTGAAGCTATAACTTTCAGGTATTAGAATATTTTACGTACATATTTTTATCTTGGTGTGTGTAGGTGTAGTCGGCAACAATATCGGGAAGAAACGAAAAATCGATTTTTCTTTGTATTTTCAAGAAAATTCTGGACTAACACAATTTTTTGCTAACCAACTCAATAGCAAATCCAATTAATCTTATCAACCAGCTTTTATTTGGTTCCTAGAACATTCCTTTAGGACCTTCCCACACCGAGATATTTCAGTTTGAATGAAAAATTTTTCCTTGTCTTTGATAATGAATAATTCAATAAACAACCATCGCACCGTAAATCGAAAGGCAGTTTTGAAATCTCCAATAAATTCTGCACAAGGATATTTTGTTACTTTGACGAAAAAAAAAATATTTAAATTTTTTGCATCGATTAAAAAAAGTGCCAAAAACAGGATTTTCATAGTGCTTTACAAAATCCACTGTAGTTCTGCAAATATCACAGTAAGTTCTAATGTTTCCAGGGAAATTTTTAGTCTAGTGTATTCGCTAATGTGCATCTCGGGTTTTTGCAAGTCCTCTTTCCGGGGTATTATTAGTATTTGTCCGCTTCTTTCCAGTTACAGCAGCGCATCTAGTCTTCGTGCCAAGAAACTAATTAGATGATTTTAAAGGCTCTGATTATATCCAAAAATCGGAAATCGCGCCTTTCATCGAACTCGAACAACACTTGCATATTTCAGAGGGCTTTCTTCGAATACAACATAAAACATGGTGTTTTCCTCAATTATTAAATATTTTTTATTCAGTAATCCAGCTACAAAAATAGTTTGCATTATTTCATATTTTTCGTTTCCATATACATATTACTAACTAGTGATGGATTAGATAAGATCGTATCAAATAGGAAAGATAGAATAGGATTTTCCGTTTATTTCTTCCGTCGCTCATCACTCCAATCGTGATGGAATACAAATTTGCTGCACTGAAATATTTTGTGAGAACAGCGAAGAATCGCACGTTATAGTTGCGAAGAATAGTTTATTGCTAGCAAATAGAAATAAATTAAAAATGTTATAAGGATATAAGGATACACTTGGATGCTACTGGATGATAAGTCGAAATGTGTGGAACTAAACTAACGTCAACTACGTTGAAGCAGATCGTGGACCTGGCGTGCAGTCGAATTCACATTCAGCACCAACAACAACCACGACCTCATCGGCAGCTGTCACCTCCGTAACTACTTGATCAGCATCCGTGACGGGTGTTGGAGGGATATCAGGCGTATTTTGTACTTTTGTGTCAGCGTCTGATCTGGGCTCGGCTGGTGGTGTTGACTCAGTCTCCGCTGAATTGGATTGCACGGTTGAAACCTCTATCACTGGGGAAATGGTTACCTCCGTGGAATCTTCATCGCCGGCAACGCTGTCGTCGTCGGGTTCTCGGGTGATTATGATTGTAGGTGCAGGCGGCATGGGCGCGGGTATTTCTTGTTGGCATTCTGGGATTTGATCGCTCTGTATCACCGTAATCTCCACCTGAGGATCACCAGGGGTGCCCTCCTGCTCGATAGTGGTTGGTGAACACTGCACGTCAGCCTCAGCTATCACTGGGGTCGCGGAACTTGCTGCAGATTCAATAAACACTGGTTCGGTCGATTGAACAATCGTGGTTTCGGTTTGAATGGCAGATTCCGGCACGTCTACTACGTGTATCTTCTCGGTCTGCTGCTGATGCTCCTCTTGTTCCTCATCCATGAGATCAGCCTCATTTTCCTCGTATATTACGTCACACACAATGGGCACAGGAACAACTACCATTGGCGCAGTCTGAATCGAGGATTGCTGTTGGTGCTCCTCATCGACTGTTGACTGTTCGCTTGGCTGATTTTGCTGCTGCTTGCCACGGTTCTTAACCCTCCGCGGGGGCTGGGGCGCAGGATGCTGCTGTTGCTGCTCTCTCTCCTGCAGTTGCAGCTCACGGAATCGCTCGGTCAATATTCGCAAGTCCCGATCCTGAGACTCGATTATACTTTTCAGCTCCTCGATCTGCTGTAGATCCTCCTGCCGCGGTTCACGACGTTCGTATCGCTTTCGCATTTCTTCGAAGCTATGTGTGGGAAACATAATTTGAGTTACATAGTTCTATCAAACTGGTAATCTATATGGCACGACAAGCGGGGTGACCATTACTTGGGGGTTAGTGACGATCAAGTTTCGTATGAAAATGAACGCAGATGATGATCATGCTGTTCGGTTAGTTTTACCGATGGTACCGTCGTGTGTACTTACAGATTCGTTAAACATCGACATTTTTTGTGCAAGGTTTGGATCTCTTGGGCGTTTTTGGTGTCCCGCGCCTCCAGACTGCCGATCACAATCTGGCGCTCCTCTTGAAGGTCCTTCAGTTGCCGCTGATGGTTGGTCGTTAGCTCTCTTGTGGTTTGGAGTCGGAACATAAAGTCGAGGATGACCAAAACGAATGAGACACATTCATTTCAACACGAGGTCGATGAACGGTGATGGTTGGTAATGAGAACAGATGACGGAGTTTCGGAAAAGAATGATAACGATTTTGGAGAAAATTTTACCAACGTTTTAACTTCTTTTTGATTTCATATTACACATACAGTTTGCAGCATTGTTATCCATAGTGTGTCGGAAAGATTATTTATGGTGCTTTTTAATGAAGTGTGCGATTTTAAGGCATACTGCAGCTAACAGTTCTATGACAAAATTACTGGTAATTAAAAATGAATTTATTTGGTTAAGTATTGAACGTGTTTTAACCGCCCACGATGGAATTACAGATTGAAGTGATTCCATATTTTTCTGAATATTAAATTCGCAGTCAGACTAAAGTGGTGGTTGGTAGCTCTAAAATCTCTCAGAATTTATCTAACAGTTGGACTTTGAAGGCAGCTATGATACGACCACATAATGTTGATTGGTAAATGTAGTATTCAATTGAAATGCTATGCAGGGTCGAATGAAAAGCTATACTGGGCTAACGCTTGCGTTAGAAAAATATGACAAATTTTACCAATTTTTCATGCGTTTACCTTAAAACCCTGTGATGAGACCACTTGTACATCGTCAATCAGAGTAACGTAGTAATCATGGCAATGTTCGAACAAAATTTGACTGGCAGAAAACCAACTACTTTACGTCCCCCACGGGACTTGTGGGAATTTACAGTACAAAGTGCCTTCCGGAAGTTGCCTCCTTCATCCAAAAATATCATCCGGACGAGGATGGGGTGTTCTGAGCGGATCACTCGTTCGAGAATCTCCCGAAGCAAACCAGAAGCGGAGTGTCTACTCCAACAATTTCGTGGAGAAAACGGGGGAGGAACTGATAAATAAGGCTAAGAAAGAACCGAAAAACATGCCAACAAATATGTTTTAGACAACAAGGGCTAATGTTCCGGCCAACTGCCGGAAGGCCACAGGGCGTCGAAATATTTTTGTAACATGATCAATAACATTAGGTTTTATGGAAAAATTTTCCCATTAAGTTATCTTTTTTAGTTTTTTTTTCATCGCTATCCGAAATTAGTCATTTTTTCTAATGCAAGCATTAATCGGATAATAAAAGTTTTTCTCCATGAGTGATACAATTTACAATTCTCGCCCCTATCACAACCGGTCCCGCTTTTTCAACCGCAGTTGAAGGTACACGATAAGGGTCAGTGTCAGCGCGAAGATGACCAATGCCAGCGACCAACAATCGAACTGGTGATAGATTGCGAGTGCCGGGAATAGCGGATAGGCTCCCTTAACAAATTCGATCGACATTTGGAACAAACTTTCCACTGGACTCCGTGGAGAACTGTTAGCCGTAGATGTGTCACTGGTTATGTCGTGTACTGGAGGTGATAGTGGACAAGCTGCTGTCGGCTCACTCCCTTTGCCTTGTATGCTACACACACGGCAGGAAATTATGGTTGTTTTGATTTGATTTGATTTTGTTTTTCAACAGAAAAGACAGTTACATTCGATTAGGCACCACGGAAGACGAATGATGCGTAAATGAAACGGTGAATGTAAATGAAAAGAAAAAGAGAAAGAAAGAAAAAAATGCTATTACTCAAGGATGAATGATTTTCGTTTGTTGTTAAATTCAGAATCATTAGAAGACATCGATAAAAGATAGTACGAATAAAGATTCAGAACGGTTGGAGTCCTACACTTTCCGTATAAGAATGAGTTTTCCATTTGTTGGACGTTACACAAATCAGATCAAACCAAATCAAAACCATTGTCATTATGTTTATTCACAGCCAAAACATACGATCTCACGACATACAAGACAAATGTAGAGTGATAGCATGATATTTTTCAATGGCACCGAAGATTGTTAGCAAAGCGTATTATGATTAAATTTGTACAATTGATGATAGAGAAAACACTGTCGACAAATAAAAATAGGACCATTTGCCGGACTCACCTTATTTTAATTTCAGCTTCTTCAAGTCGTGTTCGGTGTCGGGATTCCATCAGCTGCAAAGCCTCTTCCTTCTCGCTTACTAATTGTTTCCATTGTTGTTCTAAAATTGAAAAAAAAACATTAGTCTATCAGCACTTTGAATCATCTTATTAAAGACCGCACTCGAAAAAAAATGCAACAGACAAAAATGATCACCAAAAATTTATTTGAAGTGGGATTTTTTTGAAACTGTCAGAACACAAAAAATAACTATGTTTATGCCAAGTTGGTTTCAACCTTCTCTCCTAGACTACATGCCTGAACCTTGGATTCAACGCTGCCCATCAAATCCTGTGCAACACTTGCACCATCTTTCTTACACACTTTTATTCACTCTTTCTGGAAATCCTGGTCGTTTGTAGAGACTTCCGCCCAGTATTTTTCTATTTGGTGAAGTCATCGTTGATATCGTTGGCTTCGTACCACTCCATCATCGATTTCGCGCAATGTCATGATGAACAGAGTGCCACCTTCGTGAGATCGGGGGAAGGCCAACAGGCGCTTCCGGAGGCATTTTTCTTCATATATTTTGCTGTTGATATTGCCGATCGTTATGTGAGGCTTGTTGAATTTGCGACACTCACAGATTGCCAGACACATCAAGCATACTTATTTACTTTGTTGGCCGACGGACCGTTCACTGGTCTAGGGCCTAACGAATTAGAGATGTCCAGCTTCGTCTGATTTGGGCAGCCGTTCCCCAGTCACCTCGTACCTCGAAGTCGACGGCCTCTTCCTGGTTCTTTGCTGAAAATAGTTTTGGTGGCTTTCTCGTCAGGCATTCTGGCTATATGTCCAGCCCACTGCAGCCTGCCACGCTGTATTACCTTCACTATATCAGCATGTTTGTATACCTGGTACAACTCGTGATTCATGCGCCTGTGCCACACTCGATCTTCCAATTTACCGCCAAGTATCAATCGCAGAACTTTACACTCAAAAACTCCGAGCACTCGTTAGCTTCCTTCAGCGTCCATGTTTCATGTCCATAAAGGACCACCGGGAGGATCAGCGTCCGCTTTAATGTACGTCTCGTTTTCCTGGCGCGGTATTTAGCCACCGTATTCTGTGTCTCAATCGGGAGTCACAATCGAAAATATCATGATAGACAAGGCCAGCTGGGATGCCGTGTTCAGAGGTCCAAGCTTTATTTATGAAATATCAGCGCTTTCGGTGGCAATGGTAAGTTCAATGAACCCGCAGATTGGTGAAATCGGTCCAGTCCGTACCTTGAAGATATAAAGTCCGGCCCGCTCCATTGTCTGCTGGACGAATCAGACGGAAGAATTGACCTTCTTGGTTTCCTCCTGAATCAAGAGATTCTGATTGCACTTGAAGTAATTCTTCACCTTCCTTCCCTTCACGGGGTCGGTCGTCTTTGCTTTTCTTCCGCTGCCAACTCGCCGCTGGGTGTCTTCTTGAACGATGTTACCTCACGGGACACGGTCGACCGTTCGGTTCACAACTGTTTCACGATCCACCTGTGATACTGGCCTGGATTTTCCACGATCACGTCCATAATTTGCTTGGAAGCCATCTCGATAAACACTTCACAGATTGTGACGAAATGTTGCATATGTAAACATTACACTCTAAACTAGTTTTACCCAAAAAATCATCACTTCTTACCCATGCAATAAAATTACACACAAAAGATAGTGTTGCATTTTCTCGAGTACAATCTTTAACCCTACCTAATTCTTTTTTGTGAGTCAACTTCAGCATCTCGGTCGTGTCGGCCAGTTCGCGTGCAAATTCCTCCTGGACTTGTTGTATCCTGAAGCTAAAGTGCTTTTCCATCTCTTGCTTCTCCTTTTCACACTGTTCTTTTAAGTTTTCTGTGGACGAAGAATGCGCGCTAGATAATGAGCAATAATTGGTAACCCACATGAAACCAACCAATCACTTGTTCCCTCTTGGAAACCTCCTTGGACAGAATTGCCTCGTGGTCACGGTCGGCCCGTTCCACGAACATTCTGGCCTGCAGCAGTTTGTTATCGGCTTCTGATTGAGCGTTCTCCATTGCCTGTCTCTGTTTTTGGAGTGTCGCTTTCAGTGAATCGATCTAGAAAAAAACAAAAATGAAACCGAAATGCTGCCAAAGCACACATTCACTCAACAACCTCTTCCTTTAATTGCCGCTCGCGAAGGTGAAATTCGTTGGTAAGTGCTTCGGTTTCCTCCAGTGCTTCCTTCTTGATTTTGTTAATGGCAGATACCCGTTCCTCCATGTATGTCTGTTCCAGTTCCGACTTCAGGCGGTTCATTTCGTGTAGCAACCGATCCTCCCATTGCATTGCGATCTCGCCCCGGGCGATCTCTATTCGCTGTAGCGCTTCGCGTTCTTTCTCACACATTTGGCTGTTTGAAAAAATAAAGAAAATTATTTTAAAGTATTTTTTACGAGATAGTGGTTTTTAGGATCTTACTATTCGCAACGATTTTTAATCTGTTGCACTTTGACAATTTCCGATTCCAGCTTGTGATTGGCTATCACCACCTCTGCCTTAAGTTGATCCACCTGGCGAGTCATAGTAGTCAGTGCTTCCTTCTGATCGTACGTCAATCCTCGTAGCTGAGCCACCTCCGCTTCATACGATCTTAGGTGTTTCACCTACAACACAAATCGTAATCCTTCTTTTTCGCTTCAAACCGCTTATTCCCGTACTCACCTCCTCCGTATATTTCCTCGAGTCCTGCTCCAGTTTCACCATCTTATCCATGGCAATCTTGCGCTCTCTCTCCACCGTTTCGATTTTCTCCTTGCAGTTCTTCTGCATCGATCGTATCTTCCACTCGCAGTCCACCATCAGGTGCTCCTCCCGCTCGGAGTGAACCGTACGCAGCTCCTCGAAGTCATGTCTCCACTTGGCTTCCACCTGGGCGCGCTCCTTCAGTGACAGCTCCAGTGCTTCCTTGATAATTTTCTGCTCGTCCGTGCGCTCCTCGAGCAGTTTATCTCTCTCCTTTCGCAGTGCGTCCGCTTCCGCCTTAGCGTCGATCAGCTGAATGTTCAACTCGTGCGCCAACTGGCGCACCTCCTTCAGTTTCTCGTTTAACTCTAACATTTCTATCTCTAGATTCTGATACTTAAGATTTAGCTCATCCTCCCGGTCGGAGGATTTCAGTCTTAGTGCAACCATCTCGGCGTCCTGCGTCCGCAGGCGCCCCCGGATGCCTTCACATTCCCTGTATGCCGCTTCTACCTCCGCTTTGAGACCTGTTGGAGAAAATGAGGAATGTTTCAAATCAAAATTATAAGAACTATCAAAACTAAATCATTTACTATAATCGCATTGGGAAGTTTGATTGCCCATTTTCCGTTACGTTTTCCTACGCGACAGAAAACTAAAACGTCATTTTAGGTGACAACCGATCAAAGCACACTTTGATTGCGCGTTCAATCGCTAACCCGCAGATATTGAAGATGAAAAAAAGTTAAGCCAGCTGAAAGCTTCCCAATCGCGTTCCCAGCGGTACTGAAAGGGATAACAGTCGGATCGTTTGTTTTCTTCCTCGTTGGAAGCTTCAAATCCCTGGCTCTTGACCTCCGCGCGCAGTGCAATTGCAGAGCGCAATGGTGTGAATTATTTTAGCCATCGGAACTACGTCAAACTATAAGTTATGATTAATCATTCTCGTCGATCAATTCGGTTTAATATCCGTTCGCAGTAGATTAACCACAATGGGAAATAAGCTATCTACAGTTGCAGAAAGGTAATCATTGTAGAGATGTTTGGATATGAAGCAAACCAAAACAGCATCACTCTACCGCAGCGCAATTATCATTGTTGATAAAAATAATACCGATCGTAAATCGTATTTCTCGTCAGCTGAATTCCCCACCCCTTTCGCTACTTCCGAAACACCGCGACGTTCATTGTTTTGGTTTTACCAGACAAACTGCGCCGAATGTAAATATTTTGCACGTCGTATAATGTGCAGAAATCTTTGTGTGATAAAAATGAAGGTGAATGATACGCACTTTCAAAATGGCTGATATTACTCGGCTTTGACGAAGAATAACTGCCATCTGCCGGTGTTGATTGGTTGAAAGTTGGAAAACCCCGGCTGGTCTCTGTTCTATCGTTGTCCAATCACGCTTAAAAACAATGCTCGCTTTCCTTGTTGCTTTTCGTTTTTCGAGGAAAACGGTGAAATGTTTCCTTGAATTTACCATGAGTGAAAATTAACATTGTTTATTAGGGAAGGTAATAAAGACAGGACGGTGATTCGTTGAGGGGTAATAATAATAAGTTCCTCAACACTTACCGCCAGAACACTCGATGCCGTTGCGTACGTTACTCGTGCGTGATACGCTTGACGCAAAATCACGATGGTGACAACGTTTTGTCTGTGAGATAATCAGAATTATTGTTAAATTTTTCTTTCGAATTCGAAACTTGTGCCACACACTCTCAGTAGATTGTATCAGTGAAAATCTGTACGATAAACTAAACCGAGAATGTGTCTCAGTTTTATCAGCGTTTCTTTAGGTGTTTCTTTAGCAAAGTTCAAATAGATCGAATAGAAAATTGTTCAAAATAATTCGTTCGTTACTTTTCTATTGAACTCGATAACGGATTTTGACGTAGGATTATGTCTTTCGGTAACATATTGGGGTACAAATTGAAAATCGATAATCAAGCACATCGTGAAAATTGTCCAATTTCAAATGCTTATTACTCACTCATTCCATGATGAATTGATGAAATTTTTGCGTTAAACGCAAACATTTTTTATAGAGTGCCGACACTCTATAAATTTTTTTTATATTGAATAATATTATATATGTCATGAAACTAACCATCGAAAAATTGAAAAATCTCAACCCCTATCCTAACGTGAACACCCACTTCTGGTTGGTCGAAATTGATGACACATGCCGCGGGTCCCTAACAGAGACATCAAAACCAAGTTGCCTGGGGGAAATCGGCATTGCAAATGCATGAAAGAAGGGGGAATTTTTGTTCCTATCGAAAAATTTAATTTTGGAACTTTAATGTTGGTTGCTTCATGAAATTTCATATTAATGACCGAATGTGTATTATGAGAAATTTAGCACAATTGTGTCGCCTAGTTGCAAAACCGGCCAACTCCACAAATTTGAGAAATTCGTTTTTTCGGTATTTTAGACCTTAGATACTTTTTCCACTTATTGGTAGTGAGAAACAGCACCAATATCGATCAATTCCCTATAAAACATGCGTTTGGAAATCATGATGTGCTGCAAAACAGGTGGCATGCTGCAACAGAAAATCGTCTTTTCTGTAAAATTTTTCTTTTTGGAGTTGACCGGTTTTGCACCTAGGCGACACAATTGTAGGTGTAAAATTGTATATGGTAGCAGGTGTGTTAAAAATGACTTGATATTTGGAACGATTTATTTCAATTTTCATAAATAAAAAGCAAGGCGTGTTCACGCTCGAGTGCTGGTCGTTCGGTTAAAGCTGTCTGTTCTGTTGTGTTCATTTTCACACAAGGAAAATTCATACGGCGAGGAAAATTGTAAAAGTGAAAAAAGATTCGAAAAAGTGATTTCCCATAGGCTCTACATATAGTATTATCTTATCTTACATTGGTGATCTTATATTACATTGGTGAGTATTTTTTTTCTTTATTTCATCCATACATAACACAGGAGGCATCTCGTCTAGGGTCACAGAGGGCGGTTTTCATCAAATCTCATTCCACTTCGGCATTTTCTATCTGATACGCGCCATCCTTCTGTCACCATCACTCGGCAAACACAAAATGAACCACAAATACCCAACAACCAAACAAAACAGCTCTTTTCAGGGCCACCAAATCATTATCCAAGAGTTTAACGATGTAATTCTTCAAACATATCCAAAATCAACAGATATTCTAACGGAATCCTACGTCAACTCTGCGGTCGTGTCTCGGACACAACCCTCCTGTGACTTTTTTATTCTATTAATCAATAAAATTCGTAAATTATATGTCAGTTCGGCAGCAATGCTATTTTTCCTGTCATGGACATAGTTACTTTCAGCTGAATGTTCGTTCTGTGTATAAAATTCAAGGCCATCTGCTCTGTTCATAATCCGGCAGATCAATAAGTGACCGTACACCGCAAAATATCGTTACTGACATGTAGTCTATGAAGGAGTCTTCAAACCCTCCAGTAACTAGTTGATTGTACCAATTGGATATTTCCGAGACGAGTAAAGGGTGTGTCACATCAAATTGCATCACGGAAAAAACGCTGTAAAAATTTAATTTTTAGGAATTATATCTTCAGCTTTCGCTTATAATCAGATAAGAGTGTATAGATCACGTTGGCCATGCTTCACTGTCAATTTTTCGTAAATTTGGAAAAATGTCGTCGAACGAAAAAGAACGTCGTGAATTAATCCTGTACACTCATTTCGAGAATCCGGAGTTGTCACATCGGGACATCGGTAAGATGCTGGGAATCGTCCAATCCACGGTCAGCAGAGTACTAAAACGATACTTCGAGAACCTAACCATCGACCGGAAGGTGAAGAACGGCAAAAATGTCAGTGAAAAAGATCACAAGCGCGTAGTTAAGCAGTTTAGACGTGATCCGAGAAGTTCGGTCCGGGATGTCGCCAATAAGCTGAATTTGTCAAGTTCATTCGTCCAGCGGACCAAGCAGCGGGAGGGCCTGCGTACAAACAAGGTTCAGAAGGCTCCTAACCGCGACGAAAGGCAAAACATGGTGGGGAAGACGCGAGCCCGGAAGCTGTACACCGAAATGCTGACGAAGCCGCATTGCCTGGTAATGGACGACGAAACCTACGTCAAAGCGGACTTTCGTCAACTGCCGGGCCTGTTGTTCTTCTCCGCAGAGGACAAATTCAGTTCCGGAGGAGATTCGCAAGCAGAAACTATCCAAGTTTGCCAAAAAGTACATGGTGTGGCAAGCGATCTGCTCTTGCGGAAAGCGGAGCGCCCCCTTCGTGATTACCGGCACGGTAAACGGGCAGGTTTACCTTAAGGAGTGCCTACAGAAGCGTTTACTACCACTATTGGAGTGGTATGAAGCCAACGGGGTCACCTTCGTGCCAAAGGAAATGAACCCGCTCAACGCGCCGGAGCTTCGCCCAATAGAGAAATATTGGGCGATTATGAAGCAGGCCCTCCGGAAGAACCCAAAAGTTGTTAAATCGGAGGCGGACTTCAAGAGAAAATGGATTTCTGCTCAAAAAAAACTACAACCTGACGTTGTACAGAACCTTATGGACGGGGTAAAGAGGAAGGTGCGAGCATACGGGCTTGGGCTCGAAGTATGAATAAAAAGAAAATGCCAAAAGTTGTTTAATAGTTTTTATTTTACTGTCTAAAATTTTCAAAAGGATCGGTCTACTGGGCGAATTTCTACAGCGTTTTTTCCCTGATGCAATTTGATGTGACACACCCTTTATACATCGATTTTTGCGCAAAGGCCTGAATCTTCTCGCATTATTGGATCATTGAACACCGTAGCTTCTACCCGGCCTTCGATGGGGAAACTGGAACTTTTGTTCGATAATTACGAATGATAACCAACATTATTCCAAATGCTTCATCGACAGCGTGGCTTGGATGTCATAATTTGCGTATTCGCCTATTCGCGTAATCAGTAGATCTATGTTCAACTACTGTTCGCCAGATAGACATCTCTACGGTTAAGCCTCATAGACAACAGTACCCGACAACGGTCACGCAGGTAATGGTGATAATATAAATCACTGCAGCTAGCCTTTTGACGGTTCCAGGAATAAAACGCTGCAGAAAACGACTGCAACAGAAACAACTGAGTGGTACTACACTGTTTCTAAATGGTTGCTTCTGTAGCAGTTGTTTAATCCGGCGATTTATTCCGGTCACGCCATTTGACATATCTTTAAGGAACAATGAAGTCAACTATATGTTCTTATCACATTCGATTTAGTAATCCGCTATTACAGTCGACTTATGTATTTTAAGAGATCTAGTTTAAAAAATTAATTTATCCACCCAAGAAAATCCCAAAAAGAACGTGTAACGAAATAGTGAAATATTACGAATGCTTATTATTCAACCTTTTCCTGCTAGATAGCAGCGATGTTTGTATTAAACGCATCTATGCCAGCAAAGGCCTTTTCGAAAAGTATTGGTCTCATGGAACTTTTGGTCGTTGTGTAAGAATAAATATTTCGTCAGAATCTTGCTGTATATGCGTATCTGAGGTGCGTGCTTTGGCCACTAGATTCTGCTTTAGCGTCCAATTTGGTTCGATTCGGACAACGATAAGCTTCACGCTGATGGGGTTTCCGGACATTGTATCGTAGATTGCTTGGAGTTGCATTTTTTGCAACATTATATGCCCAAAATTGTTTTCAGATTTTATCTGCCACATTTTGTTTTCAAATCTGAGCATATTATAAAATTAAAACGTTCACAAACGGAAGAAGAGAACTTTCGTGACAATTTACTGACAAAACATTCCAGAATCGACTAGTAGGAGCGCTATAACCGAACAAGCAGTGCGTAGAGATTATATTTTAGAAGACTGAGAGTTAATTTGCATGTTTAGAAACTGGTTTTCTCCACCACAAAATTTTCTTGAAGTGCTTAATTATTAAATTTTTGTTTTACCTACGATAATATCCGAAGTAATGGACAGGCGAATTAAGTAATATAATTTTGTAGTCTTGCGTTCATGTGGTCTTGCGGAAATCACTCTTCTCAATGTTTTGTTCATTGAATTTCGTTCGAAACGCATACCCTCATCCAATTGGACGTGGAAAAGTCCATATCTCGGTTGAACAATGGATCATGATTCTCAGGCTAGTTAATACCTAAACTCACTATTAATCATATTTTCTGAAAACAATACAAACATGTGAAAAATGTAATCAATTGCATCTGAATAAGTCTGAATAAGACATGCCTTTGAAGCCACTTTGTTTAAAAATTACAAAGTTTCGTCCAAGACACTAATCACCATGTAGGACTACGACATCTACATCTCGAAAAAGGCGATTCAATTTTTTTTATTAAGGCTGTTGAATGTTTGCTGGCCAGAGCGAGACTGAAGATAGAAATCGGAAATCACATTAATTGTTCTTGCACGGTATTTTTTTTTCAATGGTTTTTTGTTGCAAATGATCTCCTTTTCTATTACTATTAATTAAGTTATACTTTTATTCAAAAAAACTTTATTTATTTCTCGTCGCTCCACGCGGCCGTCCGCGTCGACTGTCATACAAGAACTCTCTTAATCCTAGTTATAAAAGTCTTAAGCTAACTTAGCCAACAGTTTGTGGAGAGTTTCATTGGGAGGAGCCAAGTCGATTTCAAAGGGGAATAGCCAATCAATCGAATGCAGTGTTCGATGTGAATGGTGTCAAGAAATAGAATTGCTTACTGCGCTCATAAGCGCGCATATCGATTTCATGAGAAATCGTAAAGTGTCACGACGACTTTGTGTACGGTCGCGTATTTAATCAGAATAGGCTTTGGTTTGGTTTGGATAGGTTTGTTTTGGTTTCTAGTTTATTGCCTTTAGCTGCGCGCGACATGATGTAAGGGTGCATTCATATCGCCCGCGCATGTTGGCTTGTTTACATGCCAATGTGGGAGAAAAACAATTAATGTGGGAGAAAAACAATGTGGGAGAAAAACAATTAACGAAATAATGCAGTTGCGCTTGAGGAATGTTTCGTGGGAATCGTAAATTGAAGTGACCACGCATGAGTCATTTATTTTGAAACAATCAATTGCTTATGAGGAGAAGGATAATTTGTATATTGGGAGTTTTAAGATGGACTTTGGAACGGGGTTTGAAATCATACTACATCTCCTTCTGATCTCTCTGCCAATCCATGTAGGGTAACACGGGGTGAGTTGGACATATGGGGTGATTTGGATCACCCAATTATCTCAAAAAGTACGGGTCAACTTGGATTTTTTATAATGTGATTTTCTTTTATTGTTGAACCGTATGTAACTAACGTAAAAAAAAAGTTTGGTAAAATTCGACAGGTGGAAGGAAATGGTAGTATGTGAGTTTTCCGTTCGTGGTTTTAAGGTTTTTCTCGCTGATTAAAAAACTTTTCGTGTATTGTGCAGTCCTGTTCGCCTACAGAAGAGAAAAAATTTGAAGCAGCGAAACTGTAAGTTTGATAACAATAAATGAAATTATTTGAATTTTAATTTTTGCATGTTGTGTGGGGTAACATGGACACGTTTCTGTGGGGTGAATTGGTACTACCGATTTGACGTTTTTTTTGGTCTAATTGATTTCAGATGCCGCACAATTCGAGATGGTCTCATATTGATCGTGTCAACATATCAATCAAAATGTAGAACTTTCGTTTATACAGGGTCTTCCAGATTAAACGCTCATGCAAAAAAAAAGAATAACCCCTTATAAATGTTTTTTTTCGCTCCGTCGATGGTAATACTGCACTTCCTACTTCGAGACGATAATATTCGGTTACTCGTTCAGTCTGATTGGATGGTTTTTAGTGTCAAGATGTACAATTTACAAGAACCGAAGCCATAATGAAACTTTGTCCTCTTATGGTAAGAATTTCAACATTTCTCGTCGTCGATTACTTCCTCTGGGGATACGTGAAGGACCGTTGCTATGTTAATAAGCCACAAAATTTTGAGGAACTTAAAGAAGGAATAATTCGGATTTTCAACAGCATCAAAGTCGTAGTGTTAGAGTTGTGCATGAAAAATTTTGTTCATCGTTTAAAACGCGTTATCGAAAAAAAGGGGTGGTTACATAGAAATTGTCCTAAAATATGCTTTATTTTCGTTTTTAAAAAATAAAAATCGGTTCGCTGTTGTAGAAGTTATTAAAATTTGTTGCGTGAGCGTTTAATCTGAAAGACCCTGTATATCGTCTGTATAACGTCAAGCATTATAATGCTTGAGGAGTTTCAATAATAAAATGACTTTTATTACTGAATTCAGTAAATTTCGTATATGATCAGTTGTATTGGAAGGCAGTTTTAATTTTTTTTTCGATTACCGTAACATGATAACATACAAGTACATGTTAAATTGTCACTTTGGGCGTATACTTGATAAGTTGCAGTTTCTCAAAAATGTAAATTAGTAATTGTTATTCGAATTTTTATGCAGTAATACTTGTTCGAACAAGTTGTTTATCTTATTTCTTTTGATGCCTAAATGTAGGAAATAAATGTTGAACAAAAATGAGTTATTGGAAAAGTAAACGAACACAAGTGAATAGTGCTTCGATGTACTGTAGAATCAGATGCAATAAATTCGGAACTATCATGTGGAGATGAGGCAGATTGTATTCAAAGTGAAACATCTGACATTGAAGATAACGATGAGTAGTCGATCAACAATGATGAAAATGAAAATGGTTTTTCTTATTTGGGGAAATATCATCAATGCTTCTCAGTGAACAAGTTGTTCTGAAACTTGTCAAGCCATTTACAAGATGTTGAAGAAATGTCACGACCAATTTTCCCTAACATGTCACTCGCGATAAAATTATTGACAAAAAAAAACAATTCTATTTGGATCCATTAGAGGAAATAAAAGGTAACTATCCAAATCAAATCAAACGGAAGATAATATGCCTTGTTTTTCAACTCTGTTATGTAAATCAGAGAATTGTGTTCTTCCAGTATATAAAAGCGAGCTAAATAAAAGAGTAGCTGTTCTACATTCTAAGCCTGAATATGTGAAAATTTATAAAAGTAATACAAAACAAATGAAAAGATTTCCACCTTCATTTTCAAAAAAAAAAAACATAAATGGTCCAAACATCATTTTTTAAGTAAAATAATCTATTTATTGTTAAAATTCACTTTGACTGCTTTCGGGCAATATAAGTATATACTAAGTTTCGGTCTTTCTAGTGTTAATCAAAACATATAGTACTAAGCTTTACTCAACCATTTTTATATAAGGTAAATGATTTTGGTTTGTCCAGTCGAAAATATGATCATGGTTTGCCCACTTTTTTGAATGCTCTAATTCAGCGCTCCTGTGTAAAATAAGGTATTCGAATGTTTCAAAACATATAAATAAAATTGTCTTTTTCATGATTTACAGTAGTTTTATAGTATATTTTACCCAATCACATGTTTTAAAGGATTATAAAATACACCTTCTATTTGTGTCAATGCGCCCCTCATTTGAGCTAACTTTTAATCGATCACCAGATGATTATTTCGCACGCATTCAGACCTTCTCTGGATTATAACACTCACAAATATTGTAAACATCATGCTTGCACACCATTTCATCAGATTTACATAGCTAAACCATTAAACTAACGCATTTTGATGAACTCAATTCTGATCATGAGTTGTCCAATTCAATGATGTTATTTTGTCCACATGATTTCCATGGCAACCGCTTGGCGCGCTGCAGTTTGTTTATTGTGTCCTTCGTGGATAGCAGAAATAAAGTTTCTCTATGTTGAGTGTGTTAAGGGTAACACTTTTAAAATGCCCAAGTAAAGGTAATATTCTAAAGAAAGCCTAAATTTTGAACGGATCAATATGCTGACATTGAACTCAAGCAATGATAAATGCAATATCTACTTGTGAATTCAAATGTTTTCATTCAAAAATGATGATTTCTAAAACCTTACAAACCATGATCATTTTTTGGGCAAACCTTGATCAGAGGTGGTCAAACCATGATCATAATTCCTCTTTAAGGAAAATCGTTAAAAAACATGAAAATTTTAATAATTTCAACACCTTATGGTAGTATTAGCAACAAGCGACTTGGGGCTTTTCAACAAACCCAAACTCGTATCGATTATGTGTGATTTTCATGAAGAAAAATCGATTTGCATAGTTGCGTAAAAACATCCCAAATCGGACAAACCTAGATCGTTTACCTTATATTGGAAAATCATGTTTCAATTAAAACACATCATTATGATATAATATTTTTTTCACACGTAATTTTGTAGACGATTTTTTCTCACCTGCAACAACATATATATACACTTCCCAAAATCGTGATACGAAGCTCAATTTCGTCAACGCGAATTTACTCTCCCGCTCCGTCTGCGCTGCCGGTTCGTACAGAGAAGGTGCTATGTCTGATAATATTGGGTTGGGGAAAAAGAAATGTCGTATATTGTCAATATATGGCAACACTTAAACATATCTTGTGTTGTACTCAGCCGGGTGACGTCTTTCGAGAACCCCCGTTAAACTGACAGGAGCCAACATATCGGGTATCCCACTGACATTTTCCCTTTGTTTTCATATGAATTGGGTATCCCACTGACAGTTCTGCTTGAGATTTTGCTAACGATCCTAGCATCCATCATTGCACCCGGCTGGTTGTACATATCGCATCGGGTCATACTATACGGCTATTTAAAGACGACAATCTGTGCTACAAGTGTCGTTTTGACAGTGTTGTGATTGTCCTTTTCAGTCTCAAGTTATAGCGCGTCAAAGATGTCCACCAAGTCCACCAAGCAGGAAATTCGCCATATTTTACGTTTTTACTACCTGCAAGGTAAAACTGCGGCCGAAAAAATTCGTGTAGTTTATGGACCCGATACTGTAACGATTCGCACAGCACAGCGATTTCGTTCTGGTGTAGTGGCTGTCGAAGATACACCCTGTACTGGTAGGCCAGTCGTCGTGGAAACCGATAAAATCGTTGAAATCATCCAAGTAGACCGGCATGTGAGCACTCGCTCGATTGGCCAGGAACAGGGTATAGACCATAAAACCTTTTGGAACCATTTGCAAAATACATCATGTATTTGTCTGCCCGTGTCGGTACGTGCCGTTTACGCTACGTGCTGGATAATATAAAACGGCCCTCAATAAAACGAAGTTTAAAGGTTTTAAGAACCTTTAAGGAGAAGAAGTAGAAGAAGAGAACGCTTGGAAAAAGCTTATTTTGTTGATGTAAGCTCTGAGATTTCTGAAAATTTTAAAGCAAAGCTGTAAATTTTCAATTTCATATATTTTGTTTTAATTTCATATGTGATATTTATATACTTTGTGTTTGTCAGAAAAACTCCGAGAGTAGCTAGAATTATTTATGAATTAGTTAAACAAAAATCTTCTAGCGGGAAAGAAATTTGAAAAAATGCTCTTCGCTACTTCCAATCCATTGTTTGGCGTGTTCGTGTTATCGTGACAATCATAAGCGGATTGTTTGTTACAATTGGAAAAAGTCGTCACGTGATTTTTTTTTCTGATGGAACCATTATTAAACATGATCCTTCATGAAACAAAGGCTGACTCACAACAGAGAATATGCAAAATTGCACATATTTAGCGCGAAGCTCCTTTTTCCCTTTTTGAGTAACGAAACAGATTAAAGAAAAAACATAATACGAAAGATCCTGACTGCGATCTCTGACATTATCCACTCGTTGGTACATTCAAGAAAAACTATTCGATTCGATGTTCGTTTGAATTTCAGGTATTTATTGGAATGGAATGGTTTTGTATTATAGAGACTTTAAAGGTTGTTATTGTATTGAATGGAACGGATAGTAGTCCTGTAGTTATTCTTGTGTTGCGATACTTATAGGCACCCCGCAAAGAATGTCTCAATCATTGATTTTAGTGCTAAATGTACTGAATCGAATCGATTTCTTTAACGCGTCGAGCCCCGCGTGGATCCCTGGGGACTGACGTTGAGTTTTGCGCTCGTTTCGCACCGATTTCAGCAGATCGACAGTGGACTTTCGATTTGAAGAGCGCCGGCATGAGGAACGACAATAATAAATCTAGAAAATGGGCCTTAGAAATGTTCAGTACAGGTTCGCATGGGCCGACGCGGACTTTATTGAAAAGCATATTTTCGGTCCTCGACTCGATCTGAGTTTAACGTGTTTAGAAAGTCTAGAGGATATCTCTCCTTCCGTGAGTATATACCTCACAATCAGACCACAAAAGCTTGGAAGTGCTACTTTCATCACAAGAAAGTTATGACTCAGCCACGCGTGAGGATTCCTTGTTTGTAGGTTTTGGTTCGACGGTTGATGTTTTAATTTTTCAATGTTGCGAATATCTTTTCCTATTCCACTCAGCCTCTCAAGAGATTAGAATGGAATAATTCGCCCTTCTAATGAGAATCTCACGTAGTATAACCATATTGATAATGAAATCTCGTTCCCTAGCATACCGGTATGATCCGGGGTCCACCACGGAGTAATGTGTTTACATCTCAGTTGCCTGCCCTAACTTAATGATAAGAGCCCCCGCACACTACAGACTTTTTTTCAGCCGACAGTTGGGTCGGATCGGCCTACTGGTGCAAAAACCGACCCAACTGAATCGGTGTAATGTGCGCACATGCATACCTCTCCGTACTGAATTAGAAGCCGACCGAACTATCGGTCGACAAGTCAGTCTGCAGTCTGCGGAGGCTCTAAAGTCTTGCGAAAAGATGCTACATTAGTCAATGATTGAAGAGTCATCGGTGACAGACCATCACTATAGCAAAGTCAGTAGGGTCACTTTCACCACCTTGCACTTTCTAGGGGTTATTCGCACATGTTTTTCAATTCTTCAAGATACACTTGGAGGTGCGACATCTCAGGCTTTAGAAGAGCACCGGTCCAAGCATGATGCGCAAGGTAGCGTTTCGTCCGTTCAGGTTAGATAGCATTGCTTAGTCCTCACTCTGAAAGTAGTATCAAGTGATTTACAGGTAGCTCCTGTTCTCCACCGTGGTTACTCAATTTGGGCGAGGAATAAAAATTTGCGTTGAAATTTTTATGTGAAATCAGCTTCAGGATTTTATGTTTTCCCTTAAGAATTCCAATCAAACCGAGAAGCAGTCGAATTGCTTCTAAAAATCTGATTGATCAAAATTGTATCCTGTTACTTTGCTCATATCTTAACCGAGTCTCTCTCTTGGAACCTGCATTGGATAAACGATTTATCCCTCTGACATGACGTCAACGATTTAAAAAGGCTCTGGTACTCACGGTCAACGTTGCATTCCTTCAACGAAACGTCTCGTTCCACCTCGGTTAACCGGAGCTGCAGTTCATAGGCCCTTGTTTGAGCTTCGCTGGCCCGCTTTTCGGCCTCCTCGAGTTTGGCACTGTAGCGTGATTCCTGATTCACCAGCTCTTTCCTGGAAGAAACGATATTGTTAATGTTAAATGGATTGTTTATTGGATAAAAATATTGTCAACGAAAAAATATAGGATATAATTTTGCGTGCACCGCTACGGATCACGAAGCAACGAGTTACGCGCGGTAGACTAACTACTAACAAACAAAATAGTAAGCAGAAGTGAAAGAGATGAACCGTTGCCAAACGTGGGATTTTATAGCATTCCTAAAATAAATCGAGTGATCACAACCGCCAGCTTTGTTTACATCAGCACCTTTCCGAGTTCGAAGAAACGATATTAGGTCGCTCGGACATGTTCGCGTTATTTTTTTCCCCCTAGAACACCGTCACATTTTGAAATTCAATAAAACCAGTTATGTTGCCAATTTCATGGCAGCCGTCAGAGCCAATCCTATTTCATTTATGTACAGTGATTATCACTTTGACTGCTTGAAGGAACACCGATGCTCGGCAGACAGTCCGTCGCTCGGTGAATCCACACGAAAGATTGTCACCCACGTTGTGACAAATCACGAACGACGACAGGGGGCAACGTTTGCTTAGCGATGGGGACGATTTTGAGATACGTGAAAATTATGCAACTTTAGAGCTTTGAGAAATTTTCAGTCGGATTATATGTGTCTAAGTCACTTCTATCTTTTATTCTTTGATCACGGAGACATTAAATCTTCCGATTCATCCGTCTGCGTCATGTACAATTTAAAATATTATTATTCATGTCTTTGAGAGTTGAGTTCTAGAATAGGTTTGTTCTCAAACGAGAAAAGGATTAGTAATATCCTGATATATCTAGTAATATATTCATATATTTATAACAAGACTGAAAAGTATTAGGCGCAAAACTAAGTTGTTGGCGTTTTTTTATGAAAATGAAATTCGTGAAAATTATAGTGAAAAAACGTTTACAAATGAATCATTCAAAATATTGCCCAACGCTAGGTACCTCTTTTCCCCATCTACGGCAAAAGTATTCATTAATTTCCATTTGTTTAAATATATCTTTTAATCACACATTTTACACATTTTATTCGTTGTCGGAAGTTGTCTGTTGCGGAAGTAATACCAGGTCTGAAATGTGAACACTCCCAGTATGCTGGTTCAGGGTGCTCAACTCCAGAACGTTCCAAGTGAGCGTTAGAAGATTGAAAAAAGTGAAAAGAAAAGGTTTGCGAAGAAAACTGCATGAATGCTCGTATTTTTATTCGGATACCCTCCATTAAAGTTTGGACTCTCTGTTGGTCAACCTCAGCGGCCCATTTATTCCACAATCTCTTCATTTCTGTAGCATTCCGAGTCACTTTGGCACCCTTCTTCAATTTTTGTCTGACAATTGCCCAATATTTTTCGGTAAAGCGGAATTGGGAACAATTGGGAGGAGTGAGG
The DNA here is from genome assembly GCF_029784135.1 of Toxorhynchites rutilus septentrionalis. Taxonomy (NCBI): domain Eukaryota; kingdom Metazoa; phylum Arthropoda; class Insecta; order Diptera; family Culicidae; genus Toxorhynchites; species Toxorhynchites rutilus. The sequence goes on from NC_073745.1 coordinate 7,463,182, forward strand.
TCTTTTTCAATGTAATTGATTCCCTTATGACAGTACCACCAAAGCACCTTTCGACTGTAGTGGTAGTTTGTCAAAGCTGACCAAAACTTCAACCGACCTTTGTGTGATCCGTACTTAAATAGAAGGAGACGTTTCTGCAGGCACTCTTCCATATAAATTTTCGAGCCCATTGTCTTGTTTGTGACGAGAACCTTGGTTTCCTGTCCACGGCTACAAATCTCTTGTCAAATCAAAAATTTCTTGGCAAATTTATCAGCGAAAACGAACTCAAATTTGCTAGGGACAACTTCTCTGGCCTTCTCGCTTTTTAGAATTTCAGAGCTGTAAAAAAACAATCTTTACGTACGCATTCTTCCTTCCTACTTCATCAAAACCTTATTGTACAACATTCGAGTGCCACGAGTGCACTCTCCGGATGGTAGTTTGGTTAGAGTTTTTTGGCGATATCGTATTCCGAAATTCCCGGGATTGTCTTAATTGCTATAAATACCATCAATTCCGATTGTAAGTTGCACTACGATGCGTCTTCTGATCCATCCGAACAACAGTTGTACATTCACGGAAACGTTTCAGCACATCATACACGGTCGATTTAGCCTCTTTCAGCGATTTTGCGATTTTTAATGTGAGTGTCCAAGATCAAATTTCTTCTTTAGGTTTCCATTCAGCGCAACCTTTCCAAAACGAAACAGATCAACGTGAGATTTTTCACCGTCTAAAGATATAGGTTTTCCTAACAATTCCTTGTCAACAAATTTCAGATACGCCTACTACGACCGCTACTATAAAATGATCAGTTTTTTTGGATTCTAACTGAATCAAACCTTAAGCACCAGTACAATGCATCCTTATCATGAATACTAATACCAGGCTTTTACTGGGTATTGAAAGTTTGTCTGCAAGCGGTGATTGAAATGCAACTGTTTTCAACTTATTTATATGTATCGAAAGGGAAAATTATAAAGGATTTTAGGTTATAAAAAGTATGTGATTTTTTTTTTGTTTTCTGTCGGAGACACTGTTCGATGGCTCGTTTCCTTCCAAATAAACAGAAGCAAAACAACGTGACGGTTCTCTGGTTAGCTATATGAACACTAGTAACGTTTATTAGATTAGCTGTAGCATTTTAAGAACCCATTTTGGCATTATATATGCCCTCTATGAGCATAGAAAGCATAGCAAGCATTTGTTCAAATGTCTTTATGTGAATATAGTGTTGATTTGGGGTTATTGTTTATTGCTTACTAATTGATTGTATGGAACGTGTCCCGAAAAGTAGAAAGTCGTCGAAAGAGGAACTTTTTCCGGAGCATGAATCAATTACTCGATCAAATACACCACATATTATGAAAGCTACCAAGCTTCGAAAGAGTAACATGTAGCAGTGGAGAATGAATGAATAAAGAGCCTTATGGGCTGATTTTCCACCTATGAAAACTTGAATCGGCTCATTTCTTAAGCGAATATGGACCGGCAATGAAAAGTGAGTTGCTTACGACAACGGCTATTTAATACAGCTAGTGTGTGTTTGGTGGGCTTGAGCCCAAACTCCTTATTTGGATCTGTATTGTTCCCATTTGCTCGTGCATTTGTTCTGTATTTACCTACCCGTGCCATCAATGACGAGTAACTAATGTAGCGGTGAGGTATTTTTTTATACCATGGCGTATAAGTCGCACGTATACCGCTCGCTCGCAATGCAAATGAAATGTTTGTTTAACGGTCATCGTCGTGAAAGGAAATATTGCAATTCTAACTCCACCTGGTAACTGTTATAATGTGTAACTTGTGATTTCTATTAATCCTCTAGAGGCGAGTGAAGTCTCAGAGTTTAAAACAAATCCGGCATATATTTTACAGACTCACTCCAGCCAATGAGCAGTCAACAGCGCTTTCTAGTTGTACCCACAGCGGTTTCGCTCGATACGAAGTCCAACAACAAAATAACTTTAAAGGATCGATAGTGTGTTGTGATTGAAAGGTGCGGTTTTTTCGCCACTTCAAATCCGAGGTAGAGGCTGGATGGAAATGCACACCGCGTCGGTTTTCATCACGCACACACATCGTTATTGTAGTTATGCGTTTGGGAAATATTGGTTTATATGGTCGGGGTACTGCCAAAACGAACCAAGCGCCGAAAACATTATTTTGAGATATTTCAATTTGAAGTTTGGGTTCCTACTTATTGACCGTGGCTGATCAAACCTATTATTTTATCACCCATGTGTTACCAACAGGATGTCTACAAAGCTCTGAGATTATGAATATCTCTAAAATAACATTTTAGTTTGGGTATGCATGCACTCAGTTCACTTTGACAGAATGAAAATTATAGAATTTGAGTTTCAGTTTGGTGTTGTTGGCTGTGTTTTAGTCTGAATAAGTTCTGCAATAATAACATTAAATAAATGGTTGAGATAAACTTATGATTCTTTGTCGTTGATCAGGTCGTAATTATTATCAACAATGTTTCCATCATCGGAAACCATCTTCATGAAAAATTAATGGTTTACAGGAGATATAATTCGTCACATGTTGAAAAAAAAAAAAGGTGAATATCTTCCTCAAGTCTAACTCAAAGAAGGGATAATCTGGGACGGGGTGTTTCCCATGAGGCTTTTTCGTAGAATTGCTTGAAATTTTACAGACGTTGCTCAAAAGACATTTTTTATAACAGTTTTTTTGGGCGACCACAAACGTAAGCGGTTTGAATCTTCTTGGCCGCAACTACATTCCCTCGTTTGTTGATGTATAGTTTGACTGCATTTCTGTTATCCTTACGTAGGTTTATCTTCCAAAACTGAGGCTTAGAGTGTTTACATTTTTTGAGACACGCCGACTAATCCACGTTCTTCTGGTGATATTCCGAGTCGTCTTAATAGATTCAAAAGTAATATTTTTTTCTGGTTCTAAAATGTAATGATCGAAGAAAACAAAAAAAAAAGTTCAACCTAATCGAACCAAGTTAAAAAAATGACACCTAGAGTACCATCGCCTTTCAAATTTCTGACCTCCATAGCCAAGTCTTCCTCAATAACATAATACTCCATATTTATGTTGTGAGCTCACATCTTCGACAATTTCGGATTCAGAATCTTCAAGAAAATGAAAAACCAAATTATGTAGCTGCTAGACATGCAAAACTTCACTCTCTTTGCAGCCAGAGTCAACCAAGTACATGCTAACTAACAACACAATATCATTATACAACACATTAGTATCTTGTAACGGCTCTTGATTAATTTCATAAATAGTATGTATTGACGCACTTTTGCTGTTTTTGGCAATATATAATATTCTAATAAATGAAAATAAATTGAATTAAAAATTCATCACACTTGATTCGTTACGGCTGAACGCAATTTTGAAAAATACAGATCAGCCCTCCGAAACAGAAAAATCTTAGAAAGATTCGGATGAATAGGAAAAACTATGTTTTTCGGGCAAACGATCGCTATCCCCCGATGGCATATTGGTTTATGATTCGCTTTGGTTGAATGCAATTTCGTTTTTTTTTTCACAACCTGCTACACACAATTTTTGCGTTGAAGCCGTTGTCAACTGTCCGAATGACACGGTTGATTTATTGTCGATAGATAGTTTCTATATCCAGTGGTGTAAGTAACACAATTTTGAAAAAAATGCACTTGGTTCGTTTCGGCAGAACCCCGACCATATGCGTTCCATAGTGTTGAAATTTAGAATAATAGTGGTGGTGAAACATGGTCAATTTTGATCTTCTTTAAATGACCTTCTTCAAGGCTGAAGTCGATAGACTTTCAAACCTCTATAGTGCCAGAGAAGAAGGTTTGCGATGAATACCTCATGAAATGCAATAAGGCAGTAAGGAAACATCATTAAATCTTCTTTAGCTGTTTATGAAAAACCATGTAAATCATCCGCAAAGCTCAAGGACACCACAACAATTCATTAGAGAGTAGAATTACAATTTTGATGCATTTTAAAATAATACGCAGAGTGATAAACAAGCGAATTGAACAATTTCGTACTCCTAAGACAACATGTTTTCCCCTCTGGTCAATAGCATTCGCAGATCTAATTTATTGTTCAAAATATTAAACACAGTCAATTGTCGCTTGATAAATAGCCACTGAGTATGGCGCAGTATAAGAGATTCGTAGTGGAAGTTTGTCGCACTTTCCCTATCAAACTGTATCCCGATATGTTCCTTCAGCGAAAAAAAAAGAATGGTGTCGTCATCTGTGATTTCAGAAGTTAGCTCGTGGTTACTGGATTGCGATAACTAAGAGCAACGAGGAAAACAATCCAAAGATCTAGCGTTTTCAACTGTTTCGGAATACACAGCATAGAAGTGGATACTTCGTCATCACAAAAAGGTATCAAAACAACTCCGAAGTAACACTATTTATTGCAAGTTTATTCTCCCGCTTTGTCACTATCCAATACGAAATGCTCTTGAAATCCTCAGAAGTAATGTTGGTAATCATTTCCGATGGAGTTCACCGTGAAATGTGTTTCTCACGGTTTATAACACTTGCTCAATTACAACACATAGCACTTAACATAAATATAAGCTACTCAGACCTTGGCCTTGATACGCAATGTTTAAACACGTTTCGAGCACGTAGCATATTCTGCTGTTTTTGGTTTGCAAAGCAACATGCAATAAATTGGAAAAGGATAAGTAAGCGGATGACTCTTGAACAAACTCTCGGTCTTCTTCTTGTGCTACACGCGATGTTATTTTGATTCGTATTCCGAACGATCGAATATCGATTCTTGTCTATGGTATCCAATGTTCAGACGTAAATTGGAAACATTGAAGTGATAGTCAGCGAAATTTCCCCACCCGACCTCGGGATGAATCACTCGAATTGAAGTAAACAAGTCGTCATTCCGTCGCGAACCGTTACAGTCTCGTCTCGTGATTGACACCAGGATTAATGAGTTCTTGTCTGGGGCTTCCTAGAAATCGCGAAGGAGGTTAACGTTCCTTCTTTTGTCCAAAAATCAGGTCAGTGAACAGCTTTGTTTGCGCACCTTGCAGTTAGTACAAATTTTCTACATATAGGGGTAAAGAAGAATATTTACATTTCACTGTTGATTTTATCAACCGTGTTGAACGGCTGTTTCGATGCCTTCTCGATGCTGGTCGGCTGCACAACATCCGGCAGGCTGATGGTGTCTTCTCCAACCAATCCATTCTCAACAACGATTGGAAGAAAGTCTTCATTGCCGATCACAGGCTGTGATTGGTGCTTAGTTTTTTCTTCATCTTCCGCGTGGCCGTTTTGAAGCACGCGCGGGTCACTGTGGTCGTATTGAAATTCGATTAGTTTCTGGTTTGCTATGAACGATGGAACACAGGGTGAAATGCCACTATTATCACTGTTAAATGCATGTTGATGTTCATTATTACCAACACTGAGCACTAAATTCACGCCGTTGTCGTTATTTGTATTCACAAGCGAACCGGGTGAGCACCCGTCATGCATTAGTTCATCATCACTATATTCCGCAACTTGTTCATAACTTTGCTGTTCTAAATTTAACGCACTTGGTAGGGATTCTGCACTCTCACTGACACTGACTGTGTTGCGTAAATCGTACTCCTGGCAGGGCTCCCCATTGATTAGCACTTGATCACTAAACACTACCCGTTTCTTTGGGCTTGCTCGGGACGCATTCTGACTGGAGGATATAATAGTTTTGAGCGGACTGAATGGTTCGGTCTTATCGCCATTCTCGGTTGTCGGTGATAACGTGGGAGATAGTGACTCGGTTGCTTCGTAGAAAATATCTCGATCGTCGCTAATATCGTCCCGAGGAGCATCCTGGATCACTTGCAATATCAACTGTTGTTGATGATGATAATGTGGCGATCGTCTGCTACTGTTAACAACTTCGTTTGGTTTACTAGGCTGTTGGCCCATTTCCTTATCCGTGGGAACTTCTTCACTTGCTACAATTTCTCTACGGTCGATCTTCTCGTGAAGACCATCGTCGTCAATATTGCGCGGAGTAGCGATGGCAGATGAATAAAGTTCTGTCGCAGGACACTGCGGCTCCGAGCCGCCTAATAATTCGTTAACGTCAGCATCGACGGCTGTATTTGTTAACGGCAACGGTGACGTCGTCGTGGGTTGATCTGTTGTAGGTGGATGATTACACGCAGTTTGATTCTCTGCAATTACACACACACCGTCACGATCGCCCCTCGGATCGGGATGATCATTGAGCGAAGATTCGTCGCAAACCGAACGCAGGCCGAGGCTATTTTTATCCTCGCGCTCTTCTATGTGGTTACCATTGACGTCACTGAGACATGACAATTTCTGTTCAAAACCAACTTCTTCACCAACGGGGTTCACCTTCGTTTCCTCCTTGGAAATATGTTCATCGTGATTTACTTCACTAGCACTTTTCTGCACTGCATTCACATTCTCAGTGGGTTTTGTCACTGTCACGGTGGTCGCAGTTGGCGGGATAACATTTTCTACATTCACTTTTTGAACTTTTTCTTCGGAATTTTTCTTCTCTTTGTGTAGCAGGTTGACATTGTTCGCAAGATTAGATTGCTTTTGGCCTTGCTGGGGTTGGGTACAATTTTTCCCACCTTGATTCTGATGCTGCTGCTGGTGATAGCGTTTTTTGTTTCTCCCCTTTGCCATAGCACTTTCGAGCGGAGTCGCGTTTTGATTGGAACTAGATGATTGCTCTGATGTCGGATCACTCGTTTCCCCCCGTCGTACTCGAAGATCCTCTCGCTGAACACGCTCATTGATCGCGTTCCTTTCGGTAATTTCTTCGTCGGTGTCTTCGTCCGCAAACTCGATCACGCCGCCACTGTTGTCCTCGAGGGCGAGCGAACAACCGTTCTCACGGATTATATCACTAGGACTGAAGCAAGTCGCAGTTGGCGGTGAATGCGGCTTATTTTTAACACTTTTATGCGTTGCTCTTAGTTCGCCGCCACTCTCAGCATCGCGAACACCTCCGGCGGATTTCGGCACAAGCAGTGGCGGTAATACCTCAGTGGGCGAGGGCGTCGGTTGCGTCTCCGAGGTATTCGATACGCATGCGCCTGACGGCGCAACCTTCAATGCATTCCCATCGTGTTGTTGCAATGCTGGCTGCTGCTTACGCTCTTGTTTTTGTTTTGATTTTTGTGACTTTGAACGTTTGAAGAAGCTGAACATTTTCCGAATGCTCGATTCGTTACTTTTGAGTACTTATTTTCTATCTCACCAAGGACGCTATCAATCGATTAATCGAATGCAAACCGGACGACTTCCACCGGCAAACTGCTGCAGTCGAGGACAGATCTGTCACTTTGGGTCAGTCAGACAAGATTTCTCCCTCTCCACTTCTCGGTCAGTTTTTCGACATCCGGAAAATGCTGATAAATCTTTCACGCCGCTTGAATGCCCCTCATGTTGCAACGATTTCCACTTGAAATATAGAAAATAGTTTCTGGTCTATATTGAGGGCGCCCCACTCACACACATTCGCTAATCACCGATGATGACTAAGATTTGACGGTTTGACAACAATGACCATGCGTCTCCATTATTCGTCATTCAGAGGAGTGGCGGAAAATACAGGGGTTAGACATCAATTGAATATAGGCTACCCAAAATCAAAATCAATATGGCGTCATTTGTTTATCAACATATCATTTACGAGGATTGAAATCGAAAAATGCGCTGCTTTATTCTAACTGCATGAGCGATTTTCATATTTCAGTTTCACATGGAGGTGTTCACATTTAACATGAAGTTTAAAGTTAGTCACTATTCGACTATATTACCGGACCGAGTTGTAAACAACAGTAATTGATAGAACCAAAATGTCAGTGAACCGCAGCAATATTGGGTACACTGGCAATATGAGCGATTTGACGTTTTAGTCGTACCCCTGGGAAAATACGTATTGCGATTGCTCCGGTGAAACGAAGTTTTAAAAATAACAGCTAGAATGAATTGGCCAACAAGTTACTTAACAAAGCGTGACATACTCAACGCTACGCAAAGTTGACGGAAAACTACCACGGGACCAAATGTAACTTTCGACAGCATGCTAACTTCGTGACGGCCAAAGACCATTGTCGGAAAGATGAAATGCGCGTGTGAGAGAACCAAACAAACCGATGAAAAGTGGATTACCCATAAACAATTATCTACAAGCCGAACGAACACGCCAATGGCCTATTTATGAGTCTCGTGTTTGTGCCCGCTAGCGCAAGTGGAGCTGAGCTTCTCAGCCAGATAAATTTGATGTATCGACTGAAATACGTTTCAATAAAAATGGAAGATTGATGAAGTAGAATTATTTTTGTGCAAACCATAGAAGCTACATCATCTAGTTATCCATGCCAAGTGTTGAGCATGATGAAATATTTACGTATCACGCAAACCTTGTGCCGTTTCGAGAAAAATTCGGGCAGTCGGGCTGCATCTCAGGAAATCCCCAGCGACCATGTGTACCAAATGTACGTGCATTACGGACAAGGTCAAACGTGTTGTACACATTAGCAGCCGATTAGAACTCTAGATTAGTATGTCATGTCGTCGAGTCTGCCGGCCATGGCCCTGTCATTGGCAGCGGGCTGAATCAGTTGGCGAAAGTCGCCACTTTCAGCGCTCCAATTACGATGGAAATTGGCGTTTCAGAGGTGTTTTCACAGTTTAGCTAGAAGATGGATTACTGAGGATAACGACTGAAAGAAGGTTGCGGACAGACTTAGGTTTAGTTATAGGATTATTGTGTTTGAATTAATAAAGCAATTAGCGTTATTGCTGTAAAAATCTTCAACGATATTCTTCCAAGTTCATTGATTAAATGTCGATCAGATAAATATGTTACTAGAATTTTTTGTTCTTTTCAAAAAAGAATTATGTAACCCTATATATTTTGTTTAATAATTCTGAATTGTCATATACAGTAGAATCCGTTTATTTTGACTCCGCTTATTATTACGTCTTTGTCAATCCATTGCCCCCTTCCCCCCAGTCATTATAAATGGATTCCACTGAATCTCCATAATTTCTGAATTTTGCTATCCAGTCCTTGTTTTCGTTCTCTAATGAAAAATAAAATTTACAGATCCAACAAACCTAAGTTTAAGGATATAAAAAAACAAAGGAAAATTTAAAAAAATATATAAACTTTATTGTTGGAGTTGGTAAGTTAAAAAAGAGTCGAACGGCGACAAATCACACGATCTAGGCGGCCAATTCACCGCTCCAAAACGTGAAATGAATTGATGGAAATGTTCTCATCTTCATCTTTAAAAAAGTACGGACCAATGATTCCTCTGGACAACAAACCGCACCGAGCAACACATTTTCCGGGATACATTGACAGCTCTTGTATTGCTGTGGCTGCTCATCGGACCAAATACAGCAATTTTGTTTGTCAACGTATTCGCATAACCAAAAATGTGATTTTGATAACAAACGCTTAATATATTAAATTGTATAAATTGTATGCTTTGTTCGTTTGTAAATCTTTCCATAATTAAATGACTAGGAACACCATACAACTTAAATTTTGACACATAGCTCGAATCACGCGTGATCTGTCCAAAACAGACACCACCAAAAATCATCCGTTATTGCAAAAGTTTAAAACTTTCAGTTTTTATCGTGTTTGGTCAAAATGTATGTCTTCGGATACGCAGAGTTCAAAAAATTTATTTTTCGAACCATCGGTTAACTTTGAAAAATCATAACTCAAAAACGAAAAAAACGCCTCGCTGGTTTCGACATATAAAGGGTGTGTCACATCAAATTGCATCACGGAAAAAACGCTGTAGAAATTTAATTTTTAGGAATTATATCTTCAGCTTTCGCTTATAATATATGTCAATTTTTCGTAAATTTGGAAAAATGTCGTCGAACGAAAAAGAGCGTCGTGAATTAATCCTGTGCACTCATTTCGAGAATCCGGAGTTGTCACATCGGGACATCGGTAAGATGCTGGGAATCGTCCAATCCACGGTCAGCAGAGTACTAGAACGATACTTCGAGAACCTAACCATCGACCGGAAGGTGAAGAACGGCAAAAATGGATGCTCCGTCAGTGAAAAAGATCACAAGCGCGTAGTTAGGCAGTTTAGATGTGATCCGAGAAGTTCGGTCCGGGATGTCGCCAATAAGCTGAATTTGTCAAGTTCATTCGTCCAGCGGATCAAGCAGCGGGAGGGCCTGCGTACATACAAGGTTCAGAAGGCTCCTAACCGCGACGAAAGACAAAACATGGTGGGGAAGACGCGAGCCCGGAAGCTGTACACCGAAATGCTGACGAAGCCGCATTGCCTGGTAATGGACGACGAAACCTACATCAAAGCGGACTTTCGTCAGCTGCCGGGCCTGTTGTTCTTCTCCGCAGAGGACAAATCCGGAGCGTTCCGGAGGAGATTCGCAAGCAGAAACTATCCAAGTTTGCCAAAAAGTACATGGTGTGTCAAGCGATCTGCTCTTGCGGAAAGCGGAGCGCCCCCTTCGTGATGACCGGCACGGTAAACGGGCAGGTTTACCTTAAGGAGTGCCTACAGAAGCGCTTACTACCACTATTGAAGCAGCACGAGGGTCCGACCATCTTCTGGCCGGATCTCGCTTCGTGCCACTATTCAAAGGACGTGTTGGAGTGGTACGAAGCCAACGGGGTCACCTTCGTGCCAAAGGAAATGAACCCGCCCAACGCGCCGGAGCTTCGCCCCATAGAGAAATATTGGGCGATTATGAAGCAGGCCCTCCGGAAGAACCCAAAAGTTGTCAAATCGGAGGCGGACTTCAAGAGAAAATGGATTTCTGTTCAAAAAAAACTACAACCTGACGTTGTACAGAACCTTATGGACGGGGTAAAGAGGAAGGTGCGAGCATACGGGCTTGGGCTCGAAGAATGAATTAAAAGAAAATGCCAACAGTTGTTTAATAGTTTTTATTTTACTGTCAAAAATTTTCAAAAGGATCGGTCTACTGGGCGAATTTCTACAGCGTTTTTTCCGTGATGCAATTTGATGTGACACACCCTTTATTAGGCTGTCAAAAAAGTCCTGCGGTATTTCCGCGAGGTGTCGTTGTAAGCGCGTAGTTCTAGTTGTATTCATTGTATCGAGTCATACTATAGCTTGTTGGAAACGTATTTTGCGCGCTATAATATAGTCCTTGAAAGTGTTTTGTTTGGTTAAGTCGTTCGTGAGTTATAGTGTCGCAAATATGGAGCAAAATAAAGAGAAAATCCGACATATTTTACAGTACTACTATGACAAAGGCAAAAATGCATCTCAAGCTGCCAATAAAATTTGTGCAGTTTATGGACCCAATACAGTTTCCATTTCCACCGCACAACGATGGTTTCAACGTTTTCGTTCTGGTGTAGAGGTCGTTGAAGATGCGCCACGCTCTGGAAGGCCTGTCGTCGAACATTGCGACAAAATCGCTGAATTAGCCGAGAAATACCGGCATAGTAGCAGCCGTAGCATCGGCCAAGAGTTGGGGATAAGTCATCAAACCGTTATTAACCATTTGAAGAAGCTTGGATTCACAAAGAAGCTCGATGTATGGTTGCCACACACGTTGACGCAAAAAAACATCTTTGATCGTATCGACGCATGTCAATCACTGCTGAATCGCAACAAAATCGACCCGTTTCTGATGTGGGTCCCTTACGACAACGTGCAGCGCAAACGGTCGTGGTCGAAGCACGCTGAAGCGGCTCAGACGGTGGCCAAGCCCTCATTAACGGCCAGGAAGGTTCTGCTGTGTGTTTGGTGGGATTGTCAAGGAATAATCTATTATGAGCTGCTTCCCTATAGCCAAACGCTCAATTCGGACCTGTACTGCCAACAACTGGACCGCTTGAAGGTAGCACTCATGAAGAAGAGGCTATAATTGATAAACAGAGGCCGCATTGTCTTCCATTAGGACAACGCCAGGCCACACACTTCTTTGGTGACGCGCCAGAAGCTCCGGGAGCTCGGATGGGAGGTTCTTTTGCATCCGCCGTATAGTCCGGACCTTGCACCAAGTGACTACCACCTGTTTTTGTCCATGGCGAACGAGCTAGGTAGTCAGAAGTTAGCCACAAAAGAGTTTTTTGCCAATAAGGAAGCGAGCTTCTATAACAGGGGTATTATGAAGTTGGCATCTCGTTGGGAACAAGTCATCGAACAAAACGGCGCATATTTGACTTAAAACAGATGATTGTAACTAATTTTATGAACAAATGAATATTCAAAAAAAATACCGCAGGACTTTTTTGACAGCCTAATATTATGTGAAAAATCCAGCTTTTCAGAAAAAATATAGCGCCCTTGGTCGCGAGACTATGTAAACAATAAAAAACGAATACAATCAATAATAACTAGAACATATTTCGAATTCTCTGCAGGTGTAGTATTTTTTCAAAAAATGATGTCGATCATCTGAATCGGTTCAAAAGTCATTTTTGGAAAAAAGAGGAAAAAGTTGATTTTTCGGACAACCCTTAAATGGAAATGGTCACCCTACTGAAAAAATACGGGTCTAATGTTTTGCGATAAAGAACAAAACTACCACTTTTAACGAAAATCTGAGAACCACTTAATCGGTTTGACATGGAATGGCTGATTTCGGGTTAATATTGAGAAAAATCTAAAAGGTGGTATCTCAGGTGAAAAACTCAAGTGCTGAGTGATGAAAGACACGGTGAGGAACACTTTAATTAAAAAAGTTTTGCGGGGAAATGCGGGGCAAGTTTTATAGGTCCATCCGAAGCAAAATTAAACGTCCAAAATAGTACTTACTTTGTATGGAGTTTACACATACTACAACCAACCGAATTTTGAAACTGAAATTCAAATTCTCCGTTAAAAATGCTTCACCAAAACACATGTTAGAAAAACACACGCGAATTAGTGGCGAGCAAGCGAAACTGGTATCTTATCGCGTTGCCAGAGCAATGATGCGAGTGCGGAATGGGGTGAAACAAGTGATCCTAGATATCTTGAACATCCTAGAATAAAGGACAGTAGGATTTTTGTGTTTTTATGCAACTTCATTTTTTGGATTTTGGCCGCCTAAATTTTCTCAGGGACCACTGTGCGTCACCCATATGTGACACTTTCCTCGTTCAAATTGTGTAACAATAGGGTATGTAGAAAAATAATGAAATTATAACCATATTATTATAATGTTTTACTACACTACTACTATGAACTTATATAGTACGGATGATTAGTACTGCAGTTTTTTGCGAAACTCATATAATATGACATTAGTATGTGTTATTGTTGTCAATTCGTTTTCAAATTAGGGAAATATTGATAGAATATGTAAAAGTTGTGTACAAACTAAGTTTGATCTTCATTCAATAATTTATCTGCAAATTGATCCTCACTAGAAACTCAGAAACGTCGCTTTGGGCGACGAACGTGTTAAGGAACAAATTTCGGTGAGCACAAATGTTCTTCCAACTTGTATGTATTTGCGAAGCGGATTCCCCCCGGGCACATTGATTTTGAAGTCCGTGTTATCCCCCGTTATGCATGCATTTGCATTCCCCCTGGCACATCGATTATGAAGTCTGTATTGGGAAAACCGTATAACGCTAGACATTCATAGTTATTCAATTGTTTATCTCATGAAATATGAAATGTGATTCATTGTGATAGATGCGTAGAAATATTTCCTACCAATTGATGCAAATATCTTTCCGATCTATTAAGAAATGTTCGAGTTATAAGCATTTGAAATCTTTCATTCTGTTCTGTGTTTATGTTTTCATTTCACCCGCTCCCCCCATATATTCCAGTTAGAAGAAGTTCCATATCAAACATTGTTTGTTTTCGGATGTTTTACCGGGACCGACGCTGACATGCTCTTGATGCAGGTTGAATGGAAAGCGTAGCAAGGACAATCATGGTCCACAAACATTTTTTGATTAATTTCAACTTTGATAAGCCTCTTTCCCTAGGTGCCCCAGAAACGCAAATCGTTGGTAATAGCTTCAAACTCACTGTAAGATTTGGAACCGTTTCAAAGAAGTCCAATTTCATGATGAACAGAGGAATGACATCGTCCAGGGTAATTCCAGCGGCCTTCATATGTCCACGGAATTTTGTTCTCTGTAGGAACTACTCGCTTTCTGAAAATTAGTCCTAAAAATTTGCCGGTTTGAGGATCAACGTTTTCAGTTCACTGTCAGATGTTGCCAACATGTGTGTGGTTGAATGGCTATAAAAATTTTGGCTACTTCTTTAACTATTTTAAACGCTCTGGTAATTTCCAATGGAAACGATCAACGTTCTTTGCTGCAGCAAGAAAAAAATATCAAAACGTTATCCTCATAAGTTGGAAGAGTGGTCTGCAAACCTTTAAACACGACTTTTTTGCTTTCTAAACAAAACCTGGACTCCTCCTGACATAGTTGGAGCGTTGTCGAAAAATGAGAATTGAGAATGAGAATGGCACATCATGAAAGCTGAGCTGTCACCCTCCATTCAATGATGGATGTCATTACTCAAATCAGCTACATTTTCCCTTCAGAATGAAAAAAACTCATGAAAGATTCTTTGTCATGAACATTTCCATGGTGAAACTCCTTACCAAATAATACCACCAATTGAATAGAGGCGAATGAACTTTTAAAGAAGAATCACTAACGGGTAAAGTTCAATCCAAGAAGTGTATCGAAAAGTAGTCTTAAATATTTAACGCGTTATTACACACAAACGGGTGAACTTTTTTTGTCGTGTAATCAGAACACGCTTTGTTTACATGTCAAAAATCGAAATACAAGTCATTTAGTCGCGATCATAAAGTTTTTTTTTGAAATGTCGCGAATTGATTTGGGAACTAAAAAGAAAATTCTGCACATTTGGCGCACCGAAAATGGTGTTACATACCACAAAATCGGTATCAGCACAATATGCCGAATCCACTCTACAATGGTTTTCGGAAAACAACATCATGTTCGTCGAAGAAGACCTCAACCCACCTGTCCCCAGCTGCGGCCAATTGAACGTTACAGGGCAATTGTCAAGGCCAAGTTCAAGAGGGAAGGTACAGTGTCTAAAAATATGTCAGAGTTCAAGAAGAATTGGTGAGTAGAATTTGATGAGTGAAGTTAAATCTAAGATTCGATCATTTTTTAGAAATCAACAATAAGCTTGATTTTTTTACTTCGTTGCTATGTAAACTTAATATCATATATATTACTAACTTCAGTGTTCCCTTCAAAGTGATTGAATTCAATCGCAACGAATGGGAAGAAGGTGGTCCCAACACTCGTCCCGGATCACTCGTGTTTCATACCGATGGGTCTAAAATTGGTAAATCTACGGGAGCTGGGATTCAGGAATCGACATGTCAAATCGAATGGGACAGTGGCCTACAGTTTTTCAAGCAGAAATACAAGCTATTCTAACATTTACAAATACACTCGACAAAAAAATTAGAGGAACAGAATGCGAAGTCAGAAATTTTAAGTGATTTTTGGCAAGCTGTAACTTCGTGAAAAATTAATGCATATCGATGAGATGCACATCATTTTGAAGCTAAAACTTTCAGGTGTTAGAATATTTTACGTACATATTTTTATCTTGGTGTGTATAGGTGTAGTAGCCAATAATATCGGGAAGAAATGAAAACTCAATTTTCAAGAATATTCTGGACTAACACAATTTTTTGCCAACCAATTCAACAGCAAATCCATATAATCCATGATCAATCAGCTATTTTTTGGTTCCAAGAAAGTTCCTGTAGGACCTTCCCACACCGAGATATTTCAGTTTGAATGAAAAATTACCGCTTCGTCTTTGATGATGAATAATTCAATAAACAACCATCGCACCGCAAATCGAAAGGCAGTTTTGAAAACTCCAATAAATTCTGCACAAGGAGAGTTTGTTACTTTGACGAAAAAAAATTATATAAATTTTTTGCATTGATTTCAAAAAAGGGTCAAAAACAACATTTTCATAGTACTTTACAAAATCGACTGTAGTTCTGCAAATATAGCAGTAAGTTCTAATGTTTCTAGGCAAATTTTTAGCCTAGTGTATTCCCTGAACATCTGTGAACGTTTTTAGCCTAGTGTATTCGCTAAACATCTGTGAACGTTTCATATTGATACGTTCTACCGTTTTTTCTCGCCGATTTTTCAAATTTTGGAGTAAATTAGAGGAGCATTTAATCGCAATCGTATCAGAAGTACAAAATCCTGCGCGACTCTCAGCACAAACGATTCGTAACATTCGTTTCCATGAGTTTGTAGGTACGATTATTGTAAGGAGTTATGATACTCACACATATCTATACGCATTTCCACACATACACGCACTCTTTACCCACAAACTCAGAAAGACGAAAGTTACGAAACGTTCATTCTGAGAGTCGCATATGACATTATACTTCTGGTACGATTTGCGATTAAATGCTCCTCTAATTTATTCCAAATTTTTAAAAATTGACTAGAAAAAACGGTCGAACGTATCAATATGAAACGTTCACAGATGTTTGGCGAATACACTAGGCTAAAAATTTGCCTGGAAACATTAAAACTTACTGCGATATTTGCAGAACTACAGTCGATTTTGTAAAGTACTATGAAAATGCTGTTTTTGACCCTTTTTTGAAATCAATGCAAAAAATTTATATAATTTTTTTTTCGTCAAAGTAACAAAATATCCTTGTGCAGAATTTATTGGAGTTTTCAAAACTGCACTTCGATTTGCGGTGCGATGGTTGTTTATTGAATTATCCATCATCTAAGACGAAGCGGTAGTTTTTCATTCAAACTGAAATATCTCGGTGTGGGAAGGGTCTATAGGAACGTTTTTGGAACCAAAAAAAGCTGATTGATCAGGTTATATGGATTTGTTGTTGAATTGGTTGGCAAAAAATTGTGTTAGTCCAGTATATTCTTAAAAAAAACAGAGAAAAATTGATTTTTCATTTCTTCCCGATATTATTGGCTACTACACCTATACACACCAAGATAAAAATATGTACGTAAAATATTCTAACACCTGAAAGTTTTAGCTTCAAAATGATGTACATCTCATCGATATGCGTTGATTTTTCACGAAGTTACAGCTTGCCAAAAATCACTTAAAATTTCTGACTTCGCATTCTGTTCCTCTAATTTTTTGGTCAAGTGTATTTGTTTGGTTAGTAAAATACAGGTATGCCATTATCTGTATCTACTCAGATAGCCAGAAGGTAATAAGTAATGTAGAAGATAATGAAAAAGCCGATCTCTTAGCAAGAATAGGATCTTCAACTGAATTCGTCGGGCCTAAGTTATTTAGTTGATTATCTACATCATGCATGAAATCTCAAAACCTGGGAAATGGTTGAAGCCAACTGGAGACAATCCAAGACAATCCAAATTATTCATTACACCTTGTAACAGAATAACACGCAGTTTACTTGAATAAGGTAGATTTGAGTATATTAACCGGTCTATTGACTGGGCACTGTCCGAGCAGATATCACCTTAAAAAAATCGGAAAACTGACAGATGATAACTGCAATTTCGAAGCTGAAACTTCGGAAAATTTACTGTGTCAATGCAGTACACTAATTCAGCGAAGACTGCGGATTCTTGGAAAGGGCATTCTTATGCCTAACAAGATTTGTTCTGCTGAACCAAAAAAGGTAAGGATCTTCAATAAGGAAGTCATACCTTCGTGGGGGAATATGCAAAGGCCTGGTGCGATTATCACTTATTCCCTGAGTGATGGAACGAACTGACACTGCATACATAGCAAACTGGAGTGCACTACAATAGATACAATGCTCCTACAGAAAAAAGAAACTTAATAATCTTTAATAACATTCACTTTTGTAAAACTTTCTGAAAGTTTTCAGTTTTATTTTGATGTTTGAAAGTTTAAGACTACTTTTGGATATACTCCCTAAAGTTTGAAAGATTTTTTTTGAGAACAGATGTAATTATAACTTCTTTTGTGGGTGACAAACGGGACCCCTTCACCCCCGTACACCACTGGAAGAACCTAACACTTGCATTAAAAAATGGACATTTTTCGGATGGTAATAAAAAAACTACAAAAGATAATTTAATGGATCAAATTTCCCATAAAACATAAGGCCACACATCTTGCTTGCATCATCAGTTACTATAACCCCACGGTGCCCGTTTTGTAGCCCATTTTGGGGAAACACATCCCAGTGTGCACGAATGCATGCGGATACAAAAGTATCCGCAACTTGCACGTATCTCAATGACGATTTCCCCAGGTACCTTCATTTTGTGTCCGTGCTAGGGAAAAACATTCCGGTATTAATTTCAATGTGATTACTGTTTTCGCTGTTTTGAAGCTTTTGGAACAAGTATTTACATCTAACAGCGAAAATGTACACTCCAATTTGGTCACTAAACTTTGCACACCCTACCGGCTGGAACGATTATTCCGAGCAAAAATTGGAGTAAGCGCTTTCAAAGTTGCAACCACCGACTCCGAATGTCGGTAGTGATCTCGAAATTGATTGAAAGTGGAAACGGATTCTCAAACGAAATAACGCACTCCTATATCTTCTATCTATATAAATAAAAATGTAAGGCCAAATGTGTTGGTAAGCGGAAAACCCGAGGAAGGGATTTCCGGTTTGTGCCATCTTTATTTTGTTGTATTCGTCTCTTCTCGTAGATGAATGTTATATTATGGTTAAAATTTGTTATGGAAGTTTGATCAAACTTATATTTCATGTAACGGAGGAACATGTTCTTTGCAAGTGAACCAAGTGGAATGGTAGAAGTGAAAGGAAAATTATAGTGAAAGGAAATTGCAAAGGGCCAATTAGAAGATCAATCAATGGCGAGTTATGCGATTCGAATGAGTTCATATCAAAAAATAATTTTGGGCGAGATGAAGTTCGCTGGGTCAGCCAGTTTCTAATAATTATAAAGCGTTACTCCTTCGTGTACTTAACCATGATAAAAATGTTGATTTTGACTAACGTTTTGACATTGACAGATCATTAAAATGTTTTAAGGGTCCCCCCTGCGTGGAAGATCGAAAGAAACGAATTTTTGTTTTTTGCATTTTTGGGATTTTTCGATATTTGATTTCGTTGGAAAGTTACTGCCAAAAGAATGGAGTCACGACAAGGGATATATGATTGATGTACGAATTTGTAAACGCGTTTTTTTTGAAACCATGTATTTTCAACTGGTGATATCGATATCTCAGGATCCACTCGACGTTTTGGCTAAAAAAAATTATAAGCATGTAACAATGAATTATCTAAAGCGTTACATAGCCGTTTTTTGATATTTCGTTTTTTCGATTTTTTATGGAAAATAACTCGTTTTTAACAAAAATGGTCGCAATTTAGACAATTCTTCGAATTTTCAAAACCCTTTATGTAACGCTTTAGGTATTGTCCTAAAGTTTCAAAACATTCATTGGAATTCGTTTTGCGACACCTCGTTGCTTCAGAACCGATACCACTGGCAACTGTCAACAGCGAAACAATCAGTATTCGTGCACTCCAAAAATGGAAAATAAATCTTCAAATATACCTTAAACAATAACCAAAATACTCGAACACTTTACTTTATTCCTAGCAACCGAGAAAAAAGTCCATTATTTTTCGACCTTTCAGACAGGGGTCCCCCCTTAAGGGTTCGTTAACACGAAGACACAAAACTGTCAAGTCGTCACTGAATGACCCTTCACACCACAGATTAAATACGGAACACCTCTGGAAAATAAGAAAAACAAAGCATGACAGCCAGATTATGATCATTGAAGTATTATGTATTTATCCTAATTTTTTTTTACGTTTTGTTTGCTCGAATGAAATAATTGTTGTAATTTGTGTAACTAACTTGTGTCGGGAAGTTCAATTGTTAAATTGGAAGTTTAGAACATCTCAATAATGGAATGCGAGTTCTTATCAGAATTTTAGGTAAGCCCTTATGATGCTGGACGCTAGTCTTAATTGATAAAAAAATAGTTCCTCCATTTCTATTAATTTGAGTTTTTTTTGCCTTTGATAACAATACTTTCTATATGGATTTTTTTTTGACAATCTATCGTCAAGCATGAAAGTTCAACGAACGAACTTCCACGAAATGACCCCACCTTTTCTAATAGATATGCTAGTAACTGTAAGAAGCATAATCGTAACTGTAAAGTCCTAAACGCAATAACTCCCTCTAACCATCACTTTCTGACCCTTTTTCACTGGAGACGATTTACTTCATATGAAATTTTCGATTGGCAGTTAAATTGCCTTCAAAAATGGAACTCATTCAGGTAAATACTCTATAGATAGATAAATCGATCATACAGATGCGCTATAGTCTTACTTCTGTCCCTTTTTCAAACCGAAAACATAAATGGGATATCACGTGATTATGAAATGCTGAAATAGCATTTTGTTTCAGAATGTTTCACGAAGTTATATCAAATACTGCTGCACTCGTTCGATATTAAAAAATTAAACAGTGTAGAAAGAAATTGACTGTATGGGACAACAATCACGACAATCAACTTTTGTTTATTTTTATAGAGGAAAGTTCCAAGTTGGTACCATCTCGAAATGACAATTGAGGAAAGATTTCAACAAACAAATCTTGACAGAAGATATATGGATGTAAACAATTAAGTATATACTGGGAGTTATAGACAATATACCATTTAAACCGAGTGAAAGACCAAGGAAACAATTATAACAAGTTGAAAATTTCGAATATCATAATGCGGTGTGATGAGACAAAAACGTTCAAAAAACGTTTCACGAAGATATATCAACAAAACACAATACATCTGTTGTCGTTTGATATTCAAATATTGAACAATTGAGAAAGAAAGGCGAAATAATTTGACTTGATGCCTCAATGGGGCGCACGTGTTACCAGTTCATGGATATAAATGAAACATTCAATCCTACAGATAAATCTTCGCGTGGCTTATGCACGAACCATTCGAGATGGCAAACATTCCGATTGTACATTGAACTTGATTTGTATACGGTTACCGTCGTTCATTGAGCATCGCTGACCGGTGAAATCTATTTCGCATCTTCTTCTATTACGCGAAAGCCAAACAAAACCGGACTGCGCAATTCCTATTCATAGCGAATTGCGGTCGTTGGATGAGCATTGGTTGCGAAATGGTCTTCCGTCGTGGCGAACCACTTCCGGCTATGGTAAGCGGAATGATATTGTGCGATTGACTGACGGCGTGCAGCCGAGGTCACTGAGGAATGTCGGGAAATTTGCTCACAGCTCACCATGACAATCATCGAGAGTTTTTCACATTTCGCGAATACCATCGGCGGGTGCTTAAAAAATTTGCGTCAGTTGGTAGCATTTCCAATAAAACGTTAACATTTTTTTCAAAAGTATTTGCAGCGCTGACGCTGAGATCGACCAGAGTTCCACGTCTTCTGGCTTTCACCCCGCTATTCCTACGGCATGTTTATTACATAAACTAGATATATTCCCTCCATTCAATCCTATTAGCTCTGTGTGAAAATAAAAATTGTTTTCTCCACTGTGAAACGCAAATACTTCTAATAAAACATAAACATTCGACAGACGAAACCCCTTTTCTAGTCTCAAGTTCATGGCATACACTTTGTGTTTGCGTGCGTTTGCGTATGCTGACGGTGTCAAAGTTACCGCGTCGCGTCAACGCAGCGACGACTTTCGTTGGGTTCATGGAGGGACACGACACGAGAGTGATCTTTATTGTCACATCGGGTGACGTGAAAATGATTTATTGTAGCGCGAGGCTGACTGAGAGTTCTGTCGAAAATGGGTCAAAGAGAGTGCATTGGATGTGTCATTGAAGTTCGACAGAGATGTAGAACAGTAAAATTTCACCTTGTGACAAATAGGGACCGGTTGTGGAGTTTCTGTCCCGCAATATCACAACGAAATTTTCTGGGGTGGGAAACAGAAATGTTTTCGTGCATTGATATTCCAGGAAATGGAACAGGAAAATTAAAAATTTTAGAAACTTTTTAAATTGTATGAGCACGGGGTAATCTTGTTCTGAAGATTTTTACTGTTAATTTTTTAAACTGTAAATGTGATTGTGATTGATGTGCGGTTTACTATTGACATGTGTTATGTGTCAATTGCTAATCGATGGGATAAATATAATGCGCACACAAAGCATTGTATACAGTTTGTTGTAAACAAATTGTCTTTCGAAATAGACATCTTGGCAAAGTAATGAAAATACATCCTTCCTTCTAGAATAAACAAGTATGGACAGGAAAACATGGATATAATCAATAGAATCGATCATTCGAACGGTTGCATCAAGGGATTGTCATGATTTGATTTACTCAACAGAATTGCTGAGAATTTGTACACTTTTGAGAAATCGAATTTATCAATAATGCGGTCCATTAAAAAACGGTCGAAGTCGAAAATTATTTGAATTTTGAAGTAATGAAGAAGCTGTGTCATCTACATGATTTTCTGTTTTTTCTGATTTTTTCGAAACACACGAGGTTTTATAATGAGGACGTTCGACGTGACGATATTGAAGACAACGCACAATGGCCCAGGAAGTGCATTTAAGTGGAAATTAGCATCTAGAGCTCGACAGTTATTCTCGAGACAGAAACTGTCTTCGACAAAGTTGTTACATATGATAGAGCAGGGGTTTTCAGATTTTTTTTATGGTGGAGCACTTTTTATAGCAAAAATATTTGACGGAGCACCTACATTTTTATATCCAATTCGCGGTGACAGTGGTACAGTGTCGACGTCTGGTGACAACTTTCAATTTGGGAACATAGTTTGTTTCCCAAACTCGAAAGGGTAATATCTATCAGATTAGAACGTACGAATCCAGTTTTAAAATGTTAAAATTTGAATGAAAATTTTTACACCATGTTATTTCATTATTTGAAGCACGTATTCCTGACTCTTATTTATCCATTTGTCTTTACATTTCCGATACTTTTACTGAAACTTTTAATCATAATATAAAAATGTTTTCAGACACAATTTTCGTATGATTTTTTCACCACCTGTAAGGAAAGGAGTGTTAGTTTGAATAGAATACTAATTTGATTAGGAGAAGATAATTTTCATTCATAATTTCAATTTCATAAATATGTTCATTTCGCCTGAATATCAATTACTATCTTTGACGCTCCCCGAACAAAACTCAATGTCGTCAATTCGAATAAAAATATGCAATCATAGAACAGTAGGTCTGTGCCAACGCGAAGAGAAGAAAAATATATTTACACTTCTGTCATGCGTAATTGTTATGAAAAAAGAAGTTTGGGCATGTGATCATAACAATTGAAAATAAAAGTAAATCTACTTTTTGATTCTTGTGTTTTTATTCAATGAGTAAAATATGCAGTTATTTATTTCAGTTAAATAAATCCCCGTTCTTTCTCTTTGCAAGCTGTGTCATTTTTGGTTAAATTTTTGACAATTGTAACCGGACATCTGGCTCTGCATTCAATCGGGATCGATATTTAGTTTTTGTGGCTAAATAAGTCGAAAATCCTGACTCACACATATATGTCGTTGAAAATGGTAGAAGAATTAGTTTCGCTTTGTCGGACAAAATTTGAAATTCATTTTTTAGCTGACACCAAAACTCTTCCAACGATTTCTTGGATTTAAATTTTTTTTTCATATTGAAATCCGATGTCAAATCTATCAAACACTCATATTCCTGTGATGTTAAAGATTTTGGCTTCTCCGATATCGAAAAAGGCTGTTCCACCCAAGCCATTTCTTCGATCTTGCTATGATATTGGTCTGGAAAATACTGTTGAAAGCTGTCCAACAAATCCTGCCAATTACATGTTCAAGGTTATTTAAGAAAACCATTGTAATTATCATAATACCTACCTGCAAGTGCTCGTAAAATTGAATGAAATTTTCGGATGATATATTCGAGGATATTTCGGATTGAATTTTATTCAAATTTGGAAAGCTGTCCAGGTTTCGTTTTTCCAGAGATTCTGCCCAGAATTTGATTTTTCTTTTGAATGCCAAAATTTTTCCATTCACATCAAATACTGAAATCGCCCTGCCTTGCATTGAAACACTCAATTCATTCATTTTCTGGAAGATGTCAGCTAAATAAGCTAACATTATAAGCCACTGGTCATTTTTCAACTTTTCACCCAATGCAAAATCATGGCCGCTCAGGAAGGTTCTAACTTCTGATCTTAATTCGAACAACCGGGACAACGTTTTCCCACGAGATAACCAACGCACTTCGGTATGTAGAAGAAGCGTGGAATACTGGCTCCCCATTTCATCGCACAACGTTTTAAATAATCTCGAATTCTTGGGTCGTGCCTTGATAAAGTTGATTATCTTGATGCTTTCCTCCAAAACTTCCTTCAAAGATGGTGATATTTTCTTCATAGCAAGCGCATATCGATGAAGGATGCAGTGACTGCTACCACAGCTTTCCGCCTTTTCTTGAATTCTGGCAACGACACCAGCAGTCTTTCCAACCATAGCCTTTGCACCGTCTGTACATACATCAACACAATGTTCCCATGGAATATCATTCTTCGTAAAATAATCGTCAATCAGCTTAAAAATTTCAGCTCCCGTTGTAGCTGTCGGCAGTGGTTTGCAAAAAAGTAAATCTTCTTCAAAATATCCAGAAAATTGATATCGTACAAACACCATTAAAATAGCAAGGCCAGCTACATCTGTGGATTCATCAAGCTGCATCGCGAAATTCGATATTTTCAATCGAGACACCAAAGTGCTCTCAACATCTTCGGCCATGTCTCTAATACGCCGAGAGACCGTATTGTCTGACATGGAAATTGAATTTATCAATCCAACTGTTTTATCATCAATCATTAGACCGACGATATCCTGCATACATGGCTTGATCAAGTTTTCAGCAATAGTATGCGCTTCTCCCGCTTGTGCAACACGATAACTGACTATGTATGATGCGAGAACAGCCTTTTCATTATTTATTTTTGACAAATTCGTCATGTTTTCTTGAACCAATAACTCCTCACATTTACACTTTAATAACGAACTCGGTGTGCCTTCATACTCTGGATGCACATTTTCGAAATGTCGACGCATTTTTGCCGGAAACATTGTGCTGTTGGCAAACACCTTACCACAGATGACACACTGTGGCTTATTATCGCTGGTCTCAGTAAATCCCATTTCAATATATGATTCCTTATATTTCCGCTTTGCGACTTTTCTCACATTGGAATCATCATCTACTGGCCTGAAGTCCAGCTCAGTCTTTTGGATCTGCTGTAGATCCAGATCAACTTCCGCCGATGGAGGCTCTTCATTCAATTGTTGCGCATCAACATTTGTCCGGTCACTACTAATTCATGAAAGCATTTTCAGCAAACAGTTATTTTGTAGTCTTATTTATTCATACCTGCTTGTTGTATTTCTGGATGATCCAGGTCTAAAAAGCGTTTCTATTTTTAGCCAGTGGTCCATTGTGATTTCAATCACCGCGGATTTTTTTTCAACTGGAATTTGCAAAAACAAAAACAAATCCTGTTTGACGTTACCCAGCTGGGAACAGCTCTATTCGTTTTGGTGGTATTAAGCTTCGTACGAGTTCGGGGAGCGCAAAGATAATAATTAATTTCAGGCGTAATGGACCCACTTTGAACATCAAAGTTATGAATGAAAATTAACTTATCCGTATCAAATTAGTTTACTATGTGGATAGAAAACACTTTTTTTGCAGGTGATGACAAAATCTCATATGAATATTTTGTTTGAAGACAATTTTATATTCTATTGAAAACTTTTAGTGGAAATATAGAAAAAAATATAGGAAATATGTTAAGTTAGGATGAGGACAACGTGCATCAATTATATAAATAACGCAAAATATAAATTTTCATTAAAATTTTAGCAATTGAAAACTGCCTTCCGACTGGCCAATCTGATAGAGAGTAGTTTGTCTCGTAAAAACTGATGTTGTATCCAGATGTCGACACCGTACAGTTGTCATCACGGATTTCGATTGCGCTTGATTCAAGGTGGGTTTTCAAGTGGGAGCACTTGCTATAACTTTACGGAGCACAAATTTCCCGCGGAGCACCATTTGAAAACCCCTGTGATAGAGCATTCATTTCCGTGTTATCAAAAATAGGGTGACCAAAATTTTAGATGAAATAACAATCTAACTTTCTTACCTTTATAGATAGAGGTAAACATAGTTCGACATTTTTGTTGCCACAGTTATTTTAAGCTACTTTGTCTAATACTATTTCTTGAAATAGCCGATATAGAGCCTTTTTTTCTGAGTTGCTTTAGGTCACCATGAAAAACACGTTTTTTTTGCTCGTTTATACTTTAAATTCTACTGCTATGAGAAGACTTTTAGAGCTAACTAAGACAAATATTTTGCGATGTCGAAATATATAGCATCGCTAAATGTTTGTCTTAATATGCTCTAAAAGTCGTCCGAAGACAATTTTGATGTAGAAGTTGAAATATAAAAGTTGAAGCCAAAAACCCGTTTTTTCATGGTGACCCTAACGCAATATGGATAGAAAACGCTTAAGGGAGTATTCCAGTCTAGTTATTTGAAAAACATCTTTTTTTTTCTTTCATATTTCTGTAGTTTAGGCATTCAAGAATATACTCTAGAAAAGGCTAATCAAAGATTCTATTATTTACCGAGAGCCATTTTAGTGATGTGGTATCTAACCTGTTACGGCCATAACAATGAACTTGAAAACGCGTTTTTCTCGGAACTAGTTTTTTCAAACTGGCGTACACGATATCTCAAGTTCTACTAAACCGAATAATGTCGAAATTATATGGATACAATCTGCAGGCATCTCTGTATCGCATGAACCTCTAAAAAAAATAATATTTTTTAAATTTTACTATTTTTAAAAAATCGGGAAACGTAAGAAAAAACGTTTTATACAGCATTTCGTTTTTCAAACAGTCGTCATTTTGCCGAACATGTTTTTGACTTGTCCGAGGTTCATGCGATAGCGACGTCTTTTCTGATTCAGAATCTGTTTGTATTTTTTTGTTTCAGATAACAAGAAGGGCTGGAATCGTGTACGCCCTTTTTTTGAACCCTCTTACTTCTTCAGCTCTTAATTATTAAAGTTAATAGTAAATAATATTTTTTCTCCGTTCAATTTTTGTTTTATTGTTAAAAGATAGATGAACAAATAATGATATAATGGATAGTAAAAATATTCTTAGTTTTATTTTTATAGAGCTCGAAAAAACGTCCGAAATTCGTGTCTCTACACTAGAATACCCCCTTAAAACAACTTTATGGAAGATTTTTATTCTATAGACAAAAACTGTCTTCGAAAAAGTTATTATATAGGATGGAGCGTTCATTTCAATGTTGTCAAAAATAGGGTGACTAACTTTTTAGATGAAATCAAAAATCTAACTCCCTTCTCTTCATAGATAGAGATAAACATAGCTCTATAATGTTGTAGCTCCAGTTATTTTAATCAACCTTGTAGAACAAAGTTTTTTTTTTCTATCTTTTAGTATAACCAATTTAACATTTTTTGTTCTAAGTTGCACGCTAATGCGTGACCATTAAAGAACGTGTTTTATGCTCTAACTTTTATATTTCAAATTCTTCGTCATAATTGTCTTCGGAAAACTTTTAGAACTTGTCAAGACGAATATTTTGAAATGTTCTGAAATGAAAAATTTTGAAATATATATCAGAACTTGTCAATGTCTTAATCTTACTCAAAGTTATTGATAGTTTTCCAGCCTAAAACTCATGATTTCAATTTTAGTTTACTCACATACAAAAAAAAACATAGATTTGAAAATCTCACATTATGTAGTCAAATATGCTTTTTCAAATGTCGCCAAAAAACATGTTTCATGTTTGCCCCAGAAAGAACCAAGAAAAAAGGAAGAGGGGAAGAAATATCAATAACTTTGTGTAGAGTTCAGATATTGAGATTTTGCATCGCAAAATGTTTGCTTTAGTGAGCTCTAAAAAAAGCTCTTCCCAAGACAGTTTGCATGTAGAATTTGAATTATAAAGGTTAGAGCAAAAAACCGTTTTTCTCATGGTGACCCTAACGCAACTTTGAAAAAAGTGTTTTTTAAGTTTTTTTAAGAAATATAAAAACAATTTATTCCACAAAGCTGCTCAAAGTAACTGGAGCCAAACTATTGTCGAACTATATTTACCTCTATCTGTAAAGACAAGAAAGTTATATTTTTTATTCCATCGAAAATTTTGGTCACCCTATTTTTGACGACATAAAAATGAGCGCTCTATTATATAGGGGTTATTCTGACAGTCAAGTCGGTATAAGTGAGATTTTTCCCTTCAGAGTTTCATTACAATTCTCAAACAATTCTAAGAGTCAGGGGTTAATGACAAATGAACAGAATTTATTGCATGGGGCCTTTTTCTACACACATTGATTCTTAATATACCAACACGTGCGCAAATGGACTGTCACGTCGTGAAGAGACTCTCCGGATAACCTCCAATATAACAACTTTATCAAAGATAGTTCTTGTCTGAAGCAGCGGCACTCAACTTCAACATGTTATTCATGGTGTCGCAGCCGCAAAAAAAGAAGGTTCACGTCCATGACACGACCGTATTGCTAACATAGAACTACGAAAGTATATAACAATAAAACTCTTTGATACAAATATTTGATAGCAATGTCAACGGTCGACAAATTAATGATTTCACTGAGTAAAAGCGCGAACGTTTTGTGAAGCAATTTAAGTTGATTGTCAATCAATTCTAAGCATTTACTTGTACTGTTTATGCTTTGTAGAATACTATTTCTTGAAACAGCCGATATAGCGCCTTTTTCTAAAATGCGTTGGGGTCACCATGACAAAAAACGTTTTTTTTGCTCTAATTTTTATCATTTAAATTCTACTGTCTTGAGAAGATGTTTAGAGTTAATTAAGACAATTATTTTGCGATGTAGAAACTGTCAATATCTCAACTCTACTCAAAGTTATTGATATTTCTTCCCCAAACAAACATTTCTTCATTTGTTTGTTGTTGTTTTTTCTAGGGTAAACATACAAATGTATTTGACTCTACATGATGTGACATTTTCAAATCTATGTTGATTTTTAATTTGAGTTAACTAATGACTAATGATTTGAGTAACTAATGAGTTGAAATATAAAAGTTGAAGTCAAAAACCCGTTTTTTAAGGTGACCCTAACGCAATATGGATAGAAAACGCTAAAAACAACTTTAAGGAAGATTTTTATTCTCTAGACAAAAACTGTCTTCGACAAAGTTATTATATAGGATGGAGCGTTCATTTCAATGTTTTTTTTTTTTTTTATCTGTATTATTGTATTGTATTGTATTGTATTATCGACTTTCAACTCATTTGGCTGGTTCGTCACTTTTACTTCCATTTTTGGAAGAATGTCGGGAGTGAGAATTGAACTCGTGACCTTTAGCGTGAGAGGCATGGACGTTACCACTACGCCAGATCGCCTCCACAACATTTCAATGTTGTCAAAAATAAGGTGACCAACTTTTTAGATGAAATCAAAAATCTAACTTCCTTCTCTTCATAGATAAAAACATTGAAAAATTGATTGATTGAAAACATTGAAAAATCACCGAATAAAATGCAAAACGGACACAAAATCAAATTTCGGACAGATTGAATTCAAATTTCGGACACTTTATTTTGTAATTTTTTGGACGAAAATTACATTACACTTGATTATATTTTATATTTTTTACCGATTATGTTAAAACTCAAATGTAGTTCTCATATGAAATGATAGTGAAACCAAGGGATTGCTCTAAAGAAGCAATTGTGATATTAATTTTTTAGTTATGTCATCAGAGCATTAAGAATTTCAAGATATTAGATATTATCAAGTGTCCGAAATATGATTCAGAACGGTATATTTGGGGAAGAAATATCAATAACTTTGAGTAGAGTTGAGATATTGAGATATTGCATCGCAAAATGTAAAAAAAAGGAATTTTTCAGTATCTCTTAACAAAATTACATATCCAACGTAGAACGAAATATCTCAGAAGACGCAGAACGGCAACAGAAAACCCGAACCGAATCTATTGTGTGGGGGCGGCGGAGACCAAAGCATTACAATTGAAACAAATTTTCATCTTCAGTTTACCACCGAAGAACACAACTCTCATAACTGAAAAATACCTTACGTCTATTTTAACTCGGAAATAATAATTGAAATCACGAAAAAAAATGATCAATTAAAAAATATCACAAACAAGTCATTCACGATTAATCAGTCATTCAGCTAGCGACTGATGATTTTTCAAATTGATCTTTTTCAAGGCTAGGAGCATGGGGGGTCTCCGTAGCCACATTGGTTGCGCGTTCGCTTAGTAAGCGATCGATCGTGAGTTCAAAACTCAGGGCCCTCATTGACCATCTTTGTGTTGTTACAGAATAGCTACGTCCACGCAACAATCATCAGAAATAAGATCGATTCATCCATACAACTGCTCTGCTCTGCAAGAAACACCGGGCTGCTGTTCTATAAATAACTCAACAATGATCAATCAACTGTCTCCGCTGTCCGGTCTAACTGGATAATGGAAGAACAGATAGAAAACTCTTACGCCTAAATGGCTACTGTGTAGATGTACCATATGCAATGGTATAGAAGGAATACTGGCGAATGACAACTGTGTAATGTGCTAATTATAGATATGATAACCATGTGACATGTACACGATTAAAATTCGGCTCTGTTACATCTAAAATGCTAATGAGCCTTAAATAAATAAATGGGATAACAAAAAAAAAAGGCTAGGAGCATATGAAATAAGGAAGCTTAAAACCTCTATAATTCAAAACAACATTGTTATACCAATCCTAACACCCCCCTGAATTCACAGAATCTCCCTTCAGCCAAAAATAAGTATAGAATATTTTGGAATGTATTTAAATTTCCACAGTAGCTCTTTAGTCGAAAGTTTTAATGGCCCTGAAAAGGACCGATGGGTTCACGTTGTTTTATAAACGCAGCTGAAGATGGTTTATTCATGATTCATTCTTGTTCTCACGAGAACAATACACGCGCTCAGAACAATGAAGGGTGTGTCACATCAAATTGCATCACGGAAAAAACGCTGTAGAAATTTAATTTTTAGGAATTATATCTTCAGCTTTCGCTTATAATCAGATAAGAGTGTATAGATCACGTTTGGCCATGCTTCACTGTAAATTTGTCGTAAATTTGGAAAAATGTCGTCGAACGAAAAAGAGCGTCGTGAATTAATCCTGTGCACTCATTTCGAGAATCCGGAGTTGTCACATCGGGACATCGGTAAGATGCTGGGAATCATCCAATCCACGGTCAGCAGAGTACTAAAACGATACTTCGAGAACCTAACCATCGACCGGAAGGTGAAGAACGGCAAAAATGGATGCTCCGTCAGTGAAAAAGATCACAAGTTAAGCAGTTTAGACGTGATCCGAGAAGTTCGGTCCGGGGTGTCGCCAATAAGCTGAATTTGTCAAGTTCATTCGTCCAGCGGACCAAGCAGCGGGAGGGCCTGCGTACATACAAGGTGCAGAAGGCTCCTAACCGCGACGAAAGGCAAAACATGGTGGGGAAGACGCGAGCCCGGTAGCTGTACACCGAAATGCTGACGAAGTCGCATTGCCTGGTAATGGACGACGAAACCTACGTCAAAGCGGACTTTCGTCAGCTGCCGGGCCTGTTGTTCTTCGCCGCAGAGGACAAATCCAGCGTTCCGGAGGAGATTCGCAAGCAGAAACTATCCAAGTTTGCCAAAAAGTACATGGTGTGGCAAGCGATCTGCTCTTGCGGAAAGCGGAGCGCCCCCTTCGTGATGACCGGCACGGTAAACGGGCAGGTTTACCTTAAGAAGTGCCTACAGAAGCGCTTACTACCACTATTGAAGCAGCACGAGGGGCCGACCATCTTCTGGCCGGATCTCGCTTCGTGCCACTATTCAAAGGACGTGTTGGAGTGGTACGAAGCCAACGGGGTCACCTTCGTGCCAAAGGAAATGAACCCGCCCAACGCGCCGGAGCTTCGCCCAATAGAGAAATATTGGGCGATTATGAAGCAGGCCCTCCGGAAGAACCCAAAAGTTGTCAAATCGGAGGCGGACTTCAAGAGAAAATGGATTTCTGTTCAAAAAAAACTACAACCTGACGTTGTACAGAACCTTATGGACGGGGTAAAGAGGAAGGTGCGAGCATACGGGCTTGGGCTCGAAGTATGAATAAAAAGAAAATGCCAAAAGTTGTTTAATAGTTTTTATTTTACTGTCTAAAATTTTCAAAAGGATCGGTCTACTGGGCGAATTTCTACAGCGTTTTTTCCATGATGCAATTTGATGTGACACACCCTTTACACGTAACGCACTCAGTATGCATCGCGATATTCTTTTCGTTCTACACACAATGCGAGTTTAATACTTACACCCCAGTACAGATTCAAATATGATGTGATGCAAACATACGGAGGCGCTCTTCACCGGACAGCATGCAAATCGACGTGGTGCCCACCAAACAAAATTGCACATTACTGTGCGATATCTATCTTTCGTTCTTCCTTAGAATCGAGCAAAACCACTGTGTTTGTGACATCAGCATTGAACAGCTGTCTGATAGTTGGAGTGAGACGTCTTGAATGATTATGACGATGATGTTTTGAATTATCTTCTTCTTCTTGGATGGCACTAACGTTCCAGTGGAACTTTTGCCTTCTCAACGTAGCATTACTTGCGTCATTTTTATTAGTAATACTTGGTTGAGATTTCTATGCCGAATAACACGCCTTAAAATGCACTCTGGAGTGGCAAGCTCTGGAATACGCGTGACCACAGTGCAACCCGGAAGAATTTTCTTTGATGAAAAATCTCCCGGCCAGAACGGGAATCGAACCCGAACCCCCGGCATGATAGTGTGGGACCCTAACCACTCGGCCACGGGAGCACACAATGTGTTTTGAATTATAGAGGGTCTAAAACTCGAGCCTTGAAAAAACCCAATTTGGGAAACTAAACTAAACATTCGGCTTTGCGAAAAGTCATTCCGTTCGCTAGTTAGATGACTGACGAATTGTGGAAACTGTAATTTGAAATCGCGAATGGCTTGTCTATACTTATTGAATAAAATACGGCGGAGCTAAGATTGCAATATTTTCTCTATCCACATTGTCCGTCAAACGAATGCTGCATTTGTATTTTGAGCAACCGAAGAAGAGTCCAGTGAGCCGCTGGTTGATTATGCCTGGTCTAGGAAAGGAAAAGGAAAAGATGGGAGAATAACTTGTTTCACACATGGCATAGATGCTTTATCGATATTGCGTGATTGTCGGAGTCACCACAGTTGAACATCGAACACAAAGACTGTAGCTTGATTTTTTTAAAAGGTGATTCCAAGGAAGTGACAAGATCTGGCTGGAAGTATGCTATATCTCAGATTGTCAATACTGTCTAGAACGGCATTAGGACACGTTGCCTAAAAAGAGTTAATTTTCTGATTTTGTCTACGACACAAAAAAATCTCTGACACAGAACCGGTACATTAGTCATGCTCGCATCCATATTTTTTTCTCTAGACGACGGCAGTTTTTGCCAAATTTTAGCAAAAAGTCACTGACTGCAAAATTATCCACCTTCTCAACTGGCCGTAAGCGAAAAATAACGACACGACTCAGCCGCACTTTCGTTCACCTAATGGAGACGGATGGTACATTGTAAAAATAGCCGTTCGTTCTCCTGCAACTTGGAGGTACGCCAAATAGGTGAGAAAAGAGTAAAGAATTCACCGTTCGGTTATCTTCACTGTCGTTCGTATATAGATCACTGCACACTGCGAAGAAGGCAATTCAGCCGCCCGGCGATCGTGGGCGTCAATTGGCGGACTTCCTTATTCTTCCCTGTTACCGACAAGACCTGATTAAACTTATCACTTCACTTCACTTAGCAGCAGCAGCAACTATACACCTCTTCAGAATCACTTGAACTTCCTTGTAACCCAAGCTTCGCTCACGGAATTGTCGCGAACTGTTAAACGAGTGGGAGCTAACTAAGCTGCTGTTCGGAGCATCCCCGAGCGGGATGCGTAACCCGAGGCCCTAAACTTCATTGCGACTTTACGCTGGAGAATTGTGCAGAAATGCGATTCGCCATCGGCAGGCAGACACAAGCGCAAAACTCGATCCTTCCTCTCGCGGGCGGACGGCAATTCACTCGGAACGTTTGCCGTCGTCAGCCGCCGCGCAGGAGGAAATTTCGGTACAAAAGCCGTGTTTACGTATGTGTATATGTATATCGCCGCAAACGAACTGCCACTGTTTGGATATGCTGATTTATTTTTATTATGTTTGTTATTTTCTTTGCTCAAACGAGTCGCCTGTGCGGAGACCGCTTCGTTTGGGTCCAATCGTTTTGTTTTTGCTGGTCGATTAATTCAAACGACGGAGGAGGAGGCGTCGGATTTTGCGCCGCTTCCGCTGACGTCCTATCTTACGCATTATTGGTGGACCGGAATTGTGCTTGAACTATTCGCGCAACCAAAGGGGAGCGATTCTGGATTTATTTGGTTTAGCTCATCGAAAGAAATATTTTAATTAATATAAAATTACACATGGAGCAAATCCACGCCAAAACAGCCGAAAAACAGCAAATTTAGAAGGGACTCTCTTCGATTTTATTGAAACTTGGTACAAATGATTAAAGCTACACAAGACATTTTTTTTTGTACTAAATTTATTTTCAAATGGCTCAGCAACATTAAGTAACAATGAGCCGAGTTAATGAATAGGGAAAAGCCTATTTGAGTAGAACAATTCCAATGTTCTTTCTGAAAAAGGCATAAAAACCCTATTATATTTTCGTAAAATGTTACAATATGGATAATGACAAAATTCACAATAACATAATATTATAGGCTTCTTGTTTAAGCTTCTTGTTACAGAGGTGTCCATCTCATAGGAACTTGCTATCTCCTTGGGACTGAGGAAGGGATGAAAATCTGCTCACTTTTCGAATTCTGAAGAAGAAAGTTGCAATAGAGAAAAGGAAACGCTAATAATAAAAATCAAAACAATAAAGGAAAACTAAACATATATATTCATATTTGAAAGTGTATGGATTTGAGAAAATCATAAATTAAAGAAATAGCATCAATATTACGAGTAGCCAGAACGTCGCGAATCGGCAAATTAAGTGGCATTCCCTTATTGCGAAAATTTTCTATTAAAGATAACCTGTCATTTTGAAACTCAGAACAAAACCACACAATATGATCAATATCCTGATATCCTATACCACACACGCATAGGTTACTATCACTGATGTTAATTCGAAAAAGATGTGCATTCGAAGAATAATGGTTAGACATGAGTCTGCACACTACCCGCATGAAATCACGAGAAAAATAATACCCTTTAAACCATGGTTTGAGAGAAACCCTAGGAATGATAGAATATAGCCATCGGCCTTTATCACTACTATTCCAACTTGACTGCCAAGATACAAGTGCCCGTTCACGAGGAAAATGAAGATATTCATCGAAAGTAATAGGCCTATAGAATAAGTCTCCTTCCCTAGCGCCCTTCTTAGCAAGAAAGTCTGCTTTCTCATTTCCTGGTATCGAACAATGAGACGGAATCCATACAAAAGTGATATTAAATGAACTAGTTATCAGAGCACTTAAAAGTTGATGGATTTCAGATAAGAAATACGACGCATATCTAGTTCTCACTGAACGGAGTACCTCTAAAGAGCTGAGACTATCAGAAAAAATAAAAAAGTGAACTGGGGTCAAGGTCTGAATATGGAGTAAGGCCATGTATATTGCAGCCAATTCTGCAACAAACACCGAACAAGGTAAACTAAGCCTACGGAAAGTGAAGAAGTTGATATTGAATATACCAAAGCCTGTGGATCCATTAAGACAAGATCCATCAGTAAAAAAAGATTTGGTTGGGTCAATATGTTTATCCCTTGACAGGCATATCGCAGGTATAACTAAATGGCGGAGATCATCTGAAATATTATGCACATAATCCTTCATTGACAGGTCAATAGTAATAGAGGAATTGAACAAAATTGAAGGAATGATCTGGAAACCAGATAAAGTAGATGGACTTTCCAAAGTCATAAATTCATGATATAGATACATTCGCCTAGATCGAAAGCCTGAGTTCAACATTTTTTCAAAGTTTGCTATCACCTTCGGATTAAGTGTTTCACACCGTATTAAAAAACGGAATGATAACTCGAAAAAACGTACGGAAAGAGGAAGTATGCCAGCTAGAATTTCTAGGCTCATTGTATGTGTTGACTGCATACAACCTAGAGCAATACGCAAACAGCGATATTGAATCCTTTCCAGATGCAAAATATGGGAACAGGCAGCGGACCTGAAGCAAAAACTACCATACTCCATAACAGATAAAATGGTTGTTTTATACAACCTAATCAAATCCTCAGGATGAGCACCCCACCAAGTTCCTGTTATGGATCGAAGAAAATTTATTCTTTTCTGACATTTTTGTTTCAAGTAGCCTATGTGTTTACCCCATGATCCTTTGGAGTCAAACACAACACCTAAATACTTGAATGACATCGAGCGACGAATAGGTCTATCCAAAAGTTTAAGCTGTATTTGTGCAGTATTATGTTTTCTTGAGAATACAATCATCTCTGTCTTCTCAGTAGAAAATTCAATACCCAATCTACAGGCCCAATCAACCAAATTGTTAAGAGAATCTTGCAAAGGATTATGAAGATCGGTGCTGTCTTTGCCCATTACCGATACTACACAATCATCTGCAAACTGTCTCAAAATACAATTTCCCGATAAACAAACATCAATATCATTTACATAGAAGTTGTAAAGAATAGGACTAAGACATGAGCCTTGAGGAAGACCCATGTAGCTAATGCGTAAAACTGACGAAGAACCATGAGAAAAACTCATATGTTTTTCACGCATTAGGTTAAACAGAAAACTATTTAATTTCTGGGAAAACCCATTTCGACGAAGTTTTTCAAAAAGAACTTCAATGGAAACAGAATCAAACGCACCTTTGATATCTAGGAACACTGATGCCATTTGTTGCTTACTACACAAGGCAAAGTCAACCTCTGATGAAAGAAGCGCAAGACAATCATTGGTTCCTTTGCCTCTACGAAACCCGAACTGCGAAGGCGAGAGAAGATTATTAGATTCAACCCAGCTGTCTAAACGATGGAGAATCATATTTTCTAGTAATTTGCGAATGCAAGATAGCATTGCAATTGGTCTATAAGAATTATAATCAGACGCAGGTTTACCAGGTTTCAGAATAGCTATAACTTTAATTTGTCGCCACTCATGCGGAACAATATTCTGCTCAAGGAAAGCATTGAACAGTTTCAACAAACGTCTCTTCGCATTATCAGGTAGATTTTTCAACAAATTAAATTTGATCCTATCTGGCCCTGGAGCCGTGTTGTTGCAAGAAAGAAGAGCAAGAGAAAAATCAGTCATACTGAACGGAGGCTCAACATCATCAGATGTCTCTAAGAAGGGAGAAGGTGCGGGGGCTGAGTCTGAACATATCTTCTTGGCAAAGTCAAAAATCCACCTTTCTGAATATTCAACTTCTTCATTTGAATGAGATGAATTTCTCATTTGTCTGGCAACTCTCCAAAGAGTGCTCAAGGAAGTCTCTCGTGAAAGCCCATTTACAAAATGACGCCAATAGCCTCTCTTTCTAGCTTTAATGAAGCTTTTGAATTTACGCTCCAGATAAATGTAGTTATCATAACGTTCACGGGTGCCCAATTTTCGCCAATCCTTGAACGCATTCGATTTATCTTTATAGAGATTTGTACATTCTTGGTCCCACCATAGATTAGGAGGACGTCTACGAAACGAATTACCAGGAAAGCGCTTCGTCTGAGCATCAATAGCACTGTCAAGAATTAAACCAGTTAGAAAATTATATTCTTCCAGCGGGGGTAACTCATGAACTAATGCCACCGATTCTGAAATAATTGAAGAAAATCTCTTCCAATCAATGTTTCTAGATAAATCATGCTGAATATTTGTTGTTTCAGACGATTTTGAATTATTTGAAATGGAAATAGTGATTGGCAAATGATCACTTCCATGTGGATCTTGGATGACATTCCAATAACAATCTAAAGAAAAAGAGGAAGAACACAGGGACAAATCTAAGCAACTAGTGCGGCCTGAAGATGGAGCAATTCTTGTTACATCACCTGTATTCAAAATTGCCATGTTGAAGTCCTCACAAAGATCATAAATCAAATTGGCCCTTCGATCATCAAAAGACTCACCCCATCCAATTCCATGAGAGTTGAAATCTCCCAAAATAAGATTAGGTTGCGGTAAAAGTTCAACAATATTCACAAGATTTCTATAATTAAGCATAGTTCTTGGAGGAATATAAATAGAAGCAATGCATAAATCTTTACCCTTGATACGTGCCTGACACGCAAGAATTTCAATTCCTGTGACTAAAGGCAGGGGGATCCTGTAAAATGGGTAGCATTTTCTAATACCTATGAGAACTCCTCCATAGGAATCATTGCGGTCTAAACGGATAATATTGAAATCATGGATGTTTAACACATTGTCCGAACGAAGCCATGTCTCAGAAAGAGCAAACGCATCACAATTCAAAAAATGGAGCATTTGCTTGAAAGAATCAAGGCCATTTTGAAGTCATTTGTTTAGCTATCTGGCTGATAGAAGGAAGCCAAGCAAAAATTAAACCTTTCATTGAATCTGATATTCCGAAAAAATCAAGAATCCATTGAACAATTGATGAAAAGGATATACCTCCTGAAAAAGATGAGGGATCAGGAACCGATTGAGAAGTAAATTGAGAATGGCTTGACAATTCAGGGAAATGAACGTCATAATTTGAAGATCTCCAATCAGGAGGGTTATTCTTGGGTGGAGCAGAATAATTAGAAGATTCTGGATTATTAGAGATCAATAATCCTCTTTTTTTAGATGGCATAGATAAAGAAGCAATTTTTCTCTTCCTGACTCTTCCTGTGATTACTGGATCAAATTGAGAATCCGAATCATCATCCTCTGATAAAACAGAGAAAGGATTTTCTGAAGCCTCGGGTACCTGAGGTGAAGCTGCCTTGAGCATATCAGCGAAGGATCGATTAGAACGATCCTTAAGTGATTGCTTGAGTTTCATCGAACGTAATTTGTATTTCGGACAATCCTTAATTGTATGAGGAACATTTCCACAAAAAATACATTTATCAACATCTTTGTTACAAGTGACTTCGTCATGGTCGTCTCCACATTTTGAGCATTTCGTTTTATTACAACAGTAGGTTTTAGTGTGACCTAACTGATTGCAATTTAAGCAAGTCATTATTTTAGGAATATATAACCGAACTGGAAGACGAAGTTTATCAATAAGCACATAATTTGGAAGTGCTGTGCCTTCGAAGGAAATTCTAAAAGAGCCAGAAGGATAATACTTTTTTTCTGTACCCTCAGATTTCAAAGAGTTCAGAGATCTCACCTCCAAAACTTTAGCATGTGGAATATTTGCATTGTGGAAGATACCCTTAGCTTTTACAAAATCTTGAAGTTGAAGAGATTTTTCCGTAACTACACCATCGATTTCAACAATGTGAGCCGGAATATAAACTCTATATTCATTAGTGAACAAAGAGTTTTTCACTATCGCGTTAGCGTCTTTGTAATTTGAGGGCACAACACGAAGTTTATCTTTATTGACTTTCGTCATTTCTAAGACACCTGAGTAGTTAGACGTCAGGTCTTTGCAAATTTGAGATACTCTTAGAGGTTTCCCTTTCGGACGGAAAAATACCACCCAACGGTTTTTCGATGATGCCGAGGCGTTCTGGTATTGTCTAATACGTGGAAGTTGAGCAGAATTAGGCAGAGATTGTGTCGAAGAGTGAGGAACAGAGTCACTATTTGGTACAGACGAAGAGTTTGACTGCGATTGTTTTTGTTTTTTTCCTGAAGAAACCGTAAATCATCTGGAGGAGGGTCTAAGACCCTCATTTCAGCATCGGAGGGTTCATTACCCTCCATTTTCAAAAAAAAAAGAGTCGAAGGAGTCGTAAAAATGAGAGAGAAGATTCTTTAGAACACGTAAATATTAAATGATAAAATTAAAAAAAAAATTAATAAAATGAAATATGTGTATGTATATGTATATGTATACGTATGCGTGAAAGAAAAATAAAACGAAAACTTATCTTAAATGTATCTAGATGAATGATAGAGAACTTCTAAAATCCTTGAAGCGGGTCCAATGGCAACTTCACACTCCAAAAAAACACTTGAAAAATAATTCCGACTTTAAGAAAATTCCTTTCTTCTCAGTATATCGTCCCGGCTTCTTTCGAAATACCGTCAAAAATAGTCTTGAATATAACTGCAAATCACAGAAAAAAAAAGGAACGGAAAATACGTTTTTATTCGTGATGATTTGAAATATACGTCACCTTATTCCCAAGGCTTGCTGCTGTATGACACAAGACATTTGTTATCCATGATTATTATGCAACGAAAATAATGGGTAAAACCGCTAAGCCAAGGTGTGACGTGACCCGTGCCGAGGGATGAACGGTCGGGAGAGTTTTGATCAAGTACCCTGTCGCTAACGGAGTCCTGTACCTTACTGCATTAGGCAGGTCACTGATGCAGCGGACCTTCTTCACCGCGCAACTCGTGTGACTTCAATGAATGGTCCAAATAATCAATTTTCGAATTCTGGCAGCCTCTCTCTCTGTTGGAAAAAAAAACCTCCATAAGGATTGACTCTATGAGTGTACCTGCGGATGTTCAGTCCTGCTCCACTTCCATCCTCAACACTCCGACTCGTTGTGAATCGCCAGAGGATCAGAGGGATCGGTACTACTTAGTAGTGACGAAAAATCAATACCCAGAAAACCGAAGCAGAATCTCTGCCTTCTAAAACGAGAGGGGTAAGTAAAAAAAGCTATTCATCATGGTCCTAAAAAAGGTTGCCAACAAACAAACCATTTCTGAAACTGGAAACTTCTTTAGGGAGGCCTTGGAGCAGATCAGAGTTGGAACACTCTCGGAGGACTATACCAACACTGATCAATCAATGTTAGATTCCATTCAGGATGCTCTACTGATTGAAATAAAGCAACAAAGAAAATAATTGGTGAAACCAAAATTTTTCGACTGGTCATACAAGTTGGATTACCTAGTCCTTTCGTGTAAAGACCAACAAATCTCGGAATGTTTGAAGAAAGTGGTTCTCAGTATAACCCTGGGCAATGAAACGAAACTACGAAACTAGCATCAACTCGCAAGAAGAAACTTTACCATTAACTTTAGATTCGGCGAAACTAGGCTGAGGAAAACTAACTCAAAGCAACGTCAAATCATAACTCATAAAAAACTGCAGTGTATTCAAGAAAGACCTCGAGCCCAGAAACATGGAATCTCAAAATTCCAAAAACCCTGTTAAACTGTTCTTCCGAAACTATTGGCTCTATATTTTGTGGTGCCAAAAAAAGCTCGAAGAGGACGTCTGCAGGGTTTCTGGTACAGCGAGGGTTCTGCGTGAAGAACCTCCGAAAACCATGAAGCTTGACAATCTGGCAGTTCCTGGGCCAAGCGGTTCCAACTCATTCAAAAGTGGTGATTTCGATCTGAATTGCTGGTCTTGTTGGATGCAGACCCAACCCAAACACAACAAACATAGGCAGAAAAGCAGAATGTATCCGAATAGAAATTGGCCATTGTTCGAAAGTCATGGTAAACATCGAGGAGTGGGGTGGGACCAGGTGTGGAAAATGAAAAATCAACGAATTAAAATTATACTAAAAAAATTTATTTGTAATTAAAAATTTTAAAACTGAAAACACCCACTCTTAGATATTTTTTTATACATATTTATTGAAAGACCCTTTAAATTTAACAAAATTTGACGTAGAGTGGTGCCGTGTCGGACTTCCCAAAATGGAGATTGTATTTGTATTGTATTGTATTGTATTTATAATTTATAATTCAACTGACAACTGGTGTCTCATTGTCTCAATTGAAAAATATTGGTTATAAAATTGATATATAATTTTATATACATTTTAAGAAATTTATGAAAGTTCAATACTTCGTGAAATCGTAACCAGTTAAGAAAAGTAACAGGAAATATAGAATCTACATTCGCAAAACATGCAAAACTATATACAGGACGGACTCGATGAACGTTTGCATTAAAAAATGGACAAAAATTGCCGATTTTTCATGGGTTTACCTTCACACGCACTGACGAAACTACCCATGCAACATCAATCATAGTAACCCATGAGTCAGCAGAAAAAAAATGGACAGCTCTATCAGTCGAACTCTAACTGTGATGGCGAAAACAGTGAAGCTACTCCGTTCAGAAGTGTGCGCGTCGAGAATTTTTGGGCATACCTGAAGCGTAAGATCTACTCCAACAATTTGGTCGCGAAAACTGAAAAGGAATTGATAAATAAAACGTAGAAAGAACTAAAAAACAAGCCTGCACGCATGTTTTCATCCGCCATGACTAATGTTCCGGTGAACTGCCGGAAGGCCGCTCGCAAGGGCGTAGAATTTTTTTTTAGCAAGTAAGCTAATATAATTGCCTTCCATGGGAAATTTATCAAACTCAATAATCTGTCTTTTTTTTATCACCATTCGAAAAAAGTCCATTTTATTTTAAATGCAAACGTTATATACAGACTCGTATAACAGTTCGGCCGAAAAGTTCATAAGGTTGACGTCAGGTTGGCGCCTCTTGCAAAAATCTACTTGACTATCACAAAGCACCATCTTTCAATGGATATGTGTCAAAATTTGACAGCAATCGATCGATTGGTTCGTGAGTGAAGCAATTTTTTTTATTGTGAAAAAAAATGGAAAAATCACAAATCAATGAAAACGATGGCAAAACTGCATGAATTGGGCTTCGAATTGCTTCCGCATCCACCGTATTCTCCAGATCTGGCCCCCAGCGACTATTTTCTGTTCGCAGACCTGAAGAGAATGCTCGCTGGCAAGAAAATTAAGACCGATGATGAAGTAATTACTGAAACTGAGGCCTATTTTGAGGAAAAACCGAAAATACTACTATGTACTATAAAAATGGTATCAAGTTGCAAGATCACTATTATCGCTGTATCACCCACGAAGGCAATTAAGGCAATTAAGAATATTAAAATTAGATTTTGCAAAAAAAAAGTTTTACTGTGTTACCTTATGAACTTTTGTGCCGAACTGTTATATATTATATATAATTTTTTTTTAGTCGATTATATACACTGTTGGGGCGAAAAAAACGACGATTTCTGTTTCGGACACCGGGTTCTTAGCAGCAATAAACACAGTTATTCTTGGTTTAGCGCAGCTTTAAACTGCAAAATATATTTAATCAAATATGGCTTCCGTGGTGACATTTATAAAATGACTTACACATTCGGTGTTCTCACGTACATGAATTTTAGGTGAAGAAATTCAACTCTTATTCTAGTTAAACAAATTCACTGATGTGTTATACTGAATAAACAAATCTTATGTTTCTAAAAGTCTAACTTTAAATCTACGAAAAATATCCTTTAGCAGTCACATTTTCACGTTTGAACGTGTACGTTTTTTCGCGTTCGTTGGCGGAAGTAGTATTTCTCTTTTTCTTCTTTTCGCTGACAGCTCTCACCCCGTGCGTTCGTCGATGACATTTGACCCGGTGACCCGGTGAAAGCCTTAAACGACAGCCATGACGAGGCGAAGAGTCCTGATGGTGGATACGCGACGAGTGACTAGTTCTTCTGGATTGAGCCGTGAGCGAGTCAACACGTTAATCGACATCCTCATTTGATTAGTTTGTCGAAATTTGCCTTCTCCATTGTAGCTCCGCAAATGGAAGTGGTGTACTAAGCAGAGGCATCCGTTGATCGCCGCAGTCACACGTGCCAACCGGACGAGGTCGTGGGTGAACCGCGAGGATAACCGCCAAGGAGTCATCGAGTCCCCACAGTTGGAAGCAGCTTCCTACAAGACGTATCCTGAACCGAAGGGAGCGGTTGGTGGAGGAAAAATCAGTTCCTGTACTTGACAGGTGAACGTTGTGTCACTGTGATATTCTCTCTTTTGGTTGCAGACCCGCCCTGCCCTCATAGCTCAACTGACAACGCGAGCTGCTTTCGAATAAGGCTAAGGTTACTTTGGATAGGAGTACGCACGAAAATTTGATTGTACGAATAGAAACAAACAATTTTGTTCGATAGAAACAGACGAATTCGAACGAAGCAAGGGGGAAGCAATGTAACCACACCAATACAACTCAATGTGGTTGTTTACTTTCACTATTGCATACAATTCGTACGATCACTTCTCTGCATCCAGTGTCACCGCCGCCTAAGATAGATAAACGAACAAAAGTAATCGCGCGTGTATACGCGAACAATTAGTTAATTTGAATTAATTATTTTTATGCAAAGTACAAATACATTGAACTCAACTACACTACACCCAGGTTTTTTACGCGGTTTTTTTACGAGTTTTTTTACGCGGATTTTCGAAATTAACACGGTTTTTTTCGCGGTATGCGCGTAAAAAAAATCCAGTGCAATATAACATCTCTCCCTCAGCTCACATTTTTCTCTCATGTTCCCACAGAGCATATTACGGTATTAGTGCTTGTAACGGAGCTTAGCGCTTAGTGCCGCACCTTATCACGATTCTTACGTGGATTTTAGGTGTTGGGTAACGGGGAGCTCGCCGGGCGGTACAACGGGACGGGGTTAATACGGGCGGCGATTCGTGAATGTCTTTCCCTGTCTGCTTAGCTCTGGACGGTCCAACAGTGGTACTACACGTGCATCGGCAGGAGAGTGTACAAATTACTAGGGGATCTTCTAGCAACAGCAGATGACCTCATTCGT
This sequence comes from Toxorhynchites rutilus septentrionalis, assembly GCF_029784135.1. Lineage (NCBI taxonomy): Eukaryota > Metazoa > Arthropoda > Insecta > Diptera > Culicidae > Toxorhynchites > Toxorhynchites rutilus. The sequence goes on from NC_073745.1 coordinate 7,508,078, forward strand.
GAGGAAAACCGAACTCTAGCTACCAGTAACCAACGAAATTGCAGGAAAAAAACTACGGGTTTTCGGAAGCGAGCAACACTTAACTTTTTACTTCCGTTCTACATAAGGATAGTCCCATTTAATATCTATCATTAGGTGACATGGTTTTTTTTACGCGGATTTTCCAACGCGGTTTTTTACCCGGTTTTTTTACGAGGTACGTATCCCCCGCGAAAAAAAATAGTGTATATATCTGCCGAATAAATCCAGTTACCACATTTTGACAGTTTTCACTTTTCTTCATTAAACGATATTTTTAAGCCTAATGTTCCGGAAAAACACAAAAAAATTATTGTTTGTTCCCAGATAAAAAAACAACATTAAGCTCAATTGTCCCTTGTTGATTTTCTAGGCCAAATTGTACCACCATGTATTTTTTGCAGATCAATAATAAATAAATAAATTTTATGTCACACCTCCTGCAGGGCGCTAATGCACTCATTTCTGGCTTGGAAGAACGAACTAATTCTCGAACAAATAAAAAAAAAAGTTTAACATAATACGTGTACACCTTGTTAGCGAAAGCCTAACAACAATGAGATTCATATTCAGCAAAGGTGTTGCAGATCACTCCCTTCTTCATAAAAACGATGATTATGCATAATCATAAAAAGAAAATCAAGTTCAATTGTCCCATGTTAATATTCTAGGCATAGCTGTCCCACCATGAATTTTCTGCCCGTAATCAAGCTTGATTGATCCAAGTGAGATGATTTTTTCATATTTCATTAAAAAAAAGTTTTCTGCTTATAAAAAAACCCAGCGTATTGCTAAACTGCCATGCTTAAAGCTTCTGGTGGACAAATATGTTAGAAAACTACGATTGCGTTTTTCTCAGTTTGCTGATTTTGGAACATGGGACAACTATGCGTAGAACGGCAGTACAGAGTGCGAAACAGAAAAAAAGTTCTTTAACACCGTTATTGTTGAAATTCGAACTTATGCGTAAAAGGATTTTTATCATTAAAATATGATCGTCTATCACCTCCTGCTAGATTTTGGAAAAAAAATATTTTTTTCAATTGAGAAATGTGCTTTATGACTTTAAGAGGATGAATCAAAAATGCAAAACTCATTTTATTATCAATTCATGAAAAAACGAATAGTGAAAACAATTCCTTTTTTGACAAAAAAAATCGGAGAGCGTCGTGTAAGTTGCCGGCTGATTTGGCATGGAATTTGAAGCGCCCCTGATCATCAAACATTGTGTAAAGGTGCTTGGAAGTCACATTCCTTTTATATTTTCTGAAGCGCCAGCCAATAGTTTCCGGACAGTTTCCAGAGAATTCGGTTCCAAGAATCGAGGAGTGTTCCCGTTTGTGTTAGCGGTTTCTAGAACAGTAAACTGAACCGGAAGCCGTGTTTGATCCGGCAAAAGTGAAGTTGGAGTGCGGTGAATGGGAGTGTGTGAAGTTCAGTAATCTGAACCTCCCGAAGAAAGGGACGACACTGGTGGCACATGGTGGGATAAGTGTCCCCTACATCTGGTGGCAGCGGTGGGACAAGTGTCCCCTACAAATTGCTCTATGAAAACAGAAAAAAATGATACAATCTATTTGTTCGATTTTTGTCAAATACAAACGGTATATATACCGTTTTGTTGTAAAATTTTTTGCTTTTCTTAAGGTAGCTCCATCAGGCCTCTGTCATAGAAGTTTTGGTCCTTATTCGCAAAAAACTTTCGTAATCAATTTTTACGATCTTATCTTGATCCCAATTTATCATCACTCAGGGAGCTTTGCAATGCGTGAAAAAGGTTGTAATCGCTTGGTGTCAGGTCAGGACTATAAGTTTGGATGCATTAAAACTTCCCAACCAAGTTCCCGGAGTTTCTGGTGAGTCACTACAGACGTGTCTGACCTCGCGTTGTCCTGATGGAATACAGCATCTCTACTGTTGGCCAATTCAGGCCGTTTCCGGTCAATCGCTAGCTTCAAACACCCCAGTTGTGGGCAGTAGAGATCTGAATGTAATGTCATGTTTAAAGGCCATACGGGAGTAACTCAAAGATGATTACAGCAAATACCCAGCAGAACCTTCCTGGTCGTTAGTCCTGGTTTGTCCACCGTTTGAGCTGCTTCACCAAGCTTTGATCATGATTGTTATGCACAATATTGTCGTATATGACCCATTTGAGAAATGGTTTGATTGGTTGAATCGTTTGGCCAACGCTTCACAGGTGGAAACCATCCGAACCATCATGTTTTTGGTGTTAATTGAGATGGCACCCAAACATCAAACTTCGTCTTGAATTAAGCTTTTGCGCGAATGGTTTAAAACTGCTTTAAGGTTACCACTACTATCATGTCGGTCAATTTCGATTATTACTGTGGTTTTATCGACTTTCGACGCTGGGACAGTCTGTGCGATATGCATCTTTAACATAAAAAATATCCGATCAGAATCGACGACACCAAAATTGCACGATACTAGATTTTACAGCATCGGCATCATGAACACCATTCACAATTTTAGTGCCCTGGCTTGTATTTCCGCTTTTATCAAAGAAAAACTGTAAAATGTACCGAATTTTCTCTTTGTTGACTTCAATTGTTAACACCATGTAACTCACAACTGAATGGAACAAACAAAAAACAATTGAAGATTTTTTTAGTGTTAAATGTCATCTACTATTCGTACGATCACTCTTCACAAGTTCTTGATAGGGTATTGATCTGGTAAACAAGCTAACCAGTCCAGAATCTGAAGCCCCTATTCAATAAACCATGCCTTGACTTTCCGGATGTTATGAATTGATGTCAAATTACCCAATTATCACGGTGTTTTGATGCAAAAACAGAAGTAAATGATTCTGAAGTACTTCATTGCACTTCTGACTGTACATTGGTGTTGATGAAAAGCCGTTTGAACCAGTCCGTTTTGAAGATACTTTCCTTAAACCATCAAACTGCCGCCTGCAAAGCTACGAGTTGAAAAATTACATAACACGTTCCGTAAGTCCTTCCAGTATGGCCAAATTTATTCAAGTTGGATTTCTTTCTATCAGAGAAGTTCTCTTGAAATAGTGAAACCCATGACATTAGCTTCCACATTAGTTTTTCGACCCACAGCTTTGGAGATGTAATTTCCAAATTGTAATCAACACGAATGAACAGTCAGAAGTGCAAAGAAGTACTTCAGAATCATTTACTGCGGTTTTTACATGTGACAATTGGGTAATTTGGCAACATATCATTAAATCCAGAAAGTCATGGCATGGTTTGATGAATAGGGCTTCAAATTCTGGACTGGACAGCGTGGTTACCAGGTCAAAACCCTACCAAGAACTTATGAGGAGTGATCGTACGAATAGTAGACGCAGCTTACCAGCAGTATGAGTGATTTGAAGAACTTAAACGAGCAGTATCCTCTACGTAGAACGAAATACACACTACAGCATGGCGTCGTTGGGTTTAAACCACCACGAATGGGATATTTGATCTGATTGAAAACTGAAGATGACCTACGAATTAGAAACTTATGGTAATTCATGTGAAATTGAGGTTAATTTTGCAAAGCAGTGAGAGTTTTTCCATCTGGTTCTATAGCTATGAAACACCGGAATTTTTGTTTTTTGAGTGTTTCGCGCCTGAACACAACAATAAAGTTCAAATGGCCACCATTTTAAATGAAGATAGTTGTTATACCCTACACTATATAACTCAATTCAACCGACTTCTTACATATTTCTGGAAACTCATAGGAAATGAGTGGTTCTATAGTAATAATGGATTTTTTTTCTCCCCAACCTAATAATAATAAACCTAAACGCGAACATCGTTGAACAACTGTGTTCGTTTTCAAAATTATCTGTATTAGATAAACAGTGTCCAGAAATAACATTTTACATTCCGTTTACAACACTGCTCTCTTTGTCTATCAATTATTCTCCAAATTAACCATAACATCTATTTCATTGACGTCAATTGAAGCCAGTCGATTTCTCTACACTCGGGCCCGACAACCCGTCACATCCACAAGGTCAGCAAAGGAGTGAATGAGTCTACCACACTTGACTTTCTGCTTCCAAAATAGATCTACTTAAGTTTTAACCAGAATCAAAACAAAGTTTCATCCAACCCAAAACAAAAAAAAAATGAAATGCACGCATTGAAACGTTTACGACCTACAGACTAAGGCATTAATTGGAATCGAAAATGGTGCGCTCCCCATCAGAGATCAGGGATAGGCTGGGTTTGAGGAGGGTTATTCCAATCACATGTTTGCATTAATTACAGCGCTCAAGCGACGTGGCGCGCGCGTATTCGAATTTTGCCCTGAGAGCGTAGGCGTTCCGGATTTCCTCCATCCGCGGTCGATCAAGACTCAAAATTTATATCTTGTGTCAGACGGAAGACAACGTGGGGCTTAGTACTGCATCGATTATTTCGCTAATTACTACGGTACATCCTCCCAAAAAACCAGGTGGCATCCATTAGGGTCGAGATTTAAGTCGCTTGTTAGCCGGCCAAGCAAAACATCGTCCACTTCATTATTGCTGGCCCGAGAAGAAAATAAATCATGGGGTTGGAATTTCTTTCCTCAAGTGGAATTTCAAGAGATGATATGGTCAAGTATCGTTGAAAAAAAAAACAGAAGAAATATTTCACTCTCAACTCGAAAATATCGACAGCACATGTTCTTTGTTGCCGCGACGGAAAATTTGTGCAGGCATGATTTCCTCTCAATGAAAGGTAACGAAAATCGGGGGAGCGTCGACCGTAAACAGGAGCACGGGGTTGAAATTACCTCGAACGAGAAATTAGAACTTGATTCGGTGGCAAAGGTGGGAAACAGATCTTTCTTCCCGATAAATTCCCACACGGGACGAAGCAAAAGGAAAACATGCACTTAGGTAGACGAACCGATGAAACGACGAACGTCAGAGGAGATTGTCCGTCATCGGAGAGAGTGAGGACAGAATTATTTTTAAAATCACTTGGATATGCGTCGTACTATTTTGATTTTGTAGGATGGACCAGTGATGCCGCGGATGGATTTAGCAGCGAATTGAAACACGGTCAGGAACAGTAAAACAAGCACGAAGAGGGGCGTCGGTGAGGCACGCAATCGTGGCTAGACAAAATTGCGCGTTTTGTTACTTACTAATGGATTCGATTCTAAGTAAAATTTCGACAGCAACAGGAGTTTCAGAGATTTGAATTTTTAATATCACATGTTTTGGTAGTACTCCTAAGCAAGAAATGTTTCCATTGAGGGAGGATATTGATGCACGAAATCGTGTCATAATTTAGTGATTTGGGCAATCATAAATCGAAAAATTAAGCACTCCGCGTTGGTGAGTGTATATATATATATATATATATATATATATATATATATATATATATATATATATATATATATATATATATATATATGTATATATATATATATATATATATATATATATATATATTTTTTTTTTTTTTTTTTTTATAGAGTCAACTCTCCCTAACTCGATGCCTCTCTTACTCGATGTGTTTTGATTCATTTTTCCATGGATTTTCACCTCCCTAACTCGATTGATTTTCGCGTACATGTTTTTGTGCGTTATTACCTCAGATTTCAATTGCCCTTGAAAGTGAAGACGGAGTGTTCGTGTCATCAAACAATTTCTTTTCAAGTATGGAAAACCACGAGAAACCTTTCAAGCGAACAATCAAAACGCTAACCATTGCGCAAGGTTTGAGCATCATCGAGCAGGTCGAAAAATATGGACGGAAGGGGTCTGAAGCTGCAAATAATTTCAGTATTGCACAGAGTGCGGTGTCAACACTACTCAAACTAAAGTAAAAATGGAATCGGAATGGAAAATTGTATCTAGACCAAAAGCATATAAGGTTGGTCAGAATCGAGAAGCTGGAGCGGTCAATGAATTTTTGTCTTGTCAAGCTAGACAGAATAATTTACCCCTCTTCTATTCTTCGGGATATGGCTTGAGAATTTGTCCAGAAACTGGGAATTCCTAACTTCAAAGCACAACCAACATGGACGGGAGTGATATTCCGCTGGCATAATTAATGCGTCGTGAGCTTGCTGATGTCGACGGTACAATACCGTTCGATTGCTCAATCTCTTTTAATAATTAGTGCAAAAAGGACCAAAACGTGATTTGCTGTGATCTGATGCCAGATACCGATATACTGGAAAGTGTTGAAAAACCTGAGAAAAACGCTGAAGATAGTTAACGCTATTGAGATGTTAATTCGTTTAATCAAACCTGAAGAATATGTCCGGAATATTGAAATCAACTGAAAATGTTCCTGTGAAACTATTCGAACATTTCTTTGTGATTGAACAGTTCCTGCGTGATCGTTACAATTCAGTTTGAGTAACATACTTAGTCAATATTTTCTTTGTTAACCTAGTACCTCATGCAAGTCGGACTCGATTATATACAAACTCGATTATATATGATTCGATTATGTGAAATTTAGGACTCGATTGTATACAGTTTGAAAAAAAAAGTTTTTTTTTCATAATTCAAATATGAATAATTTCAAGAAAAAAAATTAACCTTTCAGCATTAAGGTGAAATTTAAGTGGCTTTTATAAGTACAGTGGGTTAAAAATCGCGATTTTTGAAGATTTTGATTGAATCTTCATCAGGAATTGTTTATATCGATATTGCAGCGAAATTAAGAGAGATAGAAGTTGGGCGTCAAAGAACAAATTGTAGAGAGGTTAGAGAGCTTTAATTTAATTGATAGAAACAATCAAGTTTAGTATGAATTTTTAGGATAAAATTAATAATTACAAATAAAAAAAAACTTTTAAATTTTCCACTTCAAAAATGTTTAATCCACTAATTTAGATGTTCCACTACTATATCCTGTACTAAATTTTCTCATCTTTCAAATGAAAGCAACAAAATCGGATTACGTAGCATATTTTTCAATGTAGAGTCAGTTTGAGCCAAAAGAATCCGAAACAAAGAAAAAGTTCTATAAGTCTGTCATCGTTGAAATTCTAACATTTGCGTAGAAGGATTTTTTTTCGTGAAATATAACCGTCTATCACCTCTTGAAAGATTCTGGAAAAAATATTTTTTTTATATGAGAAAGGTGTTTTTTCACTTTAAGGGAATGAATCAAAAATTCAAATTCATACCATAATTGGGACACTTACCCTAATATATGACAATTTGAGACATAAAAAAAATTAGGAAAAAATGTTCTGTATCTCGATACCTCCCTAACTCGATGGTCCCTTTGGATATCGAGTTAGGGAGAGTTGACTGTATATATATATATATATATATATATATATATATATATATATATATATATATATATATATATATATATATATATATATATATATATATCAATTCTACCTTTAACAATACAAAGTAGATCGAACTAATTATTTTTTTTACTTTATATAATACATTTTATGTTGTATCATAATGTTTTTTTTTTCCTTTTATTTTTCCTCTTGACTTTCCGTTTGATATTGTCTGGAACAGACCCAACTAGTACCAGCTTCGTCCTGTTTACAGAGATGCGTGAATACATCACTAGACAATTGAAAAGGTATTACATTGCAATTTGAGAGAGCTAATTTTATTAGAAGATCTTAACGATTGAGCATTACTGCCATTCTCCAATTCATGGATTTATCGTGTCTGTCTCTTATCATACAGTTGTGTGTTGGATCAACAGTTCTTTTAAAAGCATACTAACTAAAAGTAACTAAAAGAAGTTCTTTTGTCAGTTAAACAAAAAAAATATAAGCGTTTTTCCGACTCGTATATTTTACTAGGAGAGCCTCCATAGCCATATGATTAACACTCTAAATATAATTATTATTCAGCATGGCAATTTCGACTAAATACAATGCAAATGACGCAAGTTTTGCTACTTAGTATGACATTTTTTCGATTACCGTATTTTTCTAACGGAACATCAGAGTGCAATGTAATTTTAATATTCCATCACTACCATATTTGTTCAAAAACCTTGATGATTCGAATCCCGAATAGGATGAAGATGTAGCTCCGACATAATCATGATGCAGAGAGAGAAAATAAAAAATGATTGTGCACAGTCATTTCCAAAATATATCAGATTGAACAGGCAAACCGCTGGATTATCCCGAAAAAGAGAAGGGTGGTGTCCAAGACACCACTGCATTATTGATGTAGGACTAGCAAGTTATTGTCGGCGAGAATAAACATTTTGGGCCTGATTCTCGAATACACTACGAATACACTTCACGGTGGAAACGGAATGAAACGTAATCGGGATGACAACGGTACGGTGTCGACATCTGGATACGAGATTAGTTTCCCACTAAACTTATCATTATAATATCAAATTATCTTCAGATGAAATTTTTGTATGAGATTATTATACCACATGAAGAAAAAAAAGTTTTCCACTCACATTGAATACCAGTTTGATACGAAGAAGTTAATTTTCATTAATGATTTTTTATTTGAAAAGTGCTCATTCTGCCTGAAAATTCATCATTATCTTCGACACTTCACTAATTCGTAAAACGTAGTTCAATGGCGTGCCGTTTATTTCGTTTCCACCGTGAACAACCGTATTTGAGAATCAGAGCCTTTATGAATTCAAAAATGAACTTTGTAGTAGGAATATTTGGCAAGGGCCGATCAATGAATGCTTGCACTGAGGGTCTTGAACAATTCATAAAACAATGAAAAGTCAATCTGAACAAATTGTCAAATTAACTCTCAACCATACCATTGTTAATTACCTGTTGATTGTTTGCTGTCTACTAGAGCAATACTGAAACACTGAACTTATTGAATATCTAAGTAATTTTTCAGTATCTCTTAGCAAAATAACAACTCCAAGGCTTCAGAAAACACAATTTCTCAAAATAATCCACTGATCCTACCATACAGCACTTTTCGCAGAACGGCAACAGAATATCCGAAACGAATCAGTTGTGTGGTGGAGTTCAAACACACTCTTCAATTCACACCCGAGCTCTCCCCCGACAAAAATAAATATAAAAATCAATTTCCTTTTTGATACTTCTATGGAATGTAATCGAGATTGTTAAAATAACTCTAGAATAACTTTTAGCAAGCTTTGAAGATCCATTTTATGGAGTATCTGAAGATGGTAGATTCATGTTTCATTCTTGTTCTCGCGAGAACAATACACAAGTTGGTCATATGTCACGATTTGTGTCCTAATATCAATGTACATATTGCACTTAGTATTTATCACGAAGGCTATCGTGACTGTCTTTTTCTCAGTTGACAAAAATTCGGTTGTTCGGCGATCATATTTTTTCCCCACGTGTGCACCCGTGGCCGAGTGGTTAGCGTCTCACATTATCATGCCGGGTGTTCGGGTTCGATTTCCGTTCAGGCCGGGGGATTTTTGGTCAAAGAAATTTCCTTTGAAATATTCAAGCGGAACGGTGGACGAAGCCAATGCATTGATTGCTCGTTATTGACGGTACGGGTGAGGAAGCACACAAATGTTTCCAACCGTTTCCGTTAATTTACACCATTTACGAACTAGGGAATAAATAACATACAGTTAACTTTTCCTCGATGAATGTCATAGTACCTTTGATGGATTTTACAAACATTCTTCTCTCCAGAACTCAATACCTCCCAAACTCGACGGTCCCTTGGATATCGAGTTAGGCAGAGTTGGCTTATCATAGTAACCCATGAATTTAAAAATAAATATATAGCGCTATCAGTTAAACTACGAAAGTTATGGCGAAAACAGTGAAGCAACTGCGTTCCATGGTTTGTGTGTACTGGGAGCTCCATCCCGTTACGAAGAAAGTGGACATCGTCAAGTACTTTGAGTCTGCCGGATACGTCCGTTCCGGTATCTGTAATTTTCTCACACTTCTGGAAAAGAATGAGAGCATTAAATGGAAGCCTGGTTCCGGTCGTCCGACGGTGCTACACGATCGTAAATTGCAGCCTCATCTAAAACAGAAGACGGAGGGAAAGTTGGCTAGATCGTTCCGGGCTTTGGACCGGGAGGTCGCAGTAACGAGCTAGACAGTGAAATAATAGGTGGGTTATATCTATGATATATCCGCAAGGCTAACGTGGGACTACCGTTGGCTTAGTAATCATTTGTTAGTTATTGATTATATTATTCTTGATTAAACACATTTCGGTGGGAACAAAAGATTCCCTACTTGCATGTATTTGCAATGCATTTACCCAGGCACCTTGGTTTTGATGGCTGTATTGGGGAAACCATAAATCGGGCCAATAAAAACGGGGCAGTTAGGGCGTTTAGAAAGCGCTTGACAATTTAACAGTTATTCATTTGCTCATCTGAGGAAAAATAACTTTTTATTAATTGTGATAGATGCGTAGAAATATTTTCTATCGATTGGTGCCAACATCTTTCCGATCTATTAAGAAATGTTCAAGTTATAAGCATTCGAAATCTTTAATTTTTCTTGCATGTTTTGTGTTTAGGTTTCATTTTACCCCCCTATATTCCGGTTAGACGTAGTCCCACGTCAAAATACCTAGTGGAGATGGCTATCATCGTGCGGAAACATAAGTCAAGACCGGACGTGTCGGAACAGCAAGCTGTGAGCCAGAAACAAAGGCGGAACATCGAGATCGTCATGGATGGCGAGACGTATTTAATGATGGATGGCAACGACTCGTACAAAGTGCAAATTATGGGCAAAGCAGAGGGTCTATTTCTACAACTTCATGGTGAAAACGGAGAAGGAATTAATAAATAAAGCTACGAAAGAACTGAAAAACATTCCAACAAGTATGATTTCGACAGCAATAGCGAATGTTCCGGTCAATTTCCCCGGAACTGTCGGTCATCGAAATATTTTTGTAACGAATTCCAATGGCGATCATAGAAATCGCGAACACAATAGCGCGCTGTTTCGTTGATTGTGTATTCCAAAATCCGCCAATTTTCGCTTATCCGGTTCGAAGGACCATTAATGTTGGCTACCTGGCGTCTTCGATAGCCTACCAGAAGGTGCCAACACCACTATGTTTAAACAACGCTCGAACGAACGACTCCACGTAGAACCATATGATCCGAAATGCATTTTACGTCAATGAAAATAATGCCGACGGCGCACCAACCTTCCATTGATAAATTTTCTCCACTGCAGCAAGTGCCGACGGCGGGCGAATATGAACTACACCGGATAGTGACCAACAGTTTATTACATTTCACATTACTAACAATACATTTTCAGGTTCACAATATTCAATATTCTACATTACACTCGTACATTACATTTAACAATAATCCATTTTACATTTATTACATTTTATTTTACAGGTCACAAATATAACAGATAATCTGGCACAATCTTCTCCATATAAAATGAATACTCCGCGGCGGACCAAGTTGGAATGATCTGCTCCGCAGATCAGCATTTTTCCCATCCGCAGCTTTAACCGAATTAACTTCGGCTGTGGTGAATTTCGCCCTCTGCTTTGATGTCTGTTCCGAAATCCTGCAGCGGGAGCGAGATGTCCTGTTTCACGTACAAGTCCCTTTTACACTTACTATAGTGCTTTGTTTGATGTTGCTGTCTAGTCGAATATTATTGTTGCGCACGGGTTATTGTCCGCACCAGACAGCAGCTGATTGACTCCAGGGTTGTAGTGAAGAGGGTTCATTCAAGACGCAAACATATATTTTCTATAAATTAGACCCGATGAAAGAATGGTCCGGTTTGAGCTAGCTTTATTTTGTTGTATTCGTTTCTGCCCGTAGATCCATTATATGCTATGGTTAAAATGTTTGTAAAGCTTTGAGAGAAAGTTTAAATAACATCAATTCCTAAGTGTTCTACAATAACTTCGTTATTAACCCAGTTGGATTTAACGTTTGTGGAATTAAGCTTCATTAATAAACATTATGAATGAAAATATCAAACATGTATTCTAAGTAACGGAGAAACATGTTATTTCCAAGTGAATCAATAATTTTGAGCTTAAATCGTGTCTGAAAGTAAATTTATATAATAATGACGAGTTTTGGTAGAAGTAATAGAAAAATTATAATAAAAAAAACTGTAGAGGGCAATTGGCGTGTTCTGCGATTGAACCCATTGTCATTAAGAAAAAAAACTGTTGCTTGTTTAGTATTGAATTGTTCTGCGAGATGTTGTTCAGTTTATTCATCGTCCTCTTCCAACATAGTTTGAAATTTGGCATCTTAAAACTCATTCGGTGGTTTTCCACGTTACTCACATCAAAATAATCACTTTTAAACATTTTGAATCACTCATCACGCTGCGATTTGCCGAGAGCATGCTTGCCTTGAGCTTTGACCAACATTCTATGTGAATCGGAATGGTTTTTTTTGTTTATAACTAGTAGAATACCAATCATGACCGCAGATCGTAGATCGTAGGCACAAAAGCTACAACTTCTGATATTTCGAATTGGATATTGTTGATATATGTATCTTAAAAATGACGGTTGACTATTAATGTGTGAATTCAGGTTTCATATTTATACACCTGGAGTTATCATTTGCTGTAACTCTAAGCAAGCACATGTTGAGAAATCTGTTGACAAATCCACACTCTTTTACGCCTTATTGCCAATATTCAAAACATAAATTAGACCCAATGAATGATATAAATTGCTTTAATTTGTCACGCAACTTCACTGAAAATGCTGTTAGAGAACATTCCTAACGATTAAATGTTTTCAAAACAGTCGAGTGATTTGCGCCGAATGCAATGCACAACAAACACTTTATAACAACATGCGCAAATTCACATCGATCAATGCGGACACGGGCACAAAACAGCTCCCAAACCACCCTCTGTCACCCCCACTTACCAGTACTGAAAAAAGTTGTTGAGTGCGTCGCTCTGTACGCTCAGCGAGTCGGTAATTTTGAGATCCGGAAACCGTGCATGCTGCCGCTGCGGTGATGAGTCCGTGTTGGCTTCAGTCTCATCCGCGATGCCACTATCATTCTCGGTATCGCTCGTATCGTCGGTATCCTCTGGCAGATGTGCCAAAAAACGCGGAATTTGGTGGTTGAAAAAACTCATCTTTCACTTTTCCCTTTTGTCCCTTTTCTCGCTAGGCACTACTTCTTCGTTCACACACAGCCAATCGCGTGGGTGTTTATGTAATCCTAGTGGCTCACTTTTCGAAGCACTTTTCCGTTTTTTTTTTTCTTCTGATTATCGTCGCACTATTTTTCATGGCGAAACACGCAAATGTCAGCATTTTCTTCTGAAATGCATTTTTACGATCCGCCACTTCGCGGTGATAAGCACGATCAATTTCACCTGCAACAACCCGGAATGCTCGCTGAGGACTGAACACTTTCCCGGTCGAATCCACTTGCTCTCGAAGTGATACACAATGCGATTCGCAGTGTGGAAAATCAACCGTATTTTTGCACGATTTTTGTTGACCTTGTGTCATTCACACCACTCCGGGGTGTGACGAACTTTTCTATCCGTCGGGCCGTGTTTGCGATAATACGCCGTTGGAAGAAGATCATTAACGAAGGGAGCGACCTGGCATGGCGAAACTTTCGAGATAATGTACGTTGTTTCCCACTAGATGATTAATGGATTGGCAGCTGCGCGCGGATTTCAAATGCGAAACGCCACACATCCAATTACCGCGATCGGGGATGGCATGAGCGCAGAAGTGTTTTGAATCTGCTTTTGTGGAGAACGCATTACACAAACCACCTGTTCTGTCCCAGAAAGGTGTAGTGAGGATTTTTTGTGAGATATGAGGATATGAGGTGGAAAAATTTCAACGGGCAGAACACTTGTTGTGTTACAGACGTCACCATCGGAATTAGCATCGAAAAATTGGGAAGGCACGAGTTGGAGTACCACGATCTTGTGATTCACTAATATGTATAGTCCTGGAACACATTGACACTGGTGCCGATAACTCAAGGCCAACAAACATAGGGAATCTAAATTGGAAAATTAGATTTTAACCAAACGTTCGGTCTAAAGTAGTTTCAGCTTATAATTACAGTAATTAATTTTTTTAAGAAATTTAAATGCTCGTTCATAAACGGAATTTATAAAAAAATGTTCATCGATAAGTAAAGCTTCATTACAAAACGACTGTTGTGATGATAATTGGAATACCAGTTATCAACAAGCTAAAATAATTCAGGTACACATATAACTTTTTGAATAATATATTGCTGTAGATGAAGAATCACGAATAACCTATGAAAACGCAATATTTCCGTTAATTTTTTTATCGAAATAATTTCAAAATAACTTGAATATTGATATACTTAGGAAATTGATCGTTAGGAGCATTTTGATACGAAATATCGGAAAGTAACGTGATCATTTTTTTGAGGCATATATACATACATATATGTGCCCTGGATATAAAGGATGTCCCACATCGAATTTCATCACGGAAAAAAACGCTGTAGAAAATTGGGTATTTTCCCCTGAAAATTTGGGTAAAAGGTACAATGTAAGCAATTTACCCTGAAAATTTGGGTAAATTGCTCACACTATATTTTTATCGATGTCAGTTTTTCGAAAATTTAAAAAAAAAATGGCGTCACCCAAAAAGCAACGTCGTGAATTTATTTTGCGCAAGCACCTGGAAAATTCTCAACTCTCTCATCGGGACATCGGAAAACAACTCGAAATCTTGCAGTCAACGGTAAGTCGTGTGATTAAACGTTCCTACGAAACTCTGAGCATCGATCGGAAGGAGAAATACGGTCAGAATGGATGTACTATTAGTGATCAGAATCACAAGCCTATCGTGAAAGTGTTTAACACATTAAGGACCGAACGTTTTAGGGCAAACTGGAACGCTTCATTTGTTCGGATTCCACGAATGAATTCGTTCCTTCGATGTGGATGAGACGAAGGCGAGCCATCGATAGACCTTGTTAGATTCTTGGCAAACCAAGAATTTAACCTTCAAGTGCAGAAAACACGGTTAATTTCGTGATCTATCCGTAACAGACGGAACGCGAACAACGAGAAAACTCGTGAGCGGTCCGCAATGTGTTAAGCTTCGGTCAGGTATGTGGTCAAAAAGTTGAATCTGTCCAAGTCTTTCGTTCAGAGAGCCAAGGATCGGGAAGGACTGCATACGTACAAAGTGCAGAAGGCTCCAAATCGTGATGAACGCCAAAATACGGTGGGAAAGTCACGGGCCAGGAAACTGTACACCCAGATGCTGACGAAGCCTCATTGTCTCATCATGGGTAATGAAGCTTACGTCAAGGCGGACGTCCGGCAGCTTCCGGGGCTATTGTTCTTCACCGAAAATTTCGCTGCTCCCATTCCTATATCCACAGAACCCTCTACCGGAGGGCATCGTCTGTAAGGAAAAGACTAGGTCCTCAGAGTACCCGGACGAGCAAATAGCGACCGTGAAATCTCAGTGCCGGTTGATGACGAAGAATTATCGCGGGACGTCGTTTGAGCTGGACGACGAGATTTTGTTAAGGGTTTTCAAAGCCCTGGTTTAACAAGCTGAGCGGACTTGCCATCAACCAGAAAATGTACCAGGAGAAGTGTCTGGAGAAGATTCTGGTTCCGTTCTTCTGGCCGGACAAGGCGTCTTCCCATTACGCCAAGAAGACGTTGGCGTACCTCGAGGAAAAACAGATACCGTACGTACCCAAGGAACGGAACCCGAACAACTTGCCCAGTGCTATCCGATCGAAATTTTTTTCGGCTCCCTCGGTGCCCTGGCATACAAAAATAATTGGCCGACCACGGACACCAAGCAGTTGACCACGAGGATCCGAAATTGGATCTGGATGATGGATGTCACTGCCGTCCAGCCCTCTTGTGAGAACATCTCCACCAAGTTGCGTCGTACGGCTGAGCACGGCTCCTTTGCCAATATTCAATTGTTTTTTTTTTTGAAGAACAACCTTATGTTTTTATTGAATTGTTTGAAATATTTTTTTGATTTTGAAATTCTTATTTTTTATTGAACACCTGTTAGAGTCAGGTCAATACCCCGGAACAAAGGCCGATTGAAGAATGAGTAGATGAGTAGATTTTACTCTAGCAGGATTTAGTCGGATTAATGTCCCAAAAGCAAACAAAAAATCTTCATGAAAACGTAAAATTCATTTATCTATCGAATCCAGTGATTATTCAAAATATAAATCGATGATTAAAGAGATGCAAACAACTGAAATCCCGTATGATCAGATATGCCAAAAAAGTGGACCTCAAAATAGTCGATTATTCCGGGAATCTTGAGGAAGCTTGGAAATAAAGGGCCGCTCTCTGTCCTATTGTTTCACACCTCAAACGCACATTGTATGGACTTGTGAAAATCCTATAATTAATTGAATTAAAAGGTTACAGGGGACACGACCGCATAATTGACGCAGGATAACGTTAGGCTATCTGTAGCATACTGGTTTTGGACATGTTTGAAAAGCTACATTAATAAACTCTTTGATAATAATTTGGTGGCCCTGAAAAGTACCGTTTTGTTTGATTGTTAGGTATTTTTTCCTCTTTTCCAGTGTTACAATCGAGCGATGGTGGCAAAAGGATGGTGATTAGTCGTTAGATGATGCATATCTCGATAAAAGATCCTGAAGTAGCATAAGATATGCTGCCCTCTGTCACCCCGTACGAGATGGCTCCTGCGTTCTGTATGTATAAAATATAGAACCAGTCTCAGCCTTTCTCGTAATATATTGTGTTTATTTTATTTTTTTTTATTTTTTTTTTATTTTTTAATATAATAATCGTCGACTATAATCGTCGTTGAAACATGCTAAGTGTACTACATTGTCGATGGACAGCAGAACACCACTGAAACGGTTAGCAGTAAAATCCTCCAAGCAGCAAATACCAGCAAAACCCATCAAAAGCAGTTATCTCCGCCACAGCGGTAAGCTGCATATACCGCCAATGACTGTACAGGAGCAAAGGCAGTTTCTATAATTTATAATTAAACACAACAAAACAAAAACAACAACTGAAACTGAATTCTCAGATATCAGAAACATGTGACATTTGCGACGCACATCAGTAGAGAATCAAACATCAAACTCATATTTGATTACACAGTCCCGTATTCTAATTTCTACAAAGTGCAGATGCATTGGATGTAGAGATGGGCAAAACGGTTCATTTCAGTGAGCGGCTCAGAGCCGTACGCTCAATGAAAAGAGCCGGCTCATTTGAGCGGCTCGACGGCTCTTTTCAAGAACAGGTTTATTCGGATATGTAAAGAATGGAAGACGTAAAAAATAAGGTTTAAAACAATAATCAGTGCAGAGAAAAGTAAAAATATTACTTTACTGAAGGTTTTCTCCGATATATTTCCATCGCAATGATCATCTTTATTTTTTTATTTATAAACATTATCTTTTCAATGTTATCTGATTAAAGTCTACGACATCTTTCACTGCAAACTTGTCTTCCTTCCGAAAAAATCTCACAATATTTTCAAAAAAAAAAGATAGAGCCGCGGAGGGATAGATTTCCTTTCATTTCACCAAAACGAAGGGTCGCTTAGTCTCAGCAAATGTGGTTCCGCTAAATGTTTATCTAAAGGGTGTGTCACATCAAATTGCATAACGGAAAAACGCTGTAGAAATTTAATTTTTAGGAATTATATCTTCAGCTTTCGCTTATAATCAGATAAGAGTGTATAGATCACGTTGGCCATGCTTCACTGTCAATTTTTCGTAAATTTGGAAAAATGTCGTCGAACGAAAAAGAGCGTCGTGAATTAATCCTGCGCACTCATTTCGAGAATCCGGAGTTGTCACATCGGGACATCGTTAAGATGCTGGGAATCGTCCAATCCACGGTCAGCAGAGTACTAAAACGATACTTCGAGAACCTAACCATCGACCGGAAGGTGAAGAACGGCAAAAATGGATGCTCCGTCAGTGAAAAAGATCACAAGCGCGTAGTTAAGCAGTTTAGACGTGATCCGAGAAGTTCGGTCCGGGATGTCGCCAATAAGCTGAATTTGTCAAGTTCATTCGTCCAGCGGACCAAGCATCGGGAGGGCCTGCGTACATACAAGGTTCAGAAGGCTCCTAACCGCGACGAAAGGCAAAACATGGTGGGGAAGACGCGAGCCCGGAAGCTGTACACCGAAATGCTGACGAAGCCTCATTGCCTGGTAATGGACGACGAAACCTACGTCAAAGCGGACTTTCGTCAGCTGCCGGGCCTGTTGTTCTTCTCCGCAGAGGACAAATTCAGCGTTCCGGAGGAGATTCGCAAGCAGAAACTATCCAAGTTTGCCAAAAAGTACATGGTGTGGCAAGCGATCTGCTCTTGCGGAAAGCGGAGCGCCCCCTTCGTGATGACCGGCACGGTAAACGGGCAGGTTTACCTTAAGGAGTGCCTACAAATGCGCTTACTACCACTATTGAAGCAGCACGAGGGCCCGACCATCTTCTGGCCGGATCTCGCTTCGTGCCACTATTCAAAGGACGTGTTGGAGTGGTACGAAGCCAACGGGGTCACCTTCGTGCCAAAGGAAATGAACCCGCCCAACGCGCCGGAGCTTCGCCCAATAGAGAAATATTGGGCGATTATGAAGCAGGCCCTCCGGAAGAACCCAAAAGTTGTCAAATCGGAGGCGGACCGGACCAATTATCGTCAACTGATTCTACAATGAAAAAACCATTTCATAGATTATTCAGCTTTGCAGTTGTTTCTAAAATTTCACAGCATTATAGAATAAAATCCGAAGGTATACGTCAACAATGCGGTCGTATCTTAGAAACAACCTCCTATAATTTTTTGATCTTCCGCTAGCACGATACTTAGTCAAATATTCTTATTTTGCTCATATATTTCTACTTCTTAATGAAAATCTGTCACCTTACAATAGATCCCAGAAGTAAAAGAATCGGAGTTAGTGATTTTACGGATTATAATTGTTTCGCTCAAAAATCATAGTTTACTTTACTGCTTTGGTGAACCAAATCAATTCGGGACATCAAAGCTGAGTTTGACAGCCTGTTTATATGAAGCAAATATAAACAAAACGCAAAGCAAAAAGTGGTGGATTTGAATAAGTAGTTTCACACGAGTAATAAATTTAATTTGTTCAATGGTAAGTATCAAACAAAATAATAATGTTCTGCAGAGCTAATTAGGTTGAAATATATAAATTAGCAACGTTAGGAACATCTATTTATTGCTGTATAAAATGACGCTATTTCTGCGGCGGAAACGAATACTCTATGTAAAAGTGTAACAATTTTTCTACAAGGCGTTGAAAACTCATGGGCGAACATTGTGTCTAGTAAGTATTTTTTCCGCGTTTTTTTCAAGAGCCATTATTGGGAGGAAATGCAATCTGCAGTGGGTTTGGCAAAAAATCCGGTTTCACTGCAACGCGCTGAAATGATAATTTCAGATACGGTAGGTTAACAACGGCTCAATCTCCAACCTAAGTCTTTGAAGTTATTCGAGATATCAGTTTTACACACGTTTTCGATAAAATGTAACAATATTCTTGGCCAATATCCTAATTTATAATTAGGAACGACTATACAAATCGAGTGACAGTTGGGTTCAGCGTTATGTTTATATTTTTCAGAATCATCAACATAAGCAATTTCCTTATTGTTAGGGCAATTCGTCCAACTTTTCAGGTCCAATTTTCAAAGGTTCTAGTGAAAAGATTTAGGAAAAATCTTTTGGTAATGATTATATACGGGTCAAGACTATCTAACCTGACCATGAAAACAACATTTCAAAATAATTTTCATTCAATGTTTGAAAATTTACAACTGCCTTCGAGCATGCTAATCTCAATGAAGGTACTTTTATTCGATTCGGTATTGTGTTTCTATCATACAATCATAAGGCTAGGCGCAAATTGAGGAGCGTATAGCGCTCGTGAGCTAACCAGAGCTGCGATTTGTCGTGAGAATCAAGTGATGGTACTCACACAAAGATAATCAACAAATTTTGTACTACGATTATCTTTGGTGACCATCCCAAAGTCAGTCCAATAGTGTGAGAAGAGTATTATCACAACACTAACGCATGGTGTACTTCTACTTGACAGTAGAAATCCGAGCTTCTTGGTGAGTGTCCTGTCGCTGAAATGTCAGAATGGTGCGACACTCAAAAGTCTAGCTGATGGTTTGGTGTTTGGCGATATTCACAACACTCGCCTCTTTGTGTTCGTTCTTCGTGACTAGGGATGCCAGATGTGAATATACAGTTTCATTTTAAATACAATTTGAAGAATATTGTGTTTTCAGGCATGTAATTTCTTTTCAACTTTTCAGACGGCCTTAACGTTTTTAGCGGCACCTCGCCGACTCTACGTAGTAATACACGTGTCATTTGTATTAGTACTTAGTTTGTGGAATAACACGCCTTGCGTATCCCGTCTATTCCGGCTCCCGATCGGGTTTGAGATTAGCAAAATGATGCATTTTGTAACCCGTTCGACTTCGATTTTTTACCAAATTTGTTTCTCATCATTGCAAGGATACTAAATTTGCAGACATGTTCG
Organism: Toxorhynchites rutilus septentrionalis; assembly: GCF_029784135.1. NCBI lineage: Eukaryota > Metazoa > Arthropoda > Insecta > Diptera > Culicidae > Toxorhynchites > Toxorhynchites rutilus. Next base: position 7,528,584 of record NC_073745.1, read on the forward strand.
CAATTTTACTGATATTTAATGTCCTGTCTATCCTGTTGCAAACTAATATTTTCAGTTGCAGACTATAGGGATATGGTATTTCTTCTCTTTATGACTTGTTTCCCTGCGCTTAAAACCCCTTTTTTCAAACATTACTTTGCTATTCTCGCGGTTACAAAAGTATCTGCATCTCAGATTTCATCAACATTTCAGATTTTTGTCGAAGATTTTCAAAAAAATACAAAAAATGCCATCTCTGGAGGTGATGCATTTGCTCTGACAAAGGCCAACACGAAAACAACAAGTCACCAAGTATTTTTGTATTATACATCAAATATTTTTGTGTACAATGGCTCTCTGAGTTGACCGCTACCGATCGCGCCAGCTGTCCAAACTGGACTACCACAAAACGCAAGTTGCGCATCTGATTAATCTTCGCTCCCAAGGAGACTTCCCGCATCTCATGTTATACGGTCCTTCCGGGCCAGTAAGAAAACTCGCATCATGTATCTGCTGTGGAAACTTTACCAACCGGGCGTGGAACGGCTACGCAATGAAATAATAAACTTCACAACGCCCTCGAACCGGAAGGTGAAAATCAGTACCATCGGCAGTAATTACCACATCGAGTTGAATTCATCGGTTACCGGGATATATGACAGGGTGGTCGTGTCGGATTTGATCAATCAAATTGATCCCAGCGGGTAAAGTGAATATGAGACTCGTCTTGTCCGTGGTGGATCAGCTGACCAAAGATACCCAGGATGCGCTGAGAAGAACCATTGAAAAGTATGTGTCTATGTGCAGATTGATTTTGTGCGCCAATTCTACTTCGCGGGTTATTCCCGCGGTGAGAAGTCGTTGCTTGGGAATAAGGGGGCCGGCTCTATCTTAGGAGGATATTCTTAAAATTTTGAATGTAATATTGTCATTTGTTTATTTCTTGAATGTAACAACACTATTTGCATTTCAGCACATTCATTCGGAGAAAAGAATTACGCGATCCTCATGCTGGAAGCTTTAAGGTACAACAGTAACCGTTCATGGTTAACTAAGAAGTACCGTAAATTGACTGGCAAATATTCCATCGAGAAACCGCCAATCAGATTGTCCTCGAAAAAAGTCCACAGAAGCTGGAGGGGGTGAGCGAACTGCTATACGAGCTGCTATTTCAAGGCGTTCTATCGAATGTTATAATCTGTGGATTGGTACCGAATCTGGTTAAAAATTGCGATATGAGTCTGAAGACGCAAACATTGAATTTTGCCGGGCATTATGAACACTGGATGCAGCAAGGAAGCAAACATATATTCCATCTGGACGTGTTCGTGGCGCAGTTTGTAACACTGTATAAGAAGTTTCTCAATAAAGCCTCAATGGAGGTGGATGATGTTTGAGCGATTCTTTGAGATCGCAATTTTCTTTCGTCTTATAAAAAAGTTAAATTTTTGTGTTCATCTCACGTTTATTAACTAAACTTCAATAGTTCTGATAAGGCTTAACTCTAAATAAAAAAAACGCCTTGTCGGTTTTCAATCGGATCATTTTCATGATCCGCAAATAATTATGAAATGGTAAATTTATCAATATACTTAAATACCATTTCATTCAAATAATGGTTTTGGCTGCACCATGTTTATTTGAAAATTATATTTAATATAACTTTTAAAATTATGACACCATAATCTTTTTTATTATAAATGTTTGTTCATTTTAACTGCAAGAAATAAATACTCGAATACTGAAAGACAATTGTTCGAATGAATCGAATATTTAAAAATGGCCCCACGATTAATCGATAATCGAATAAACAAAATATGTAGACATCTCTAACAACAACAACAACTTCTACTTCAACAAACAAACCTAAACCAAGGAAAGTGAAGTGGAAGGTAAAACGTAATGCCAGAATTGCCGTTCGGACGTATCCCGTAAGTTTGAATTTATTTACATAGATGGTATCCAAACAACACTAAACATTGGCTACAGTTTCGTCGGCACAGTTGATTGCCGTTATGAACCAGCACAAAAAACAGGAAGTGGGTTATATCTATGGTATAACCGCAAGGGTGACGTAGGACTATCGTTGATTTAGAGATCATTTCTTTAAAGTTGAATCTAAATCCATTCTGAATGAATGAATAAATGAATATTTGGGGGACTTCGAAAACGAGAGCGTTACGTTGGAGGCACAAGGTTTTATGTATCCAATATAGGATACGAAAAACCTTGTTCTGAAGAATAATCTTCAGAAGCTTTCCTGCTAACTGTGCTTGATTGACAAATCACAAACCCAAATGTATTATATGGATATTTTATGGATAGAAAACATTAAAATAAACTCTTTCGCTTGAATGTAATTTTCAATTCCAAGGAGAACTGGCAGATTATTTTCCAGCAATGATTAGATATTTCCACATTTTCCTTGATTGAAACATATTTGGTCACAGTGTTACATGGATAGAAAACATTCAAATAAACTCTTTCACATGAATGTATTTTTAAATTCCCAGAGGAACTGGCAGATTATTTTCCGGATCTTTCTCGATGCTGAATGGCATCCAAACGGAAAGAATTCCGTGCGTGTATATAATTTGGAAGGCAAACTAGAGGGGAATGAACTCTCTGAGCTCGGAACTTTCGGCGACTGAGCAATAATCGATTGCGGGCGCATACAATATTGGATACGGAAATATCCTACTGATGGGGAAGAATAATCTTCAGAAGCTTTCCTGCTAATTACACTTGATTGAAAAATTACAAAATCAAATGTATTTGATCGCTGTGTTATATGGTTAGAAAACATTAAAATAAACTCTTCCACATGAATGTATTTTTAAATTCCCAGAGGAACTGGCAGATTATTTTCCAGAAATGATTAGTTCTTTCCGGAACTTTCTCGATGCTGAATGGCATACAAACGGAAAGAATTCCGCGCGTGTATGTGTGTGTAGCGATGTCTTCCCGGGGAACCGTTTGTGGCATCACTCTCCTCCTGATGGATTCCCTTCTGGCCTAGGGTGCACAAACAGGCTCTTGGTGACACCGTTCATCCGCGCTTTCATGATAAACGAAGAGCTTCACCACAACAGCGACAACATGCTCCAATCGCTGTTCAATTAGAACTGAGTGGATTTCCGAGCGGCGCTCGCTTATATACCGATTGGTGATTTCAATAGCCTGTTTTGAAAGCAATTTTAAGACTATTGAAACAAGTTTTTGGATCAAAAAGTAACAAGTATAGAACGCGTAGACATTTTATCTTTCGAATGAAGTGTTTATCATACCATTTCGTTCAGTTGTTTAGGAGCTATTAATGCTCAAAATCTCGGTCTCCGGCGTAACGCTTTCGTTTTCGAAACTTTGATTTTACACCCCGGTATAGAAATGAAAGACGTAGTCCTACGTCAAAACAAAGCTGCAAATTATGCACCATGTCGGTACCACGATCAAAGCATTCCCTGAATAAATCATATCACATTAGCCAAGCCAGCTGGCGGAAGCATATGCATAAAGGTTACTAGGTTACTGTTTTCAATGACAACTGTTTATTTATTATACTGCTTCAAATACCTTCGACGAAATCAAATGTAACCATACCAACGTAAGTAATAACATAAACAAATCCAAACCTTTCGACTTGCCATTCCTCATACGTCTTTTCTAAATAGTGTGAATTACGAGCCACCTGTTAACTCGACCTTCTTGATCTAAACAACCGTCGCGATTGTCAAAAATGATTGGAACTGTCTGATCACTCACATTTCTACTACCATCATACGCCACAACCACCGCTCTCGTAACGTAAAGTTGTAAACAGAGCGATCGGCAGTGAGAGGCATTGGAACCAACCGTCATCTGGTTAGGTGTCAGAAACAAAAGAGTAAAGGCTGATTTAGACGATGCCAGTCAGCGCTCTAGTTGAAGTATCCAGTGAATAGAGAATAGACACTCTGTTCAAGTTATTGGTTCGATACTGGTACAAGTAACTTGGACAGAGTGTCTGTTCTACGTTCACTGGATACCTCAACTAGAGCGCTGACTGGCATCGTCTAAATCAGCCTTAAGTATCACTACTGAATATTTGGATCTCACGTGCCGTGAGAGGAATTGAGTGACTATGGTCAGCTTTTTTGTGACATTGACGGTGATGGTTTGCAGCTCTGGAGCTAACACGACTCGTATGTGCTACACACGATGCATAGCGGTGCGCATATTGAGTCGCAGTTTGGTCTAAATAACGTGCCAATCACATAAAATGTTTGACTTACACAACGTAGTGAATGCGTAGAAAATGACTCCAGCGTATAATTGTTCACCAACACAACCACCACACCCGGCACGACTAGCACGAGAAACTGTGGTTCAGCCACAGTGCCACGCGAGTCGCGTCTTACGAGCGCTGCACCATCTCGCGCCACCTGACCAATTTGCGCTGTTCTATCTGTTTTCATTAGCCACAAAAGCAGACGCTATGTCGCGCCAAGTGACTCGCGCAATAAAAAAAACTACAACCTGACGTTGTACAGAACCTTATGGACGGGGTAAAGAGGAAGGTGCGAGTATAAGGGCTTGGGCTCGAAGTATGAATAAAAAGAAAATGCCAAAAGTTGTTTAATAGTTTTTATTTTACTGTCTAAAATTTTCAAAAGGATCGGTCTACTGGGCGAATTTCTACAGCGTTTTTTCCGTGATGCAATTTGATGTGACACACCCTTTACATGATTTCATGCAGATAACTGCGATCACTGCTGCCAATGTTGGTACTTACGTAATAACGCCACCAGAGCGCATTCTCTATTATGTATTTAGTTTTTCGTAGAAAAATTTATTCCTCATGTCTAACGAGGATAAGGAACGATGGCGGCCTCTCTCAAGCAAACCTGTGTTTCACCGATTGTCCAGTAAGTTTGAAGCATAGAAGAAAATCCTGTAGTTAGTTCATACGTTTGCCTGGTCATGTTTTGCTTTGAAATATATTATTCATTTTTTTTCTATATTATAGTGACATTATACTAACACTTTTGACTGGTTCGTCACTTTTTACCTTCCATTTTGGAAGAATGTCGGGAGTGAGAATTGAACTCGTGACCTTTAGCGTGAGTGGTATGGATGTTACCACTACGCCAGATCGCTTCCCATATATAATTCATATATTTTGCCCGGGCCGGCGGTCGACACGGATTGTATCACCTCGGCGGCTTGGGCCGCCCCAGTTCCTCACCCTCGTTAGTTGGAGACTTCGCCCCCATTACATTGACCTCACATTATTTCTTTTATTTCTTCGAAAAAATACATTCAGAATAAATATTGTGTTCCGATGACGTGAATACGTAAGTACTCCCGATGTTTCCAAATTTCTCATGAGAGAAAGAACAGGATGCACTAAAGAAGCGTCCAACATTTTCTCTTTTCTCAGTCTCTTCGCTCCGAGTAGAATTACTTCGGCATTCGCCGTCAATACGACCAGTTCATCAGTTATCCTCGCTCTTAAAATTCGTCAATTTATTTCTAGTTGAAGCAAAGATGGGAACGCTCAGTATGGATTTATTCTCTAAATTTGTTCCAGAAGCGCGATTTGTAGAACTGGAAAAACATGTTCTTCTTATTGCTTCTTTATTTGGATCCACATACATTTGTTAGAAATTGATTCTCGTTATGAAACAAGTGAAATCGAAATCAATAAGCAATAAAAAAAAACTGATGATCGTTTGTGGAGAAAGTGGAAATGGATTTCAACGTGATAAAACTCCTATATCGTCTTCTATCTATGTAAATAAAAATAGATCGCCGAAGTAATTCGAATTATCGATATGGAGTGAATGTTATCTCTCAATAGAGCGAATTCAGTTCAATATCCATCACGAACTATTTGAAAAAAGATGTATTTATGCACACATCATCAACCCATAGGAGAATTTCAACATTCATGCAACAAATGACGAAAAGACAATAAAATCATTTAGGATCAAACACATATGATTTTGTTGTCTTTTTGTCTTTAGATCGCATATCGTTCATAAGACAGCTTCATCAAAACAAGCTTCGTTTAATAGACAAAATTTTATTTTTAATTTTTATTTTTGCTGTAGGCAAATAGTTGACTCATCCATTGATCAGTCCTATAAATATCGGAAGTCGTTTATGGGAAACACTCCCTCTAGACTTATTGAAATGAATTCGAAGCCAATTCTTACTAAAGATTATCTTAGCTACAACAACGCAGCAAAGTCATGTTCAACTAATCTTTGCACTAAACTAAACCAGTTTTGTACACTTTGCACACTTCAAGCTGATAAATATCACAATTAATCTTTTTATTATCTTTTTTTAATCGATGCTGCATCGTTAGATATCATTTATCAGCTATTCTTCGCTTCGATTATCACCTGATGAGTACTATTTTCAGTCAGTGCACCACCGGAAGTCTAATCATTTAATCCCTGCCCACAAATCCAATTCTCAGTTAAGTAATCACGCTCACCATCGTCATCATATGCGCTCACGCACGCATTTCGTAACACTAGAACCGTCGAACGCGATGTTTCGCCGTATCGAATGGAAATCCGATCGGGTGATTGGAATTCAGCGTCTACACCGGGCACACTTTTGCGTTCCTTTCGATCAAAACGACCGTCGGAATTAACTCGAATTATAAACAAAACAAGAAAGAATGTGTAAACCGCCGCGAGTGAGATTGGCAATTGTGCGAACTGAGATTCCTTGGAAAGAAAAAAAGATGCGCAGGGAGGCTGATTTTTTTTAGTACTTAGCCAATCTATTTGAACGAATGAAACGGCCACTTGTGTGGTGAACCGCCGACTAACAAGCAATGGCCGGCTAGACATGCAGCTAAGTGAACCTTCCCAAATTGCGGATGAGTGCACCAAAACTTGATTGCGAACATTTCGTGAGATTCACACTGTCCACTTGCCAAAAAAATGTGTACGTGTTATTTCAAGTGCGACGCAGTGCAAATGTCATCTGAGATTTACGTCGTTTGCCTTTCAGCAGATTATTCGTCGGGAAAAAAATCTGTCTTAGAAATGAGAGCAAGATATTTTATCACCATATTTCTTTATTCCGCACCCGCCACTCAGATCAATAAATTCGGTACATCCAACCCCTTCAGATGCCCAATCCGCTTGAGGAACGGATTCACTTCACATGCATACGAAAAACCGAGGGTTAAATTCGTTCTACGCCAATTGATCCAGTCAACCTTATCTCCGATATCATCGCAGAATATGTATTCCTGTTGAACCTGGTAAACCGAATCAACGTGAACATTATTAACACCTATCAGTACAATCCCGGCTTTGTTTCTCTCGTCGTGCAGAATTTTGTAGTAAATTTTCGGTGCCGGCAACCTCTGGGTTCCAGTCGGGTCAAAATTCAAATAAATCGGCTGCTCATCTCCATTGGCATCGATTTGCGTTTGCACTCCGAAAGTACCTCCATAAACTGTAACTTGTATGTTCCGAGTAGCCACGAAACGACGCGAACTATCTTCGATCCATTTCCAGTTGCCATCGTTAAAATTTTGCCACTGCGGGGCAGCGTTCAAGAACCAGAAGGTCGCATTCTGTTGCGTTCCGTAGATGAAATCAGCCCTGGCAGCGATATGACCTCGAGCCATATAAACACCGGTGCTGACATTTTGCACTAACTGGTCGGCGAGTGCTGTGGATTTGAGAATGTGACCCAGAGTCTCGCGCTGTCTGTTGATGGTATACAACTGATTCACGTTGATTCCCGAGTAGAAACTTCCCTGGATCCACGGTGGTCGGGGAACTCCCTGCTGGAATCCATCATGTGCCCGATGGAATTCATGCTTAATCCAATGGTTTTCGAACGTTACATTATTGTGACACACGTCCATGACATTGACGAAACGATCGCCCAAATCGAACCCGATCTCCACGAGGGATGCACCCTGTTCACAAGAACGGGTAGTGTAGCGAGCACTGCTGGACCAATTTTCCGTGCAGGAAAGATCATTGAATCGGTAGACGGCATTATCGTGACTGAACGTTATTCCAGATACGCACGAAATGATCATAGATCTTTTGCCCGAGGCAACGTTGAAACCCCGTTGACAGACCACTTCGAGGGCTTCACCGGATTCAAGCTGGAGCAAACGATCACTTTCCGCTGGATAGCGGTATCGATTCGTTCCTGGAATCAGAACCAGTGGCTGTGGCCTCGGTAACTGACCGTTGATGTTGATGGTGCATCCTGGAACTGTCAGCAACAGTTAATAATACAAATCGGATTCTACTTGTCACAATTCACCAATATTGCTCCACTCGGTTTCCCTCAGAGGTATATCTCTGGATTGCACTAGTAGCCCGCAAGAGAGCGCCAATATTAAAATTCTCATTTTGATTTACTGTCACGTCCAACTGAAACGTGGAACTGAAGATTGCGGCGAGGAACACCTTTTATATCATCCCTTCCGACCAGCCAGGCTGATACGCTTATCAATCATGTTTTCCACACAATAACCCAACGAGCCTCTTTCTTGGTCGTGTAACGCCAACAAGAAGTCTTATCACCAGTGAAAGATAGCACCTCTCGGCCTTGTTGGGGCAGATCCTTTATCAAATACTGTCCGAGAATCGGTAGCTTTCGGGGGGTAACGCATGTCGGCACCCACTAATTGCACGAGTTCCAAATGTTTTGGGTTTCTCCAGAGCGGCTGGATGTCTGGGTGAGTCTTTTAAGCACCATTTGCGGGAAGTTTTGTTTCCATTGGAAATGCAGCTGAAGTATATCAAATGCTTGTGGAAGTTTATGGTGACTTTGCAAAATCGGATAGATTTTGTAGGGAATGGTTTTGACGATTTAAAACTAACAATTTCAGAGTTAAAGACAAAAAGCGTCCGGGTTAACCGAAAATGTTTGAAACAAAGAAATAGAGAAATTAATCGATCAAGATTCATGTCAAACGCAAACAGAGAATCATTGGGAGTAACTCGACAAGTTATTTCTAAACAACTCAAATCCGCAGGATACATCCAACAGCAAGGAAATTATGTGCCATACGAATCGAAAGGAGAGATGTCGAACAGCGATTTTGCATGTCCAAAATGTTGCTTAAACGGCACAAAGGGAAGTCTTTCTTGCATCGATTCGTTGCCAAGCACGATTCACAATTTTTTCACTTCACATTGCCCTCGCATTATTCTGTCTGTTAATTTCCCGAACATTTTAGATGTAATTTTTTCTAAGTTGGTGCTTTTCCCCCATATTAAACTTAATTGTTTTAATCGACTCAAACAAACTCTTATACAAAATCCGAAAACTGATCATCCGAAGACCGGAATTGATAAATAAAACGTGCTTTGCTGTTTGGAATTCAATTGATACATTATATTGATTCCATTTCGGGTTAATTTTTTCTAAGTAAATTGAACAGAAATTTCTGTAGTTGATAAGAGATGCAGAAAAAGGCTAAAAAAAATCTATTGTTAACTTTTTTGAACACAAATCATTGAAAATACCATTTAAATATAAGAAAAATATATATAGTCGAATTTCATGCCAACTCGTCTTAGGAGTTGGCAGCACCATCTCAGATAGTAGTGAAACGTTGTGAGTGTAAAGACATGAGTCATTTAAGCAACTTTGCATACTTGAAATATTCGAAAAATAATTAGACTACTTTTTGGAAAGAGCCAAATTTTTTTTTCTTTTTTTTTTATAACTAAAAAACCATGATACCTACAAAATTATTGGCAAAGGATGAAATGTAGGAAATTGTTTCAAGTTTCACAGAAAATACCAAAAATTGTTCGGAAAAAAAATTTGCTGACAAAAAAGTCATTTTAAAAATTAAAATTGATTTTTCTCAAAAACGTTTTTTTTTAATTCCCAAAAAAAAAAGACGGGTGGGTAATGTCGGGGACATAACCGGAGTGACGTAGGACTATACAAAGGGGACAGCTTTTGCTAAATATATTGTTTTATTTTCTTCTCCTACGTGAATACCCACCTATCTACCTGAAAAATGGATTAGTTTACTGTTTACTCTTTATGAACATGTTGGGGGTTCTGAAAAGAACCTTTTGTGTTGTGTTTTTGCTTTTTTTTACAAACTTTCTCAATTTTTTCTCACTATCTCATAGTTGATTCTTGATTTTTTTCTGAAGGCTTTGTACTTATTAAATGTTCAACGCCGGGCATCTTTTGGAAGGAAAGAAGGTATTGTATTATAGAGACTTTAAACTTTTGCAGTTCATTCGTCTCTGGCCTTGAGAAAGGCCCTTTGAAAACTCTACTCTACTCTACTCCAGCGCTACCACCTCCGCCCTCTTGCCTTGAGAAAGGCACTCGATCCCTCGCCGTCCAGCCCGTCCAGCAACGATGTTGTCCAGTCGGTGTCCACACAAAGAATGCATCTTTTGGCGTATGCACATCTCGTACAATCAAAATGATGGCTGTGATAGGGAATGCATAGGTGGTCATCAGCTCATTCACTATCATATATTTCACTATTGAGCACATTACCGTACCTTAAACTGTGGTTTCGGAGACGAATGAATTATAAGATTTGTATCTCCGCAAACAAAGTAAATAGAAATGAAAAAGAACTGAGGTTTTGGAGACGAACTCTACGATCTGTCGAGAATTGAACGAGCTATAAGCGTTCTGAAAAACCAACAGTAAATTAACACAGGATTAAAGTCCTTTAAAATAAGAACAGAGCAGCAGGAAATACATAGCTCATCATGTTGCTCCTTAGTTATTTTTCTATACAATGCAGATGTAACGTCAGTCAATTTTCAACATCAGTTATCATCCAAAGAAAGCAGTTCTTGCTACCGAGAAAATTCGTTAATGCCATCCTGCATACAATGTGTTGTAATTTGAAGCCACTTTTAATTCGGAAACCATGTATGGGTTTGTGAAAACTGAATGATCAATTTAAAAGACCCCAAACCAATAAGTTCAAGAACAACCATAAACAAAATAAATCAGTTTATATTATATGTCATATTATGGCACTTTAGAATGCATTGGTATTGTGAAAAACTTTTAATAACTCTTATTTGAAAGGTTTAATGGCCCTGGAAAGCGCCGTGTTTTACGGTGGCTGGTTTTGCCATCAAAACAGTCTGTATAAACAAACTTTTTCCTTCTTCTATCTGCTGCCGTTTTGCGATTGCGTTTGCCACTCGCTGAAACTAGTTGTTGCCATCGAACCGAATGTGCTCTGTTCTGTAGGCGGGTTTTCTTATTGTCGTGAGCAGCTTTGCAAGCCAACTCGAGCACTCCGGCGGCCGAAATTCTATAACCGCTATTAGGTATACTGGTGCTCCGGCACCAATCCGTTGATGCGATGTGATGTGAAACGATGCCATACAACCACACTGATTTACAGTTTGAAAGAGAATGATATATTTTTCAGCGGATCCGCGCGTTTTGTACTTTAGTGGTACACGGTCACAGGATAGAGACAAATCAGCAGACTCAGCCAAAGGGGCGAGTCCAATGAGACGAACGAAAGAGCGTTAAAAGGCAGCGATGGTAGAAAAATACATTCAAAAGGGAGGCGATCTGGCGTAGTGGTAACATCCATACCTCTCACGCAGAGATCACGAGTTCAATTCTCACTCCCGACATTCTTCCAAAAATGGAAGTAAAAGTAACGAACCAGCCGAAATGTGTTGAAAGTCACTATAATAAAGAAAAAGAAAAGAAGAAAATACATTCAAGGTGCTACTGACATTCAACCGATTCGGTCGTGTTTTTGGCGCCCCTTGGAAAAGAGTATAGAAAAATAGGAGTTTTCTGCTTACAGCCTTTCTTAAGGCTTATTATATGTGCTAACAAGATTTTGTAACAGCTTTGCAGAGCAGCAGAAGGACAAAACCATCATAAGGATTACATATTGCCGCAACGGCGGTTAATTTCTCGTTCTCCCACATCTCTTCCATCATCCGTTGCATCTATTTAACGGCGAAAAAGGGGCGCGCTTTTTAGCGTTCCCCACGCTACTTTTTGCAGGTTCCAGAACGTTCTCGCGGCAGTGATTAGGGGTTTTTTACGTTGCTAGCGTTTGTGTTTTGGGACATGAAAAGTGAGTGCGATAAGTAGTTAGGAAGAAAAGTGAAATAGGAAAATAAAAAGAAAATTAATGTGAACTATTTCTAGGAAAATAGTCTGATAGGCTGAAGATCATAAGTATAAAAGTGAAAGTAAGGACACTTACTGTTTGTGCTCTTGTGCTTATTTCGTGTGTTTTCTCCCAGTGAGGGCTTTTTCCTGGTCACATCCAGAAGTATTAGCCTTTCTCACAAGTGTTCTAGTGAACAGTTCGACCATTTTGCCGGCTATACCCTGGGTATAGCCAGGCGACAAAATGCCTTCCAGTAGCTCCGGGCCTCCAGGAGGCCGAGCTACCAATCTGTATCAGGGGAAGTCTACCAGGCCGCCCCTCCCAAGGTGGATTGATCCGGAATGTGTTCCTCTGGAAATTTTACTTCTTCGAGCTAAAGGGGACAATGTCCTCCCCACCAACCCGTTTACTGTCAGCAAAACGATCAACAGTGTGATCAAATCATCTTTAAATGAGGCCAGACCTCAAAGAGACGACAAAAACAGGATCCAATACATCCTTCCAGTACGAAACCAGGAACATTTAGGTAAGCTTCTTGAAATTACTAAATTGATTGACAACACTCCAATTGAGATAATTAGCCATCCGGTACTCAACCAACGCAAATGCGTTGTCACTTGCCGTGATGTTTTAGATTTAACCGAGTCTGAACTGGCAAAGGAGCTTGCAGATCAGAAAGTGATCAACGTCAAGCGAATTACCAGAAAAGATAATGATGCAATTATACCAACTCCAACGCTTATTTTGACAATTCGTGGAACAGTAATCCCCGAATTTATCTACTTCGGTTTCATTCGTGCTGGGACAAGGAATTTTTATCCAAATCCCATGCAATGCTTTCAATGCTTCCGCTTTGGACACACCACTAAACGGTGTAAGCGTGACAATCCACTATGCATTAATTGCGGCCAAGAGCACCAAATAAAAAAGTCAGGAAATAAAATTTGCAAATCTTCTGCATATTGTGTCAACTGCAAGGGTAATCATTCCTCTTCTAGTAGGATGTGCCCAGTATGGATAATTGAAAATAAAATTACCAAAATACGTATTGACCAGGGAATTTCCTACAAGGAAGCCCGAGAAATCTTCAATTTCCAGAATAATGAAACTACCTACTCCAGTGTCCTTAAAGACAGACTGGACATTGCTAAATATGCTGTTGGCGGCTGCACACAGTGCAAATGCTAATGCACTTCTAATAATTCCCCTCAGGATGAGAGCCCATCCGTCCATTCCGAAGATGAATCGGTTAACTCAAATGAAGAATCGGAAGAAGATTCGGAAGTATCAGAAGATGAAGAAGAGGAACAGAAAAATATGGAAACCGAAGAAGAACAGAATAGGGAAACTAATGAGGATTCAGACAATTCAATGGAATATATAGAAATAAAGAAAAAGAATAAAAGAAAAATTTCGAACAAGGGAACATCTTCAGAAGAACATAAGTCTTCTGATGAGGAAAATAAACAAACTAAAGAAAGTCAAAGGAAACGTACACGAAACGAACATACAACTGAAAGAACCAACACTCACAACAACCAAAACACACACGCTAGCAATAGACACTCACACACTAATAATCAACAATCACAGGCTGACAGTTCAAGCCAATCTACTCCAACCAAAAATAACATCAACACTAACAACACTCACAACAGGAAAAATTCTAGCCCCCCAAAGGGTAATAATAGAATAAATAAATAATTTCTTTCGTTAAACCTACGCTGTAATCATTACATTATTATAACCTTTACTTTTCAGCATTCTTACAACAATTCTACGATTATCTTAGTTAAATTGAGAGGCCAGGAGTTATCATCCGCTTTATTATTGAAGAGGGTAGAGCGGATGATGCTCCAAATCTCTCATGCTAGATATATGTTATCTATTTCTCACCATACTTTCCATCAAATCGAAAGACCTGGAGCCACCGCCTTATTGAGGGAGAGGTAGGACCGAGGGCGGTCTCTTGGCTTTCACTCATCTATATTATATTTAATCGCATTATTTCTTTAAATAACTTTCACATCATAATCGTAGGACCGGAAACCGACTCTCACCTTATTTTTGGAGATGGTAGGGGGAGTGGCGGTTCCTAGTCTAATATTATATTTTCTCTAAAGGCCGGGAGTTGTCCTCCATTTCACTCAGTGGGATTGATGGCGATTCCTGACACTCAATACTTTTTAAATACATATAAATATGTGTATGTGTATACATACATAAAATAAAATAAAATTAAATAAAATATATATACATGTAAAAAAATGAATAAATTACTAACAAATGCCAACTAACTAATTTACAATTTCAGAAGCCTTACCTATCCCACTCCTTCCCCTTTTCCTACCCATGTCACTCCTCCCTAATCCATTCCTTTTAATCCCACCCAAATCCTTACCACTCCTTTCCTTCCTATCCTCCTGAGAAGGGCCTTTTTGTTTTTTTTTGTTTTTGGAGCACGCCTTTCGCTGGGTCACTTGTGCTTCGTTACCGCTTTGGTCCTCGGATCATTAAATACTTACTTCCCTTCACAGCTTATATTAAATATCTTATGAAGCATAGGATCCCTTCCTACCTTCTTCTTGACTCGGAAATCGAGCGGACAGATCTGATGGATGTTATTTTGTTTTTGGTTTCCCTTTTCGCCAGTCCCCTCTGGGCTGGTCTAATTGTGGCTCTTCACTGGGCTAGAGGCGAATGAACTGCAAAGTTTAAAGCCTCTTAAAAACAAAGAAGAAGAAGAAGAAAAATACATTCATTACGATTTGTTCGCTCGTTGGATTCACATGCAGGCTAAAAAGGGTCCTTTTCAGGATCACAAAATTATCTTTAATTTAAAGAGTTTATTGTTTTGTTATCACTCGATATCCCCATCTTGTTCGACTAAACCTTCCTGTTTAACGATTGCATTTACCACTCGCCACAGCTTTCACAGTTGGAAAATTTCTTCCCTTCCAGCTCGTGACGTGTTGTACAGTAAATTACATTCAATGCGACGTGCCGAAGCGCCACTCAGTGTCGCATTGGAGGTAATTTTAACCTGTAATTGAACATTTGCGATGACAGTGGTACAGTGTCGACTTTCAATGTGGGGTCATAATTTGGATCTCTATGTTTACAAAAATGTCCAACTAAATAAGTCGCATTACATGTCCGTCCAATTAGCTAAATTTCGAACTAATTGTAAATTACTGTACTTTCAATCTGGAAACAATTTAAGAATTGGTGAAAATTGAATAATCAGGAAAGTCCCCAACTATCAATAAGCTCAGAACAACTGCCAAATTCACATACTCATCAGATCCTGGCAAACAAATTATGAAAAAATCAATGTGTTTTATTATTATTTTGGATATTATTTTAGAATGCATTGAACTGTATTTCCTAAACTCTTTTTTGGAAGGTTTAATGGCCCTGAAAAGCGCCTTGTTGTATGGAATGGTTCCAATTTAGAAAACTTAGTACTCGTGGTTTCGAAAAAAACCATTTCGAATGCCCTCGATGCCGCCTTGTTCTGGATTTGCCACCAAAGCAGTGTGTATAAAGAACAAACTTTTTTCTTCTGCTACCTGATGCCGTTTTGTGATTGCGTTTGCCACTCGCCACTCGCTGCAACTGCCTGTTGTCTTGATGTCCACCGAACCGAATGTGTTCTGTTCCGAATGCGGGTTTTCTTATCGTCGCGAGCAGCTTTTCCAGCTAACTCGATCACTTCGGCGGCCGAAACTATATAACGCCGGCTAGGTGGTACTGGTACTAACGCGCTCGGCCTAGCTACCCTTGCAGGGAACTCCAGATCAACACGGTTCGAGCGGGATTTTGCTTTTCTCTTCACTTTTCCTCCTTTGCCATGTCCAGACATGGCTGCTTGGGTTGGTTTGTTAATGTGTTGTGATGCGAACCGATGTGGTGTACGGTTTGAATGAGAATGATCGTTGCGGCAGCGGAGCGGGAATTTTTAAGCTGACTGACTGGCTCGAGAATTACGCATGTGTGAGACTGCGACCAATGTTTCGTTCATTTTTTTTCTTTTTTCTTTCCAATCGTGCTTCATTGTATTTCGCTGCTGCTCTGGTTGCCCGTTTTGGTCGGTACGATTTGAGGAGCACAAAATGGACCAATCAAAAATGGGCACATAGTGCATTTGGACAATGCTTGATATTTCACAATTATTCAATTATTTATCTCAAGAAAAATGAAATGTTATTCGTTATGATAGACGCGTAGATATATTTCCTATCAATTGATGCAAAAACCTTTGCGATCTATTGAGAAATGCTCGAGTTATAAGCGTTCCAAATCTTGCATTTTTTCCTACTTGTTCAGTGCCTAGATTTCCATTTCACCCCCTATATCTTCCGGTTAGACGTAGTCCTACGTCAATATATATATAAATAGCCCTTACAATTTCCAACAAATCGTCCATACATCGGAAGATGGGCACTTTTACAAAGAAAAAGTTTTTCGAACAACAACTTTTTCATGTTTTCTTTGGAAAAAATACAACTAACCCTAATTTTGTTTAAAGTCAAGATAACGATATAGTGTATTCGACAAAAGATCTTGTTAAAATATAGGAAATATATTTTGTCGAAGAAATCAACTTTCTATCTTTTATAGTTTTTGGAGTATAAGTCATTTTTGTATGAAGAGGCGTCGGGCATCGTTGCGAAGTAGACGTGTGCTTTTGCGCTCTATATTTTCTCCACGAGTGTCGGTATTTATAACGCGTTTCGGGTGGAAATTTTGATCATTTCACGTAAAATTGTGCTTTCCGCCCGGGGGCTTTGGAATCCGGGAGAATCTACCTGAGTTTTCTATGAAATTTCCCATAATATAATTGTAGTGATTTGCTCGGTGAAGGCTCTACATATTTACATATTTAGTATGTTCGCTTTCGTTACTAGCTCGGTTTCGCTTGATGACGAATTTTTTTTTTCATCGCGCATGTGTATGGTTGCGTTTTCTATATGGATCGATTCGTGTATTGTAGTTTGTGTGAATAAAAAGCATCAGTTCTGCTATGATGAAGAGGGTTCTCAAGGGCGAGTGCTAATTGTGTATAAGTATGTGTCTGTTCAAACGAAAATTCTAATGCGTTCATTTGTATACTGGCCTGCATTCGACTGTAGATGCGTTTGAGTTCTCGCGCGAGTGCTGCTTGGGAATAAGTTGTGAATGAGCGACTGAAAGAGATAGGATTTTCGTGGTGGTTGGGTTATCAAATCCCGTGGTAGATACTCCAGCGGCATGTATCGATCGAATGCGTTTGATCGCGTTTATTGTGCACTCGTTTATAATTTCATCAGTGACACTATCACCAGCGAACGACACACGCACAGAAGGAAGACGGAACCGGATTTACAGTGGCATGAGATTCAATTCATTTTTATTTCTCTAATTTTCTTCTATTTATAACTTGACATTGGCGTGCTGCATTAATGTATTGTATTTCTATTTTTTCTTCGATTTCGTTAGACTTGCAAAAGAGATAAGTGTTTTCAACATTAAAATTCGAATTACGTTTTCGCATTCATCTCTTAGAATTCGGATTCTTGTTCTTGATTTCAGATCTGGTTTTTTTAGAGATACTTATTGGTGTTTCATGCGTCAGATTCATATCTCGTATTTTCATTCTAATGATGATTTGTAGTTTGAAGTCGCATAGGAATATCGAAATGAAAAACAATATGTTTTTCGTTTTTCGTTTTTACACTACTTAAGTATAGATATCAGTTTAATAGAAACTTGCATCTGTTTATGAGCCTCCCAATTCCAAAGATGATTCCAAAGGCTCTAAGAGATGGTGGTTCCTATTTTTCTGAGATTGTTTTATCATTTGTAAATGTTTCATAAATAATTAATAACATTTTTGAGGATTGTTTTTTCAAAATTTATGCAAATAAATGGAATTACTTGTTACATGTATATTAAAAGTGTGTTAATTTAAATATTGCACATATATCCATGTGTTCATGGATGCATAAGTGTTTTTGTAGAGATAACTTGTATATGTATATGTGTTGCGATTTGTTTGACTATTTTAGAGACTACGTTTGATAAACACATTACGAAAATAGAGGAAACTGTTATAGTATTTCTATTTGATTATTACACTATAGTATTTGCTCACCCCTCGTTTCAAGATTTGGTTCCACGATTTTGAATAGATGATTCTTTGCTTTTTAACGAACAGAGATGTACAGTTGGTGAAAAATAAAGCTGAAGTAAACTGTTCGTATCGCGTTTTAATCGAGATAAAACATGGTGTCAGAAGTTCGCGTGTACGTTTAAAAGATGTTTTCGGCGTTTCTGATGTGAATATCGGAAAAAAAGAACTTAAAAAACATAAAATTTACGAATATAATTTCGTTCCGGGCGATACGATTGAAAATCGCGTAAGCCGGTAGCCATTTTGTTTTCATCGGTAGTAAGTGAAAATTTTGTTCGGAAGGCCTCATCAAAATGGATTCCGAGCAATTTAAGCAACTCCTAGAGCACCAGACAACTCTAATCACAGCGCTGTTGAAAGGGGCTAATAATCAAGCAGCACAGAATCAGGTGCAGGGCCATGCATCGATACATCAACCGAGTGCCTCTAATGTACAAGTACCTCAGCCGTCGCCGTTAATGCTGGATGGTGATATGCGGGACAATTTCGAGTTCTTTGAGAGAAACTGGAAAGATTACGCAAAGGCCATCGGAATGGATCGATGGCCACGGGAAGAGAATGAACAAAAAGTCAGCTTTCTGCTGTCAGTGATCGGAGAGCCGGCGCGTAAAAAATACTTCAACTTTGAGTTGACTGAGGCGGAGAAGGCAAATCCAGAAACCGCGTTAGAAGCGATTCGCAAGAAGGTGATCGTAAAGCGAAATGTCGTTGTGGATCGATTGGATTTTTTTTCTGCTGTCCAAAGTTCACAAGAATCCATCGATGAATATGCGTCTCGACTTAAGACCCTTGCTAAAACAGCGAAGCTTGAGCAGCTTGAGACGGACCTGATTGCATTTAAAGTCATTACATCTAACAAATAGTCTAATATGAGAGCCAAGCTTCTCGCTATTGAGGATATTACTTTGACGAAGGCAGTAGACATGTGCCGAACAGAAGAAATTACAGCAATGCGCTCGCAGGATCTCGTCATCCGGAAAGCAGAAATGGAAGTGAATAAGGTAAAATCCAAGTATCGTTCTCGAAAGCAGGAACAACGCTGCAAGTTTTGTGGTGACGCCCACGAGTTCACCAAAGGCTCATGTCCGGCTTTTGGAAAGCGATGCCATCGTTGTAAAGGAAAAAATCATTTTGAGCGTGTTTGCAAACTTGGATCAAGCAAATCTAAAACCAGGAAATTCAAGAAAGTGAAGAAAATTAAGGACGGAAGTAGTGAATCCGAAGAAGAATCATCAACGTGTAACGAAGCCTCATCGGAAGACAGTGATGACGAATGTGAAATTGGGAAAATCGTCGATAATTCCAATAAAGGTGGTAGCGTATTAGCGCAATTGAATCTTAAATTCAGCGATGAATGGACGAAAGTTGAATGCGAATTGGATACTGGAGCCAATACGAGCTTGATTGGACGTGAATGGCTAGACAAGCTTAGTGGAACGACGAAGGTGGATATTTTACCATCAAAACTGCGACTTCAAAGCTTTGGAGGGAATCCAATAAAGGTACTGGGACAGGTAAAGATTCCATGTCATCGGAAAGGACGTCGATTCCGACTGGTTCTGCAGGTGGTGGATGTTAACCATCGCCCGCTATTGTCAGCAAAGGCATCTCGAATGTTGGGATTCGTGAAGTTTTGCAAGTCAGTAACGTTCAGCAAGACTGACTCAACCAATTCGGAGCACAACACACTGAATGTCTATAGGATCAAAGCACAAAAGATAGTTGAAGAGTATCACACACTCTTTCAGGGATACGGTAAATTCACTGGAACAGTATCGTTGGAAGTTGATGAAACAATACAACCATCAATTCAACCACCACGTCGCGTGCCGATTGCTATGAGGGAAAAGCTGAAGAAGGAGCTCAAACAACTAGAAACGGATGGTTTGATCGTAAAAGAAGTCATGCATACAGAATGGGTTAGCAATATTGTCGTGGTTCAGCGTGGTGATTCGGAATCTCGTAACATTAGAATTTGTCTCGATCCAATTCCTCTCAACAAAGCAATCAAGAGGCCGCACCTACAATTCAACACACTCGATGAAATTCTGCCGGAATTAGGAAAAGCTAAAATTTTCTCTACTATGGATGCTAAAAAAGGGTTTTGGCATGTTGAATTGGATGAGCCAAGCAGCAAACTCACGACGTTCTGGACACCTTTCGGAAGATACCGATGGACCCGATTACCGTTCGGTATTTCATCGGCGCCAGAAATATTTCAAATGAAACTGCAAGAGGTAATCCAGGGCCTCGAAGGAGTCGAATGCTTGGCAGATGACCTGCTAGTTTTTGGAGTTGGTGATAGTCTCGAAGATGCACTCATCAATCACAATAAGTGTTTGCTTAATCTATTTCGTCGCCTCAATGAACACAACGTGAAACTTAACAAGTCCAAGATAAGATTGTGTGAAACATCCGTAAAATTCTATGGACATGTGCTTACGAGCAAAGGATTGCAACCGGATGAATCAAAGATTTCAACAATTCGAAATTTTCCCATTCCAATCAACCGCAAAGAAGTTCATCGCTTTATCGGGATGGTGAATTATCTGAGCAGATTCATTCCTAACTTGAGTGCCAATTTAACGAATCTTCGGAAGTTGATATCGGAATCGGTTCCCTGGAGATGGACGGAAGCTGAAGACAACGAGTTCAAATGTGTTAAGCTGTTGGTAGCGGATTTTCGAACGCTAAAATATTACAATCCAATGAATCCCTTGACGATTGAATGCGACGCTAGCTGTTTTGGGCTTGGAGCTGCAGTGTATCAGGAGGAAGGCGTGATCGGATATGCTTCTAGGACACTCACTGCTACGGAGCGCAACTACGCGCAAATTGAAAAAGAACTGTTAGCGATATTATTTGCCTGTGTGCGGTTTGACCAACTGGTAGTAGGTAATCCAAAGGTATCAATCAAAACAGACCACAAACCTCTAATTAACGTGTTTCGTAAACCACTGTTGTCTGCACCAAAACGATTACAGCACATGTTGCTAAATTTGCAGCGATACAGGCTATATATTGAGTTCGTCACCGGAAAGGATAACGTAGTTGCTGATGCACTGTCTCGGGCACCGTTTAACGATAAAGGATTAAAAGATGAATATAAAAAGCTGAATATATACAAGATTTTCCATGATATCGAAGAGGTGGAGCTATCCAGATATCTTCACATTTCGGATAGTTGTTTGGACGAAATAAATGCGGAAACTAAACATGATTCTACGTTGCAGTTGGTAATTGGTTACATTCAGAATGGTTGGCCCAAGTCATCGGATCAGGTCTTGGATGCAGTGAAAGTTTATTTTAATCATAGAAGTGAGTTATGTTTCCAGAACGGTATCGTGTTTCGTGGTGATCGGATTCTGGTGCCACACAAAATACGACGCAAACTGATTGACAAATGTCACACCAGCCATAACGGTATCGAAGCTACTCTAAAGTTAGCTAGAGCTAATTTATTTTGGCCAGGAATGAGCAGTCAAATTAAGGATGTGGTAAAGCAGAGCAATGTTTGTGCGAAATTCGCTTCTTCTCAAGTAAATCCGCCAATGTTAAGTCATCGTATTCCAGTTTATCCCTTCCAACTTGTGTCTATGGATGTCTTTTTCGGAAAATATCTTGGGCGTGACAGGAAGTTCCTAGTGACCGTCGATCATTACTCAGACTTCTTCGAGTTAGACATTCTTAAAGACATGACTCCGGAATCAGTAATCAACACTTGTAGCAAGAATTTCGCTCGTCACGGAAAACCGCAACTGATCCTAACGGATAATGGCTCCAATTTCGTAAATAAAAAGATGGCCAAATTCACATCTGATTGGGGCATCGAACATACTACATCAGCACCACATCATCAGCAAGCAAACGGTAAGTCTGAAGCCGCGGTTAAAATCGCAAAACGTTTGCTGAAGAAGACTGAAGAAACGGGTGAAGATTTGTGGTACGCGCTGCTTCACTTGAGAAACATACCGAACAAGGTCGGTTCTAGTCCGGCAGCTCGTTTATTTTCTCGGGCAACCCGATGTGGAGTTCCATCTTCTGGTGCGAATTTGTTCCCAAAAGTGGTGGAAAATGTTCCTGAGGCAATAAAGGATAATAGAAGGAAGACCAAATGGCAATATGATAAGAAAACACGACACCTACCTACTTTTCAAGTTGGTTCTCCAGTTTTTGTGCAACTGAATCAAGAGAATTCCAAACAGTGGACACCTGGAAAAATTTCAAGTCAATTAAATGAACGATCCTACATGGTAAATGTGAATGGATCAAACGTTCGTCGAAGTTTAGTACACCTGAAACCGCGTAAGGAACCCTCTACGTCGCCTGGCCGTTCTACATCGAAGCCGGGTCAATCGTTACAGCGAAAGGAAGATTATCGTAGTCACGAAGTTGAAATTCCAAGTGCCAGATCGAATCTGCAAGCTGCTCATCAAACACTTCAGGATAACATTATTCAGCAGTCACCTTCTTCGATTGTTATTGACGAGGAAATCAATCATTCGCCGCCAAGGTCGTTGCAACCGCAGGTGTCTCAAGCGCCAGTTGTGACGTCACCTGTTTGTGAATCGACAAAACAGATCCCGACAGCATCGAGTGGAACCCGACCAAAAAGAACAACACGTTTGCCAACTAAATTGCAGGATTATCAAATTGAATTAAATTAACTTTAAAGTGAGGAGGATGTTATAGTATTTCTATTTGATTATTACACTATAGTATTTGCTCACTCCTCGTTTCAAGATTTGGTTCCACGATTTTGAATAGATGATTCTTTGCTTTTTAACGAACAGAGATGTACAGTTGGTGAAAAATAAAGCTGAAGTAAACTGTTCGTATCGCGTTTTAATCGAGATAAAACAGAAACCTTTCGCAAGACTTTTGAGGTTACCCAAAATAGCCTTCGTAGTCGGGTAACGAAATACATCCGTTTTTCGGGGACATTTTCGAAAAGTCTCAGAAATTTATCATCATATTCATTTTCATTTTTTTGAAAATTTATTTTGGATTTAATTTCACATATATCCAATCATGTAGTAAAAGTGTTATTTTGCTTGGACCTGAATAGGAGTGATAATTTTGTTGACGTAGGACTACGTCTAACCGGAAGATATAGGTAGTGAAATGGAAATCTAGGCACTGAACAAGTAGGAAAAAATGCAAGATTTGGAACGCTTATAACTCGAGCATTTCTCAATAGATCGTAAAGGTTTTTGCATCAATCGATAGGAAATATATCTACGCATCTATCATAACGAATAACATTTCATTTTTCTTGAGATAAATAATTGAATAATTGTTAAATATCAAGCATTGTCCAAATGCCCTATGTGCCCATTTTTGATTGGTCCATTTTGTGC
Source organism: Toxorhynchites rutilus septentrionalis (assembly GCF_029784135.1). Lineage (NCBI taxonomy): Eukaryota > Metazoa > Arthropoda > Insecta > Diptera > Culicidae > Toxorhynchites > Toxorhynchites rutilus. The sequence goes on from NC_073745.1 coordinate 7,552,222, forward strand.
TCCTCAAATCGTACCGACCAAAACGGGCAACCAGAGCAGCAGCGAAATAGAATGAAGCACGATTGGAAAGGAAAAAGAAAAAAAAATGCACGAAACATCGGTCGCAGTCTCACACATGCGTAATTCTCGAGCCAGCCAGTCAGCTTAAAAATCCCCGCTCCGCTGCAGTAACGATCATTCTTTGTGTGGACACCGACTGGACAACATCGTTGCTGGACGGCGAGGGATCGAGTGCCTTTCTCAAGGCAAGAGGGTGGAGGTGGTAGCGCTGGAGTAGAGTAGGGTAGAGTTTTCAAAGGGCCTTTCTCAAGGCTAGAGACGAATGAACTGAAAAAGTTTAAAGTCTCTATAATACAATACCTTCCTTCCTTCCGTAACGATCATTCTCATCCAAACCGTACACCATATCGTTTCGCATCACATCACATCAACAAACCAACACAAGCAGCCATGGTTGGATATGGCAAAGGAGGAAAAGTGAAGGGAAAGGCAAAATCCCGCTCGAACCGTGTTGGTCTGGAGTTCCCCGCAAGGGTAGCTAGGCCGAGCACCTTAGTACCAGTGCACCAGTCCACCTAGCCGGTGTTATATAGTTTCGGCCGCCGAAGTGATCGAGTTAGCTGGCAATGCTGCTCGTGACGATAAGAAAACCCGCATTCAGAACAGAACACATTCGGTTCGGTGGACATCGAGACAACAGACAGTTGCAGCGAGTGGCGGGTGACAAACGCAATCGCAAAACGGCAGCAGGTAGCAGAAGAAAAAAGGTTCGTTCTTTGTGGCAAAACCAAAACCAGCTTTGGTGGCAAAACCAGCCACCGTAAAACACGGCGCTTTTCAGGGCCATTAAACCTTTTAAAGAGGAGTTATCAAAAGTTATTCACAATACCAATGCATTCTAAAGTGACATAATATGATATATAATATGAACTGATTTATTTTGTTTATGCTTGTTTTTGAACTTATTGGTGGTTGAGGTCTTTTAAATTGATCATTCAGTTTTCACAAACCCATGCATGGTTCCCGAATTAAAAGTGGCTTCAAATTACAACACATTGTATGCATGATGGCATTCACGAATTTTCGTGGTAGCAAGAACTGCTTTCTTTGGTTGATAACTGATGTTGAAAATTGACTGAGGTTACATCTGCATTGTATAGAAACATAACTAAGGAGCAACATGATGAGCTATGTATTTCCTGCTGCTCTGTTCTTATTTTAAAGGACTTTAATCCGAAGGTCATCCGTCCGTGTATTCATTGTTGGTTTTTCAGAACGCTTATAGCTCGTCTATTTCTCGACAGATCGTAGAGTTCGTCTCCAAAACCTCAGTTCTTTTTCATTTTTATTTATTTTGTTTGCGGAGACTACAAATCTTACAATTCATTCGTCTCCGAAGCCACAGTTTAAGGTACGGTAATGTGCTCAATAGTGAAATATATGATAGTGAATGAGCTGAGGACCACTATGTATTCCCTATCATAGCCATCATTTTGATTGTACGATATGTGCATACGCCAAAAGATGACCGGCGTTGAACATTTAATAAGTACAAAGCCTTCAGAAAAATATCAAGAAGCAACTATAAGATAGTGAGAAAAAATTGAGAAAGTTTGTAAAAAAAAAACGCAAAAACACAACATCAAAAGTTCTTTTCAGAACGTTCAACATGTTCATAAAGAACAGTAACCTAATCCATTTTTCAGTTATATAGGTAGGTATTTACGTAGGAGAAGAAAATAAAGCAGTATATTTAAAATATATATTTAGCAAAAGCTGTCCCCTTTGTATAGTCCTACGTCACTCCGGTTATGTCCCCGACATTACCCACTCGTCTTTTTTTTGTCGATTTTTGCATACTTCAGCAACATCATATTATCAACTTTATAGTTTTAATATGAATTCACATTCCAGAGGCAGATAGTGGCGAATGGATTATATGGTTCCAATTTTGTATTCCATATCGCAGATAGTATGTTTAAATGTAATGTTTATATTCATGTTCAACATTGTTTTCATGTTAGAAGCTAAAGCATTCTCACTCCAGCAGGTTTTTCTATTATTCGATAAAAATAAAATGTGATTTAAAAAAAGGAAACCTTTATATCAAACCAGCCCTTGTGGCAACATTATTTTATTTTCAACGATCGGAAGGCCGGAATGCATCTATATCATTCTACAATGTAATATCATAGAATTTCATTGACCAATTCTTTCAGCAGATATCACTTGCATTAAGTATTAGTAATAGTAATAGTAATAGTAATAGTAATAGTAATAGTAATAGTAATAGTAATAGTAATAGTAATAGTAATAGTAATAGTAATAGTAATAGTAATAGTAATAGTAATAGTAATAGTAATAGTAATAGTAATAGTAATAGTAATAGTAATAGTAATAGTAATAGTAATAGTAATAGTAATAGTAATAGTAATAGTGTTGCCAGTAACACTGGCTGAGTGTATCATATGAGTGTATAACAGTTTTGAATTCGTACCACCTACGATATTGTGCAACTTGCTCAATGCTAATGCTAATAAGTCATTTTTGTATGAAGACTCCTAAAAAAATAATGTTTTGCTCGTAACATTTCTGGTGTGAATTCTCACGTTTCACATCTTCTTGACATTAGGTGCACCCGTGGCCGAGTGGTTAGCGTCTCACATTATCATGCCGGGTGTTCGGGTTCGATTCCCGTTCTGGCCGGGGGATTTTTCGTCAAAGAAATTTTCTTCGACTTGCACTGTGGACACGCGTATTCTAGAGCTTGCCCCTCGGAATACATTCAAGGCGTGTTATTTGGTTTAAGAAATCTCAACTAAGTATTAATAAATGACGCTAGTTAATGCATACGTTGAGACGGCAAAAGTTCCACAGCAGGGAACGTTAACGCCATTCAATAACAATAATGTTCTTGACATGTTTCTAAATAGGGGAAAGTTAGCAGAGCATGTAAATTGCGATAATGTATACATAAAAATGTTACGAATTAAACATTAATAGTATTTTTTCAAAGAAAAAAATTAAAAAGTCGTTGTTTGAACAACACTTTCCATGTAAATGTTCCCATCGTCCGATGTATGGAAAACTTGTTGGAAATTTTAAGGGCTATCTATATATATTTTTGGGAATTTAAAAAAAATACTTTTTTAAAAAAATCAATTTAAATTTTTAAAACAACTTTTTTGTCAACAAAAATTTTTTCCAGTATTTTTTTGTGGAAATTTAAATAATTTCATACATTTCATCCTTTGACAAAAATTTTGTAGGTATCATAGTTTTTAAGTTATGAATTTTTGTAAAAAATCAAAAAATATAAAAGGTTGTGTTCAAGACACGACCGCATTGTTGACGTAGAACTACGCTGTAGTTTGATTCAAGTCGCTTGTTCATAACTGCGGATATTATTTTATAATGCTACGAAAATTTTGAAATATCCATTCTACCAGGTCACCCTGAAATGTTTTTTTTTTATTGTAGAATCATTTCACGATAATTGTTCGATGATTCATTCTTGTGCTCGCAGAACAATACATGTTCGAGATAGCCGCAGCTGTCATCCTTAGTGGAGAAAAGTTTGTTACTGGCAAGCGAAACCAAATCAATACAAAATTCCCGAACAACATTTACTTTCTTGTTGACTCAATAAGCGAAATAAATTCTATCTGCTTTCTGTTAGTATTACCAGTCTAGATTAGATTATTACCAGATTGTCATGCGAAACTAAATCACTGACCGAATTCCAGATCATTTATTTTCTTGGTGAGCTGACGATAGCCTAGCTTGATGATTCCCCATATAATTGTGCAGTTTAGAAACTTAATGCAATGGCCTCAGTTTGATGCAATGATCAGTCAGTAATTTGGTCGCGTCCACAGCTCAATCCGAAACTCCTCCATCCCCATTGCCTTGAGAAAACCATTCGATCCCTAGCCGTCCAGCTCGCAACCCAACGGTGTCGTCCAGTCGGTGTCATCACGAAGAATGAAGTTTGCCTCTGCAAGATCCACTGTTTATACTCCAGGCAAATATTCCCCTTCGTTCTTCTTGTTTTCCTTTGTTCAGGGAGACTTTACATCTTACGATTTTCCCTTCGTTGCTCGTCGAGTTGCTCGTTATTGACATCTCTGTTCGAGAAATCACACAAATGGACAGAACAAATGTACGAGGAAATGGGAATGCTTCCAATTTTCATCAATTTAAACCATATACAGACTATGGGATTGTAATGTATAGCATATCAAACAAATCTTAGGGAATTTACGATCCGTTTGATATGTAAATAGCCAGAATCCGTTCACGGCAAAAATAGTTATTAACGTTAACTTTATTTCATAAAAACGTGACCTGTTTTCTGATTTGGCACCCTTAATGAAAGACGTAGTTCTACGTCAAAAATTGGCTAAAAAGTAGTCTAATTATTTTTCGAATATTTCAAGTATGCAAAGTTGCTTAAATGACCCATGTCTTTACACCCACAAAGCTTCACTTCTATCTGAGATGGTGCTGCCAACGGCCAGTCGAGTTGGCATGAAATTCGTCTATATCAAAAGGTGACTTCATCCCTGGACTCTTAAAAACGAACAGATTTTCTGTCAGGGTATCTGAACAATACTTGGAATAACATATTCTATCAGTAATTTAATTGAATACGGTTTTTTCAAATACAAAGCTATACAGCCAGTAGCAACACAACGGTTTAGTTAATTCTCAATTGTAAGACATCTTTGTGCCTGTTATCGTGTATCACCTTAATCGATAAAAATGTGTTAAATGAAGTTCTCTAGCCCACGTGAGATAGGTTTGGTTTAGATTCACATTCAAACAGGGGTTTCCCCATTTCACACAATAAAGAACGCAAATTACACCAAACTCATAATCCTCGTTATCAAAAATAGTCAAATCGCAGAAATGGTTTTCTATTATTGGTGGATCCAATTTAATGTGAATGAACCGGATTATCTTCCAAAACCAAAAAGAACCATTGCGATCTAATCTGGATCTTATCTTATTGGACAAAAGGCACGTTTTGACGCACATAAATAAATTCCGCGACTAACAAATTTCATTTGCTGCAGTAGGGTAGGGCGGGGCTAGTTGGTCATACGGGTAAGTTGGTCAGTGACGATATCTTGAAATCTGAGCGTCCAAAAAATTAGTTTAGAAAAATTTTAAGTAAAGGGTGTGTCACATCAAATTGCATCACGGAAAAACGCTGTAGAAATTCGCACAGTAGACCGATCCTTTCGAAAATTTTAGACAGTAAAATAAAAACTATTAGCAACTTTTGGCATTTTCTTTTTATTCATACTTCGAGCCCAAGCCCGTATGCTCGCACCTTCCTCTTTACCCCGTCCATAAGGTTACCTTTGGCACGAAGGTGACCCCGTTGGCTTCGTACCACTCCAACACGTCCTTTGAATAGTGGCACGAAGCGAGATCCGGCCAGAATGGTCGTGCTGCTTCAATAGTGGTAGTAAGCACTTCTGTAGGCACTCCTTAAGGTAAACCTGCCCGTTTACCGTGCCGGTCATCACGAAGGGGACGCTCCGCTTTCCGCAAGAGCAGATCGCTTGCCACACCATGTACTTTTTGGCAAACTTGGATAGTTTCTGCTTGCGAATCTCCTCCGGAACGCTGAATTTGTCCTCTGCGGAGAAGAACAACAGGCCCGGCAGCTGACGAAAGTCCGCTTTGACGTAGGTTTCGTCGTCCATTACCAGGCAATGCGGCTTCGTCAGCATTTCGGTGTACAGCTTCCGGGCTCGCGTCTTCCCCACCATGTTTTGCCTTTCGTCGTGGTTAGGAGCCTTCTGAACCTTGTATGTACGCAGGCCCTCCCGCTGCTTGATCCGCTGGACGAATGAACTTGACAAATTCAGCTTATTGGCGACATCCCGGACCGAACTTCTCGGATCACGTCTAAACTGTTTAACTACACGCTTGTGATCTTTTTCACTGACGGAGCATCCATTTTTGCCGTTCTTCACTTTCTGGTCGATGGTTAGGTTCTCGAAGTATCGTTTTAGTACTCTGCTGACCGTGGATTGGACGATTCCCAGCATCTTACCGATGTCCCGATGTGACAACTCCGGATTCTCGAAATGAGTGCGCAGGATTAATTCACGACGCTCTTTTTCGTTCGACGACATTTTTCCAAATTTACGAAAAATTGACAGTGAAGCATGGCCAACGCGATCTATACACTCTTATCTGATTATAAGCGAAAGCTGAAAATATAATTCTTAAAAATTAAATTTCTACAGCGTTTTTTCCGTGATGCAATTTGATGTAACACACCCTTTAGATTGAAAAATACGAACATGGTGCCGATTTTTCTAAAAATCCTTCGCTGTTTTCGCATTATAAAATTGGTTCTGAAAATGGTAAATAACCATGAAAAAATCGGTTCTAACGTAAAACAAATGTTTATTGTATGTATTAATTTTAAATGTTAATGAAAATCGCTACTAAAATTATTTTTATTGAATTTTCATAAATATTATTTTTCATATATAGAGGGGCTAGTTGGTCACACAAATTTCAAATATAAAACAAATATAGAAAGCATATGTTTAACTGCTAAGCCCAGTGTATTTGAAACCAGACAACCTGATACCAACCAACCACCGCACAAACCACTTGCAATATAATTCTCGCGTAACTTTTGAAAAGGTCCTATGTAACAAATGTAAACTAATCAAGTTAAGGGATGCACGCTATTAGTTTTCAATCATTGAATGCATTACAAAAACAATCGTTCATGTATCTATTTTCTTCATCTTTTTATCGCCGATACAAAAAATATCTAATGTGCAGATTCGTATTTTAAGCACTCGGCTGTTACTTCGGACGCTACTTTTCACCGACGCTCGGAACGTCCGAAGTAACAAAGCAGTCAAAACAACACAAAGTCGTACTTCGGTTGTTTTGGGTTTTTGCTTCTTACAGGCGTTGTTAGCGATTTCAGTGCAATTCAACGAGTGATAACAACAATAATCTGTCTTTAGAACGAAATGCTGATATTTGGATTGCTGTTTAGTAGTTAGTTTCAGATTCTCATCGTGCAACGTAATATGTCCAATGTGCAATCGCGGCAGTCAAAACGTCCAATGTAACATTTTTCGTTCCTAGGCTTCAAATTTAAGCTCAAATCACGGAACAACAGTTACGATTGGTTTTTCAGAGTTATTCTTACTAGCAGGTGAAAGTAGTGATAGAGATCGATACCTTTCAAGACAATTCGCTGAATAATGTTCGGGTCTTCAACTTCGTTTTTCTCGAGTTGACGAAAATGTTACATTGGAGCTTTTCAAAAGTTACGAGAGAATTGTCATATTTGCCCCGTATGTGGGGTTAGTTGGTCAATTTATTCTGAAATATAAAGACGTTAAATAAAAGAAAAATGTCAAATAAATGATTATCTGGTTATTTTTTCATTGAAAGGGTAAAAGGTAAGCTTCATTGTGGTACATAACATTCATACGCAAAACTTCGTACTACAAAGTTATAGCCAAATTTATTCGAAAATAACCAACTAGCCCCACCCTACCCTACTGCGTCAATGGGAAGATCACACATGTCGAGACTGTACTGAAAGAAATGGGCGATGATATCTGTTATCTTAAAATATCAATCATCGTTTGTCGAAATCAAATTGCAAATTGCGTTTTTGGATCTGTTTGTGATAGTGTTGCTGTTTTAGCCAGCAAAATTTGATGGTCATTCATGATTAGGGCACAGGGAACACTAACTTTTCTAACTTTATTTGAAACATCAATTATTCCCGAATCAGAATCATATTTGAGAATATAAACCAAATGTTCACACTCTACGACTTATTTAATTTGAAGAACATTTACGAGAAATTCAATTCGAAATATCGAAAAAGCGTTTTGTCGCCTACAACGGCTAACGCTTTGTAACGTAAGCCACATGCTATGTGGAAGTATACTTGCAGGCGAAAACGTGAATTGTGTTCCGCTACCACAGCGCTTCAACGAAAAGCATGAAAGGGTACAAGTTGTGTAGAATAGTTCACACGATTGGAATTGGGTATGTTTTACGCAGTAAGTCCAAGTAGAAAAAAAAAATTAACCATTTCCTCGTATTCATTCTCGTCGTAGACAATCGAAACTACGAACACTGTCGGTTTGTGTGTAGCATATTTCGCCTAACAGTATACGCATGTGTCAAAGCACGTGTACACTTGCATTTGTATATTTTCCATTTTCGTCGCGGTCATTACTAACAAGAATCAGTTCCGCATTCAGGGGTATCATTTGGGGCGCTCAGAACGGAATTCATAGCGTTACCCGCTCTCGTTGCAGAATATATTGCGACCATAGATGCCAACCTTCCTGATTTTTCAGGATATCCCAGGCTTTTTGGCACGTTCCCTGATATTCCGACAAACACTCAATTTTGTCTGATTTTTCTGAAATGATCCTAATTTTTCCAGATTTTCGTACATTTTACTTTATCTAAATGAAAATTATCTGTATATTTATTACCAAGTTTTCCTGGTTGGAAATGACAACTGTCATAATACCCTTCACAAGAAAAACTCTCCAACCAACACTTGAATAATACAGGGTTTTCCATTTCGGGCTTCCGAAAGTATACAGCCCTGCGCTGACAACCGTTTGACATAGGTGTCAACCAAAGCGTCATATCGTTAGTTGAATGTCTGCCATTTTACAATATGGATCGTTTTAGCATCGCACAACGTGTTAAGTTTGTTAAATTATACTATAAAAATGATGAAAAACCGGCAAATGTTTTTCGAGCATTACGGACGGATTTTGGTCGTCATGGACGGCCTACAGAGCACACAATCGCTAATGTAGTGCGTAAATTCGAACAAACTGGACCCGTAGCGGATATAGTGAAACCTGTGCATCATCGTAATGTGCGTTCGGCCGAAAATATTGCTGCTGTTGCTGCCAGTGTGGAGGATGACCCGAATGTTTCGATTCCACGGCGTGCTCAGCAATTGGGCTTGTCAAACACATTATTGTGGCGAATTTTGCATTTGGACTTGCACCTACATCCATATAAGGTCCAACTGGTCCAAAAATTAGAGCGTGGTGACCATGGAATGCGTCGGGCATACGTCGATTGGGTGAACGAACAACAGCAGCAAAATGCTGAATTTTCGCATCAAATTTTCTTCAGCGATGAAGCACATTTCGAGCTCGGTGGCTATGTGAACACCCAAAATTTCCGTATATGGGGCACAGAAAATCCACACGTGATTGTTGAGAGGCCATTGCATCCGCCAAAAGTCACTGTTTGGTGCGCATTATGGTCTGGTGGAATCATCGGGCCGTATTTCTTTGAAAATGAGGACGGCGAGACAGTAACTGGGAATGGTGAGCGCTATGGCCGCATGTTAACCGATTTTTTTTTTGCCACAAATTGAAGATATGGATACGGATGACATGTGGTTTCAGCAGGACGGCGCCACGTGCCACACAACACGACCGAACATGGCCATGTTGCGAACGAAATTTGAGAGACGCATAATTTCGCGTTTTGGTGATGCCAATTGGCCGTCCAGATCATGCGATTTGAACCCGCTAGACTTTTTTTGTGGGGTTATGCGAAAGACCGTGTCTATGCCAACTCTCCGCAAACTCTTGAACATTTGAAAGATAACATTCGTGAAGTTATGACCAAGATACCGCCCCATATGTGCCGAAAGTTCATCGAAAATAACCTGTTCCGGATCAAGGTGTGCGAGGAAGCCCTAGGTGGACATTTGAATGATGTTGTATTTCACACATAATGGCATAAACCACACTTTAATTTGAAATAAAAGTTTCATCGAAATTCGAATTCTAAGTGTGTTTTATTTCAATTTACTTTCGGAATTTAAAGTTGGAAAACCCTGTATTTAATCTATCTATTTCGAAGACATTCACGTTTTTGAAGATACATTCTCGGCACTCATTAAAGCTTGAAGTTGTCGAGAGAGAAAGATACTCTATCTGATTAGCACGGCCGAAGGCAGTTTCAAATCGTTATATTTCGAAGGAAAATAATTACAAGATGTTTTTGTAATGCTTAAAACATGTAGTCAAACATGTCAACAAACTCATCATCTTCTTCCTCTATATATATATATATATATATATATATATATATATATATATATATATATATATATATATATATATATATATATATATATATATATATATATATATATATATATATATATATATATATATATATATATATATATATATATATATATATATATAAATATATATAAAAATGGATTTCTGTCTGTCTGTCTGTTTGTCTGATTCGTATGGATTCGGAAACTACTGAATCGATCAGCATGAAAATTGGTATTTAGGGGTTTCTGGGGCCGGGGGAGGTTTTCGTGATAGTTTGAGACCCCTCCCCCCTCTCTAAGGGGGGGCTGCCATACAAATTAGACACACAATTCTACATTACTCGGAAATTAATCTAGCAAATGAAACGAAATGTGGCATATGGAGGTTTTAGGGTGCAATAAATGATTCTATTGCAGTGAGCATGTCATAGGATATATGTATAATAAGAATTGATCTTTTTTAATGGGAAACATTCCTACTAGAGATAGGGAAAATCCAACCAAGGATTTTCCAATAGAATTGTTGGAATCTTCCATACTAATGGAAAATACCCAAAAACTCGTGGCACGTAGCGAATAAGATAGTTTTAGTTTTCTTAGAGCACTGTACATCCTCTGTGAAGGAGTATGGAGAAGGATAAAAAATAAAGTAAAAGGGAATCGATCGTCAGCTACGCGGGAGGACAAACGTGCCTCCTGACGGAAACAGAAAAAAGTGTTGTTATTTTGTCATAAAAGAAAGTGCCTTGGACGCTCGGTCCGCTACAACTGAAAGAAGCATTTAGCGAAAATGGTGGTGTCGATGATAATTCGATACCGATGGGCGCCATTGACTATGGATTTTATAATGACGAATACGAAATATATGATGGTGGATTTCTCACCATATCGAAGAAATCACTTTGATGAAAGTTGCGATATAAAATGATTTGTGTACGAATGCCGCAATCGATAGTCGATTCTAATTTGCGCTGCGTATTTCTTCAGAGGAGTCGATTCCTTCTTAGAGCATTAATAATCTCTTTCTGGCGAAACGAAGTGGTATGATAATCACATTATTAGAAAGATAAAATTTCATATTTAATATTTCATATTTATTCTTATTTTGCAACGTAAGACCAAGTCTTTTTTATGTTACATTGAGTTGTTCCTAGTAGAAAGTGCCATTTATCAATTTGGATTTACGAGTTTTAAGTTATACAAAATATTAAAAATTTCTTATCAAAAAATGCTCTTTACAATACACAAATATACTAACTTAACTGAAATACTCTTTACATCCTCGTTTGAAAGCTAAGAATGATTTTTGATTGGAAAGATATACAGGTAATGAATTCCAATGTACGACACCTCGAACAAAAAATGAGTTCCCGTACTTGGTTGTACGATACCGCGGTAATATGTATTTTTTGTAACGATTGCTCCTCATAATTTGAAGTTTACTGTGCAAATAATTCGGTTGTTTTGTACTCGCGATGTTATGCAAAAGAAGGCAACAACGAAGTTTGCTGAAATGTATTAATCGACATCCAATAAGTATATGCTGCAGATGTGAAACGCTAGAATACCGACTTAAATTAAAAACGTAGCATATACATGAGTTTAAGGCGACCTTTAATTTATTGAAGGTCGCCACATAAATAGAGTCAAGTAAAAAATCGCATGCTATAAAATACGGGAGAATTAAACTTTTAAATAGCATCAGTTTTGTAGCAGTGGATAAGAATGAAGAAGTTCTGGAAAGAGTTCGCAAACAGGCATATATTTTTCCACATTGTGACATTACATGATTGTCCCATTCGAAGTTTGATTCGATACGTATACCTAAACTGATTGCGCTGTCGACGAATTGAACAATCTCATTGTTCAACAACAAGACCGGTTTTAGTGAATCGTTTAAAGAACCACCAATAAAAATTGCATTTGTTTTATTAGCATTCAGTGCTAGTTTATTTTTGCACGCCCATTCATAAATTCTCACTATGTCTTCATTAATTTCCTGAGATATTTTAATTGCACATTTTCCTAAACAATTGTAATATATTTGCGCATCATCGGCGAAGAGGTGGATTTCGCAATTTTGAATTACACAAGGGAGGTCATTTATGTATAAGGAGAATAAAATGGGTCCTAATATTGAGCCCTGAGGAACTCATGATGTTATGGAAAGAAATGACGAAAAAACTCCATTATTGAAAACCACCTGCGATCTTGAACACAGATACGATTTAATTAGGTTAACTGCATGATCTGAAAATGTAAATTTCGTTTTTAATTTTTGGCACAGTATTTCATGAGAAACGGTGTCAAACGCTTTGGAAAAATCTAAAAGAACTAGGACTACTGGCCTTCCGTTGTCAATCACGACTCCAATATCATCAAATACTTTGAGCATTGCTGTTTTTGTACTGTGTTTCGCTCGATAGCCGGACTGAAATGGACTTAACAGGTCATATCTTTTTATATAATTACTTATATTAATTTTGATTATTTTTTCGAACACCTTTGATAATGCACAAAGGATACTGATAGGTCTCAAGTTGTCCAATGAGCTCAAATGGGTTTTTTTCTTTATGGGTATAACTTTGGTTTTTTTCCAAGCATCTGGAAAAACGCTCGTAGTAACTATGTGGTTGAATAGGTGCGTTATTGGTTCAATTAATATCGGACAAATAACCTTCAAAAATTTTAATGGCAACATATCTAGCCCAAGAGCATTTGATTTGATTGCATTCATGGCATAAATAACGTCTTCTTGGTTGATACTATCAAAGTAAAAAGATTCACGCTCCACATACGTTGATTCATTAGAATTATGAATTATTGTGTGATTATCAGTAAAATTTCTGCAAAAAGAGTGATTGATTTCATCAGCAGTGAACTTAATGACAGTTTTTGTCTCCGGTGTTTTAATTCCTAGCTTCTTGACATTTTTCCATAATTCTTTTGTTTGCAAACTCGTGTTTAGCCTGGCTGAAAAATAGTTTCGTTTGGCAGATCGTATGAGCTCATTTACTTTGTTTCGTGCTCTTCTAAAATCAAGAAGAGCATTGGGGTTTTTAAGATGTTTCCATCTCTTATATAACAAATCACGATTAACAATTTCTCTACTTATGGTAGAATTGAACCAAGGATTGACCTTCTTCTTAGAGTAGATTGTACGAATAGGGACGAACATATCGTGTAAATCCGTTAACAAATTATTGAAAAACTCCAATTTTTGGTTGGAGTTATATGTGTTGTAAAAATAACTCCATTCTGCTGAGTGAAAAACATCTATCAATGAGTCAAACTGTATGGCATTATATTCACGGAACTGAATGTTCCTTGGACATAAATTATGATTAAAATCAAGAGATGCAAATACAAGATCGTGGTTGGACAGCACAGGAACTTCTATCTGGTTGAATCTCAAAACTTTAGAAGCATCGTTGGTCAAAATCAAGTCCAACAGTGATGCACCGTTCCTATGAAAAAACGTTGGCTCGCTTCCCAAGCATTGTACCGAATGAGTAGATAGCACGTTACGTAACCTATCCGACTTCGGTGAGTTTACTAAGAGATTAGTGTTAAAATCACCAAGGAAATAAATAAAGTTGTATAAACTTCCATATGTCAATAACAAATGTTCAAGTGATTCATTGCATTCTATTTCTGGTGGGTTGTAAAGCGCAGTCAGTAGTATTTTTTCGTTTTCCAGAAGTACTTTAATTGTGATAAATTCAGTATTAGTCACTCTGAATTGATTATTGGACTTCATGATCAAATTGCAGGTTATACCATTTTTTATGTAAATTAATACACCACCTCCCAAACGACCTACTCTATCATGTCGAACAATATTATATCCATCAATGGATATAATAGAATTGTCAATATTCTCATTCAACCACGTTTCACTAACACACAGTATATCAACATTACTTATTTTAACAATCAGACGCAATTCCTCAATCTTGCAAAGCGCACGAGCACAAATACTTTGACAATTCACACAGCATACAGAGAGCTTATTTTTAATTAACGCAGATTTCATCACAGTACCTGGAATGCACCAGTTTGTCGAGGTGTTAGAATTGGAATTATTAGCCATTGGATAAATAGAAGGACTTAGCTATCAAAGGAGGATAATAAAAGAGCATTTCGTAAAAATCTACATTCTTCATTATAACAAACATCCTAGAAAAAGCATCAACATCATATTTTTTTGGCACAAACAGAAACAAGAAATATATGGATCGCCGTATACAGGAACAGTCAACAGATCTCACACAGCAGCAGAATATCATTTGGCAGCAACAGCAGCAACGCGAACCGACTTTCAGGAGGGGAATCATGGAAGAGAGGGAAGGAAAGAAGGATAAACAATAATTCATTAGGAAGGGTTTCACGATAGATGAAAATCATCGTCCGTAGATATGACGATCTCTTTCTCATCGCCAGTTCTCTTCACAAATAGGATACCATTCCGTGTAAATACTCCTCGCAGCCTCCCATCCTTCTTCAGTTGTAGTGCCTTGGATCGTAGTTTTCTGACGTTGGGTCCCAAATTTTCGTTGATATATATTCGTTTGGCAACCGAAAAACCGATATCAGAGAGCGACAGTGAACGTGAGCGAAGATACCGAGAGTAGAAGTCGTTACGCTGGACAGTGATGGCAAATTGTATCAGGATCGTATACACGCTTCCAGCCGTTAGCATTCCCTTGGAGAGTCTACGGATATCGACGAGCGGATAATTTGTCTCAGTATAGCCGAACGTTTTGCACCATGTGTGAAAATATGATAACAGGTTTTCTCCGTCCACATACGGGACTCCGCTCACCACAAGATCGTTTATTCGAGCAGATCTATCCAATGCCAGCGATGTTTCCTTCTTTGCGGCATCGATTGACGAAGTTAACTTGTCAAATGTGCGGTTGTTCTCATCTCGCAGCTTCTCAATATCCGAAGTAATTTCTTTTCGCAATTTGCTCATCTGTGTTGTAAGCGACGACAGGGAATCTCCGAGCTTTTTGAAGTCTTCCTTCACTGTACGTTGATAACTGGCTAGTTGTGATTGCATAAGATTGGCAAGGTCTGCTACAGTCATATCGGCTTCAGTACTCCTACCACCAGATCGTGCTAGGTCACTCCGTAGACGCATTTGACTATCTTTTTCAGTCATGTTGGTATCGATGGCGCACACAACTTAGATAACTGTTCGAATCTTTGTCTCTTTGTACCCCACACAATTGTCGTTCTGCGGTTGCACAAATAAAGAAAATGATCTTTTACACGGTAACTACCGTATATATTTGCATGAAACGACACGACACGAATTGGTACACTAAATCGGTGAATTGGTCAGCATTCGGCGATTTTACAGTTGGGAAAAGTAGCTTGTTTCACTGTTTGTACCGAGACGGAAAATTTTTACGTGCACTTCATTCTACTACGCACACAAATGCAGATGTTTTCTGCCAACCTCCTTTCAACCTCCAACATCTCTTTCTCCCTTTTATCGTTTTCAATTCCATTTCTTATCTGCAGTCGGACCTAACGAAGCATTTAGCGAAATCCGAGGTATCGATGATAATTCGATGCCGATGGATTTGATAGTGAAGAACACGATATGATATCGTGTAGTGGATATTATCGAAGTGGATATTATATTACATATCAATGTTTGTTTACGAATGCTGCAATTGATCGTCGTTATCGGGAGTTATTGGGTATTTCCGAGGAGGAATCGATTCCCTCTTTGAGCGTTAATCATTCTTTTCCGGCTAAACGAAGTGGTATAATAATCACTTTATTCGAAAGATGAAATGCCTAAGATTTATATGCTTGTTACTTAGTCCTACGTTCACTTTGCGGTTATATCAAAGATATAACCCACTTCTAGTTTTCTTTTAATTCAGTGAGAATATTTACAGTTAAACTAAATAAACTTGTTTCAATTCGCCTCATAATATACGATCGTATAATTGAGAACAATATTCAGCTTTTGTCTGATTTGATAGGCACGGAATCTGTTAAAAGCTGATTGACCGTGTTAACAAGCGTCGTACTTTAAGCTACTACCACATGGTACCCACACGGCTGTGTTTCACATAAATAGGTCGAAACCCCCTAATCACATACACCGGTATACGACAGAAAATCAACAAACACAACGCGCAACTGGATGGCTCTTTGTTATGACAACACACGAAAAAAAAACACAAAAATCTCTTCTGGGGTTCGCTCTGGTTCATAGATTGTCTAACGCACATTGTTCGATTTGTGTCTCCTTTTGTTGACCAAAAAATCGTACAATCAGTTGCTCCCGCTGATTCGACTCGCGCGGATGCTCACACCCTCTGTGGCGCTGTTTTGTCCGTCGCGATTGGTCCATCTCTCGGTGTTTGCAGTTTTCGCAGCCTTGTACCGCGCGTATCGCAGTGGCGCAAATTTTCGCGTGAGCTTATGTACATAATCCAATTGGACGGTGTGGTGCATCGGATAAAATTCGCGCGGGTAAAGTGGCGCACGTGTTTCGCTTATACGCGTGGTAGTCGCGTATGTGAATACTGTCGTGCCGTGACCAATTGTCACTTTTTGGACATTTTTGTCAGGAAAAGCGTGCAAATTGGTTGTTGCCTACCGGAGGTAGAGAAAAAACAAAAGTGAAATACGAATGTTTAAACTTGAGGTAAATAGTTTTGAAACACATGCATATAGTGGTCAGCTCTGAACGCTTGTGAACCTTCCCCTATGCCAAACTGGTATTGTGTTTCGGCTGTTTCTGTCGTTCGAAGTTTGACGCTTTTGTTGGGATTGGTACACGAAAAACGGGCGGCGCGCGAGATAGTGTATGCTATTTTTAATAATCCTCTATTCTTGTTTTATGCCACTTCTCGTTTCGTTCGGTCTCTAGTGTGGATTGCGCGTGAACATAGGTTTGCGTGTTTTAGGGATGCTCGAATACGTAATAATAGTTATGGTTATGATGAAAAACTATTCCGATCACGATTTCCATAAATGATATTTCAACTGAAATATAATTTACAATTTACAAGATGCAGGATTCACCGCAATTAAAAAAAAACTGTTAATTCATGTGAAATTAATGTTTATTTGGGTAGGGAGTGATAGTTTTCCTGGTTCTATAACTATAAAACAACGGTATTTTGGTTGTTTGAATATTTCCCGCCTGAAAAAAAATAGGTCATAATGCTAATTTTACACAATAGGATAAACGTAATATCCTAACTACATACAAAATTTTAAGAGAAACCTTGAAATTAGAAAAATGAGTAGATTTTCAGCTATGGAATATTTTGAAAATGAAATAACTCAGACACAATCCCATTCTGAGTTATTTTGCGCATCTCTATGTCCGACCGAAGTCTAATACCCATCGCTAAGCTAGCTATGGGACCTTTTGGCGCTTAGCCTACTCTGGTGGTAATGAGAAGTAACATACTAACCATCACGTATGTATGTGACACTATACCCTCTCAGTAGTGCACAGCAAATACGCGTCACTCACTGTAAACTGAGCTACGCTAAGTGAACGTGTGAAACCACGTGCGTACTGCGTGAGTCCAACCACTAGCGGCCGCCGTCATCAAAAACGCCGCACGTGTCTGGGTTTGTTTTTACACATTTTTTCTACTGAACTAAACTGATGTAAACTTTTGTAGCATTTTTTGCGTTCTTTCATTTCGTAATGTTTGACGTCCTTCGAAACAGACCGGGCGGTAGGAAAAAGTGTAATCGGCTCCTGCGCAATGCATGTCCGGCCCAAACCTGATTTTTTGAGGACCTAGCCAGCGCGGGATGGCGAAAATATAATTATAAGTTTGAAATCGATAACTATATATGCATAGCGCAACAACAGCAGAAGCAGTAATTATCCACCGACTTCTTTGTCTCCGCCGTGTTGACGTATGCTTTCATCTCTGCCTTTTAATTTTTTCAATGTGTTATACAATTGGCAAGAATCGCGTGTTATAACTTTGCCAGTCAGAAACAATTACAGGGGCTAAATTGCTACCTATTTCTGCACCGGGAAACAATTGATCTCTAATTGGCATGATATTCGTTTTGAGCGATAATTGTCGCTATCGACAGAAGAATGAGGAAACATGTCAAAAAAGAATCAATTTTTCAATATTTTGCGCTTTTACTTCCCCAAAAATGGAACTGCACGAAGAATCCTAACCTGTCTTTCTAAGAGCCATCAAACGTGTTTCGAAGCATTTGGACAGATCAGAAAAGCACTCAAACAGGGGTTGTCTGATAACTTAACCTTCGGAGTTTTTGGTATGTACTTTTGTACTTGTATTATCTTGGATTACATCCGGTCAGTTTTCTGCATTGCCCATGGAAATTCGAACACAAACATGTTGATAACATTGGGATGTTCTCCATGTTTGCCTTGGTGTAAACCACACATCATTATGTCAATGGCTAGGTGGTACCCACCGCCTTATTCCTGATTTTAAACGGTCTGACAATCGCTCCTGCGTATGGTTCGGTCGGTTCAGCTGATAAGCCCGACTTAGTTCCAGGAAAACTTTTTATTTATTGTCGTCAATCAGAATTGTAGACCGATACATTCT
Organism: Toxorhynchites rutilus septentrionalis; assembly: GCF_029784135.1. NCBI lineage: Eukaryota > Metazoa > Arthropoda > Insecta > Diptera > Culicidae > Toxorhynchites > Toxorhynchites rutilus. Next base: position 7,570,939 of record NC_073745.1, read on the forward strand.
TAATACTAATTAAAACTACTTACCTAAAACTGAAAAAAAATAAAGAGAGCCTGCTGGATAATTTATCCGTTTAATTTTATATAATTATTATTATAATTTAACAAGATTATAACAAGTGACATAATCAAAAAAAATATATATATTTCGTCAAACCAGCGTAGACTAAATATGCTGCCCAAATATTACAGTGAAATTTAACTAAATATTATTCTATTCAGATAGTCTTTAAGCATTGACCTTGACATGGTTACATCAATTATTTCAGTGTGTTCGTTACAGAAACTCATCATACGATTAATAGGACTATATCTGGCATAATTCATTCTTCGGTAATCTATGTAGAAAATGTTAGGGTTTCTCAGGTGTCTAATCGGTGCGTAAAAATTTAGGTTTCCTAATATTTCTTCTGAGTCCACTCGTTTATCAATGATAAATAGAATCATGGCAGAGTTCCGACGTTCTTTTAGGCTTTCAATATTGATTAGCATAAAGGGTGTGTCACATCAAATTGCATCACGGAAAAAACGCTGTAGAAATTCGCCCAGTAGACCGATCCTTTTGAAAATTTTAGACAGTAAAATAAAAACTATCAAACAACTTTTGGCATTTTCTTTTTATTCATACTTCGAGCCCAAGCCCGTATGCTCGCACCTTCCTCTTTACCCCGTCCATAAGGTTCTGTACAACGTCAGGTTGTAGTTTTTTTTGAACAGAAATCCATTTTCTCTTGAAGTCCGCCGCCGATTTGACAACTTTTGGGTTCTTCCGGAGGACCTGCTTCATAATCGCCCAATATTTCTCTATTGGGCGAAGCTCCGGCGCGTTGGGCGGGTTCATATCCTTTGGCACGAAGGTGACCCCGTTGGCTTCGTACCACTCCAACACGTCCTTTGAATAGTGGCACGAAGCGAGATCCGGCCAGAAGATGGTCGGGCCCTCGTGCTGCTTCAATAGTGGTAGTAAGCGCTTCTGTAGGCACTCCTTAAGGTAAACCTGCCCGTTTACCGTGCCGGTCATCACGAAGGGGGCGCTCCGCTTTCCGCAAGAGCAGATCGCTTGCCACACCATGTACTTTTTGGCAAACTTGGATAGTTTCTGTATGAGAATCTCCTCCGGAACGCTGAATTTGTCCTCTGCGGAGAAGAACAGCTGACGAAAGTCCGCTTTGACGTAGGTTTCGCCGTCCATTACCAGGCAATGCGGCTTCGTCAGCATTTCGGTGTACAGCTTCGAGGCTAGCGTCTTCCCCACCATGTTTTGCCTTTCGTCGCGGTTAGGAGCCTTCTGAACCTTGTATGTACGCAGGCCCTCCCGCTGCTTGGTCCGCTGGACGAATGAACTTGACAAATTCAGCTTATTGGCGACATCCCGGACCGAACTTCTCGGATCACGTCTAAACTGCTTAACTACGCGCTTGTGATCTTTTTCACTGACGGAGCATCCATTTTTGCCGTTCTTCACCTTCCGGTCGATGGTTAGGTTCTCGAAGTATCGTTTTAGTACTCTGCTGACCGTGGATTGGACGATTCCCAGCATCTTACCGATGTCCCGATGTGACAACTCCGGATTCTCGAAATGAGTGCGCAGGATTAATTCACGACGCTCTTTTTCGTTCGACGACATTTTTCCAAATTTACGAAAAATTGACAGTGAAGCATGGCCAACGTGATCTATACACTCTTATCTGATTATAAGCGAAAGCTGAAGATATAATTCCTAAAAATTAAATTTCTACAGCGTTTTTTCCGTGATGCAATTTGATGTGACACACCCTTTACAGCGTGCTTCATATGAAGGGAAATGATATGAAGACCAGCCTAGTTTACGAAGTGCAAATAATAAAAATTGTTTTTGTACAGATTCAATTCTGTCTTCGTGTGAAGTTATATAGGGGGACCATACAATACTACAGTATTCGAGAATTGATCTGACATATGTAATATACAAAGTCTTTATTGTGTACGGATCGTGGAAATGGTAACTAAAGCGTTTGATGAAGCTCAACATATTATTTGCTCTATGGATGATTGTATTATAATGATCAACGAAGGTTAGTTTCGCAAATTGATCGTCCTTTGAAGAAACCGTGTTGCTTATTCGTAATTCGTGTCTTTAGTTGTTGAAAAAGTTTTTGGTTTATTATGGCTTCAAAGAGTTTTGGAATGCAAGAAATAATTGCTACTCCACGATAATTTCTTACATCGGATCTATTACCGGATTTGAATATTGGTACAAGAAAAGAGTTTTTTTTAATATTTTTGGGAATCTTTCTGATTCCAATGACTTATTGAAAAGCCATAACAGTGGATAAGTTAATTCAGATGCATGTGGAATTCCGTCAGGACCTGGCCCTTTCGAGACATCAAGCTTATTTAATGCGTTAAAAGTTTCAATGTAAGTTAGTTTTCTGACTCCAACATCACATGGAAATTCTGAAAGAAATGCAAAGAAGTCACGATCTCGATCCTCCTCAACTGTTACAATATAAACTTCTTAAAAAAATGTTGCAAGTAAATAGGTTGGAATTTTTTTCTTGGTCATTCCCCACGGTATCGTCAAGGTGCATACGTGATGGAAAACCATTGCTTTTTATGTAATTAAATAAACTTTTCGGGTTAGACCTTATGTCCGACTCTGTATTTAAGTTGTAATCTTCGAAAGCGCTTTTAACAATTGATTTGAGCTGTTCGCAAATGTTCAAATATTTTTCGAGATTAGCGTCAGATTTGTATTTGTTTTAAATTTTATGTGCCTTCTGTTTTTTATTTTTCAGATTCTTTATGTTTATGTGCTCCCGTGGCCGAGTGGTTAGCGTCATAACTAACATGCCGGGGGTTCGGGTTCAATTCCCGTTCTGGTCGGGGGAATTTTTCGTCAAAGAAATTTCCTCCGACTTGCACTGTGATCACGCGTATTCTAGAGCTTGCCACTCAGAATGCATTCAAGGTGTGTTATTTGGCATAGAAATCTCAACTAAGTACTAATAAAAATGACGCAAGTAATACTACGTTGAGACGGCGAAGTTCCTCTAGGAACGTTAGTGCCATTGAAGAAGAAGAAGAAGATGTTTTGATTGAACCAAATCGGATATTTTGTTTTTTTGGTTTTTTTGTGTTTATATTTCTCCTTTTCCGTTTTTTTGGTATCTCCTCCTCTATAATTTCATTGATCATCGAGTAAAAAGTCATCACTGCTACTTCAATGTTTTCCACACTTCTAAAAAAATCCTGCCAATTGATATAATTAAGCTTACACCTAATTGATTGGTAATTTGCTTTAGTGTAATCAGAGACTTCCTCGAATTCATAATCGAATGGTTTTTGGGTGTGGCTTTGTGGAAAGCATCATTGCTTCATTGAATCATTAACTCCGCTTCAAAGCGGAGTTAATGATTCAGTCACACAAAAATCTTCGGTCATATTTGTCAACAAGAAATTCAAGAAGCATTTCTGTCGATTATGAACATTATTTATTTGATTCAACCCAAGACCGGCTATTTTATCAAAAATGAATTGCAGAGTCTTATTATCACCCAAGGCGCCTAGAAGTATATCCTAAAGTGGGCTAACTTGTTAAAAGCACTCTTCAGCCATCTTGGAAGTGTACTGTGTTTTGTTTATAAACACAAGTCTATCTCTTTCACATTACAGGCAAATAATTCCCCTTCTGCTTTCTTCCGTACTGTTTTCATATACCGCTCCCCTAACCAACTTAGTGACGAAACGGCCTCACCTTAGGATATACTTCTAGGCGCCTTGATTATCACCAGCAACTGGAAGCAAGATAAATTCATTGTCAAAATCAGTGATAAAGTCCGCATTTCGTTGATTGAAATCTTCGTATATATGGATTTTTGATTCTGGTGCAAAGGAAGATAAAATATTTTCAGCAACTTTTGCTTGATAATACGTATCGACTTCGATCTTGGGCGCTGTATGAGTATGGGTTCACCTTTTTTGTGACTATAAATATGCAGCTACAACTCATCATTTAGGCATTTTATGTCTGATGAAATCCCTCATAAGATCTGACTGCATCGTACGCGATAATTCGTAATCTGAAGAAGCTATGCTTGGGGAGTATGATGAATGGGGTGGCCCTTCCCAGCCTTGATTTGGATCCAGTTCGGATTTCTATCGACTTCATTTATACCGTTGTTGAGATTTCACCATCGAGGGCCCCTGATATTGCCTCGGCTGTAAGGTTCTGCTGTGACCATCACTCACGTTCTGTGATTTCCATTAACATCGGCATCGCAATAAATCCTCAACTGTGAAACGTATTCGCGCTCGCCGTATTCTCCAGACTTGTCCTCTTCAGATTATCACCCTATTGCAGAGCAGCACTTTGCCGAATATAAAGATGTGTAAAATGGGTCGGCGAATAGTTTCCGTGGAAACAGAAAAAATATTGGAAGGAATCCACAATTCGGCAAAGGTGGATGTGTAGAATCAAACTGGGAATATTTTGGGGTTCTCCTGAAAATTATGTGTTTTCTCTATCAAAAAACCGGCTAATTTCAATTTACACACCTCATATAAGTATTGGAAATTCAGCATTTGATGCGTGGCAAAATTTCCATTAGGTTTACTTTTTATAACAATGTGCAGTTGTGCTAATAGTACAACATCATAAGCTGCCTCGAAATCATTAGGGCGCTTCGGTGTGATACCACAGGTCGGTACGCGGTCAATTGCCCATACCATCACCTCGTAGATTACGAAAAGAGACAGTAACGGTAGTGGTAGACAGTGGTAGATAGTTCCCTCTTTTCACACAAGCCTTTAAACAATACCACAATATGCAGGAAGACTGTTTCTTCCCCCTACTATCCATCGCTAGCCGGGCCCACACTGAGACATAGGGAAAGCATTTTGACATAGGACTACGTCTAACAGGAATACAGCCAACTCTCCCTTACTCGGTGTCCGGTATCTCGATATTTTCCCTAACTCGATTAATTTCATGATACCTTTGATTGATTCTACAAGCATTCTTCTCTCCATAACTCAATACCTTCCTAACTCTCTGGTCCCTTGGATATCGAGTTAGGGAGAGTTGACTTATATGATTTGATAGGTACAATTTTTGTTTCTCAAGTCTCTTCAATGAAGGGAACAAGTAAAGTAGCACCAAAGCACAATTGAATCGTTTGTGAAAAAAGGCTTCTTTTATAAAAAAATTTTTTTTGCTGTTTTTGAGTCCTTGTGGCTACCTACATCTACTATCAAAATTTCAGAATAAGTTTATTATACAAATCCCTTGAATTAAGGTGGCAAATATTCGTTTGTTTGAGAAATCCCATAAGTCCATGTTTCCAATCATCACCACGGACAGCACTGCAATAGGTATAAAATTTCATCAATCCACCTCTATTCCGGAACGAGTTTGGAGATTTCGCAATCCGATCGAGATCGACTTTTCATCTGCAACCCGAACGAGATCGACTTCTGCGACTTCTAAAATCCGTCCGAGATTCAAACCCATTCGAGATATGCAAAAGTGGTAGTATTGTCTTGATCCAAATAAATGTCAAAATAATTCGTTCGTATTTGTGCAGCTATTTACTCTCTATCACATTAACATGCCTCAATGCAGTTTTAAATTGTTGGAATATGAATGAAAATTATTACTTGGTGTTATTCAAATACTTTGGACACTTTTTTATAATTTTTCAAGTATTTCCGCTAAAATTTTATCAATAATATGAAACCACTAATGGATTCACTTTTACATATGGTGATTAGGTTTATATCTCGGATGAATTCTAGAATGTTTGAATATCGGATGGGTTTTACAACTCGATCTCGTTCGGGTTACAGAATGCAACTTCGTGCTAATTTCAAACCCGATCGTGTTCCGGAATAAGGGTGATTGTTTACATCCGACACCGTACGATGAATGCGCAACTCAACTCAATCGGAATGTATTCTGAATCAGTTTGCGACTCAAACACGATACACGATAGGGGTCAGCTACATGGTTCCAAATGAAGTGTGCTCGTTTTTGATACAATATATATTCAGGCCTTGGTCTGCCTGGGCATTTGTTGATCCATTGACCAATGTTTCTCGATTAGAGGACATTCTTTCCTGCAATGTGACAGAGACTTCGCAGTCCTGAATAAGTAGATAAGTAAGGTGAATCGCTTGTACACAATACAGCATCATATATCCCATATTTTTGGGTGGTATATGAGGTGCCTAACGGGTATATATAAGCAAAAGTGGAGGTGAAATATATACATTAAATTGTTTGCGAAATAGTTTGGATGAGTAAACGACTTATACATGCATCTAGTACGACTATTGCCACACGTATATACGATATACTACAGGCAAACAAAAACACCAATGGCGGAAAATGTTCGTGAGGTTGTAATTATTTTTATACATTTGTATATATGACAACATTTATGTTTCTAAAAATAGGAATTATGCAATTGTCTTTTTGTGGGAGGGAGTATAAATATTTGAGTTGCGGTGATGGTTAAGAAAATTTACTTCAATGGGATTCGAACTCCGGTTATATGCGTTATCAAGCAGCAGCTATCTCGCACGGCTATTTGTAATATAATTATATAGCAATTAAAACTTGTACATAAGAAATGCATTCGGAATGGCGTCCTGGTTGGCAATTTATATTTTTAAAATTTGTTCTAAGGAAAAGGATGTCTTTCCAATCAGACAAATAGAATAAACTTAGCTTCGTTCATTAAAAATAGCAGGAAATTCTCAGGAACGATCTCTATTGTATTATCTGACAACAATTTGTTCTATCAAGTAATTCTGAATGAAGATTTACATAATTTGATACTATTTATAAGCCAACTTAATGGCCTTGTAAAGCCAAATAAACATCAACAATATTGATGTGTGTGTAGTCCGACTTGCACTGTAATTTTTTTTTTTTTGATGCCAAATGTCTTAAAATAGCATCAAACGTCGAGATCTAGTGTCATCTCAAAGAAAAAAATTTTTGTGCAAAAAAAAAATCATTTTAATACGATAATATTGCATTTAGTTTATGTTTCATTTGTTTTTCAGGGATAATTGCGAAATTATTCAAAGGGGGGGAGGATTATTCACACCATCAATTATTATACTGCGATTGGTCACATCGCAGGTATATTTCAACTTATCACTATCAAATCACAATTGCAAAAACACAAATCGAATTGCGATTAACGAGTAGTAAACGAGATTAAACTGAACGTGCCAATTTTTCCTATGATCGCAAGACTTTTTTCCCCGTGAAACGAGTTGTAATACGTTACTGCTGATTTACATTTCAAGATTCAAGGGTCGACAAGCTGGACTGAGCTTGGAGAACCAGTTTTCAGCTGAGACAATCTATCACGAACTTTGCACCAACCGGAGGGCGACAAGCGACCTTCAAGGGCAATATATGTAAATAAAAAATAGAAAAATAGACTGGATTTTAGTTACATTGTTGTATTTTCAACCCGCAACTCTCGAGGCGCCAGTTGATTTTAGTAAGTGCTCTCTCGGCTGCCAATTTCCGGTCTCTAAGGAAGCAGCATAATAGAACGGAGCTCTTATGTGTGTCACTAGGTACCTGTGGCTAAATATTACATAACAATCCATAGTATCGAGGCTGGGAAACCTTGAGGAAACATTCACGTGTGTGATTTACAATATTTCACTTCCTTCTTCTCCCTGATACTCTTTTCGCTAAATCGATTACCATAACAGGTTTGCCGCGAGTGCGTAATATATTTCTAACGTCGCGGTTCACCGATTCGGTCCCTCTCCTATCTCTCGAACTGTCAATCAGCAACCGACTCAACGTTCAAAGCAAGCGTTCTATGAGGTGCAACTTTAACCAAGCAGTTGCTGCTGGGCACGTGGCGACAGTTTCGGAAACATAGAGCTCGTTGTTGATCTGACATAATTTATTTTATTTTATCGACGAGTTTAAATTTATTTCTCTTATCGTAAGTGACTTAGGTGAATCATTGCCCCCTTATCAGCAGGCGTGCATTGGTGTTTGTCTGTTGGAGAAACAGCTGAGCGTGTGAATGTGTCACCGAGTCAGTGAGGGTGGTGCTAATCGAATCGTTACCAGCCCAGTCCTGACGGGGTGCCGAACCTCCGACCTACCGCCCTACGCTTCACCACTTCTGACCGGCCGAAGGATCTACGGGCCGTACCGTTCGGGACCACATCGTGTAAACTAGCTGCGCACGTTCGCCTCGTTGGTCAATCACAAACGAGCACTCGGCGCGATGGTTCTCGTTCTTCGAAGGGGTATTTGAAAGCGCGGGCGGTTAGTAATCGCGAGTATCAACAGTCGGTCGGACAGTGTGTAAAGTGGAAAAAAAAATCACAATAATGATACACTACTAACTCATAGCTCATCGCGGCGAGCGAGATAGGAAAACAAAAGTCGAGACACGAATCGCCAAGTAAACTTGGATGCCAAGGAAATAAAAATAGTGTCAGCTTTTTAGACCGTAAGTGACACAGGTCGGTCTCGTGGAAGATAGGTTAAGGTGGTGCGAGTTGAACGAACTTAAGGTAAATAGATCCCCTATAAAGGAAAAGCGGAACGGTTGCCAAAATCTAGGATGGACAACCGAAATTCTGCTGTTACTAATTCATTCAAATGGCGAAACCAATTCGCCGCGCAATACGCATTTCGTTTTCGTTTTCGATTAATACCATCAGCCTGAAGGGTGAGGGTCGTTCACTGGCTGTCCAATAAAGCGATAATAAATACCTTTTCGAGTTTAAATCGTTTCGTTCGTGTATAAAGTGTCAATAACGGAAGAATCTGTGATGTGATCAACAAAGGGTGGCATTTTAATGCACTCAACGTCGCTCTGTGAGGTGCAGTTTTGTGTGGTGTGTTATCTAGTTTGTTGTTTTAGTTATACACCTTCTGTAAATGAATTGAACGAGTTGCTTTTTGCAATGCAGATTGCGGAATAACATACGAAGGGAAGGCCCTTCTCAGGGTTCCGCAATCATTCAGTTATTTAACCGATTATCAATTGATGGGGAGTACAACGCATCCTAGACACAACACCAACTGGAATAAAAATAAAGAAATAAAGATTCATCCAGCTTCGTAGAAAATGAACCCGCCAAGACACACAAACGTTTCCTATGTGTTTAGTGAAAAATAGTTGAAATGAAGTTTAGCGAATTCAGTTGCAATATTGTTTAGATCACATAAAGATACCAATTCAAAGGTGCTGTTGGAATGGAAATAACATTGAGTTAAATGATGAACATTCATTGTATTCCAGAGGTGAACTGTAAATTTTCATTTTTGTACCTCGAATAGATGGTCGTTGTTTCCCAGCAAAGGATGTTATAAGAATTTCATGACTCCTGTAGTGTTTAACATGACGAGTGTTGTGCCAAAAGAAGATCATTTGATGGGAACTTTTTTGCGCTGCTTGGTTCGAAGGAAATTTGAAGGATTACACAGATTTCTTCGTCAGACATAGGGAGCCCATGGTCTTTCGGAAACAACATGCAGAAACTGATTTGGAACTTCCACAATTACGATTTTGATGGGAAAAAGGAAGTCGTTTACTGACGTGAATATCTAACACAGTCAGAAAGATGGAGAGAAGTAGTGGCAAACTCTGAACAATACTTTCAGTGACATGTTTCTTCCGATTTTTCTGAAATTTTGTAATTCAGAGAAATAACAACGATAATATATTCAAGGTATCAGTTGGCAACGGACAAACATGTGAGGCTTGAACTCAATGTTTTCTTTTGCAGGGAGACAACAACGATTATCATTTGCAGAGTGAGGTCAACATTGCTATTCAGAGCTGAATTGAACAAAAGAAGATTCTTCTAATTCGATGGCTGCTTATCATAACAGCCAAAAGGTCACAAGTGGTGATGAAACGAATAGTAGTTTAGCCGGATACCGGATTTTTGCGAAGACGAAACTGGGAGAAACTACATGTTTGCATGAAGCTAATAAAAGATTTTAGGGAGAAATAAACACATATTTGCATTCTGTATAGAATGAACATCCCTTAACTCTTTGCGATCGTTTGACTGCTCTCAGCCACCACAGCAAGGAATCATACTAATCTTATACTTTATTCAACTATGTATCAATTTAGACTTTTTCTGAACGAATCTTAATGTCTGGTGAACCTGTTCACGAGTTAATATGGTGCTTCCATGAATAATGGATACTCAGTATAATTAGCGAGGAAACATAAGATGATAGGCACGATGCTGAATAGCTACGATACATCGGATGCAACAATTATAGTAAAAAGGGATGAAACGAGGCGGCACCGTCTACGTTAGTAATCAAAATTTTATTATAAAATACTATATGAATAGGGGAGGAGTGTGCGTAATGTGTACGAAAGTTGGTGGAATGTCTTGCAAGTTAATTGCCCTTATTCGAGAGACTTTCAGACGTTCGTAATACTTGAGTTTATTTTCGTGTGATATACACGAAGGATAATTATAAAATATATTTGTTATATAAAAACAACATTCTTTAGTGAATGCATATTTAAAAATCACAATAAATAAACAGATCTTATTCAGCTTTCATAATCTTACAAAATACATGCAGTGATATATGCTCTTCCAGGGGAAATTAATTCCGATCAGTACGACACCCAGAGAAAAATTTAATAAAGGGTGTGTCACATCAAATTGCATCACGGAAAAAACGCTGTAGAAATTTAATTTTTAGGAATTATATCTTCAGCTTTCGCTTATAATCAGATAAGAGTGTATAGATCACGTTGGCCATGCTTCACTGTCAATTTTTCGTAAATTTGGAAAAATGTCGTCGAACGAAAAAGAGCGTCGTGAATTAATTCTGTGCACTCATTTCGAGAATCCGGAGTTGTCACATCGGGACATCGGTAAGATGCTGGGAATCATCCAATCCACGGTCAGCAGAGTACTAAAACGATACTTCGAGAACCTAACCATCGACCGGAAGGTGAAGAACGGCAAAAATGGATGCTCCGTCAGTGAAAAAGATCACAAGCGCGTAGTTAAGCAGTTTAGACGTGATCCGAGAAGTTCGGTCCTGGATGTCGCTAATAAGCTGAATTTGTCAAGTTCATTCGTCCAGCGGACCGAGCAGCGGGAGGGCCTGCGTACATACAAGGTTCAGAAGGCTCCTAACTGCGACGAAAGGCAAAACATGGTGGGGAAGACGCGAGCCCGGAAGCTGTACACCGAAATGCTGACAAAGCCGCATTGCCTGGTAATGGACGACGAAACCTACGTCAAAGCGGACTTTCGTCAGCTACCGGGCCTGTTGTTCTTCTCCGCAGAGGACAAATTCAGCGTTCCGGAGGAGATTCGCAAGCAGAAACTATCCAAGTTTGCCAAAAAAGTACATGGTGTGGCAAGCGATTTGCTCTTGCGGAAAGCGGAGCGCCCCCTTCGTGATGACCGGCACGGTAAACGGGCAGGTTTACCTTAAGGAGTGCCTACAGAAGCGCTTATAACCACTATTGAAGCAGCACGAGGGCCCGACCATCTTCTGGCCGGATCTCGCTTCGTGCCATTATTCAAAGGACGTGCTGGAGTGGTACGAAGCCAACGGGGTCACCTTCGTGCCAAAGGAAATGAACCCGCCCAACGCGCCGGAGCTTCGCCCAATAGAGAAATATTGGTCGATTATGAAGCAGGCCCTCCGGAAGAACCCAAAAGTTGTCAAATCGGAGGCGGACTTCAAGAGAAAATGGATTTCTGCTCAAAAAAAACTACAACCTGACGTTGTACAGAACCTTATGGACGGGGTAAAGAGGAAGGTGCGAGCATACGGGCTTGGGCTCGAAGTATGAATAAAAAGAAAATGCCAAAAGTTGTTCAATAGTTTTTATTTTACTGTCTAAAATTTTCAAAAGGATCGGTCTACTGGGCGAATTTCTACAGCGTTTTTTCCGTGATGCAATTTGATGTGACACAGCCTTTACGACCGCAAAGGGTTAATAGAGTATCAAGTTTTCTGCAAGGAGTATTGAACACATTTCTTCTGTCAAGAATTTGAAAATCCTTAATGAAAATTTGATGAAATTTTGGTGGATACATTGAAATAATTTTAATACTAGTCGAGTTAGAGTAAGTACTACGATTTTAACACATTGCGGACCGCTCACGAGATTTCTCGTGTTTCACGTTACGTCTGTTACGGATGGATCACGAAATAACCCGTTTCTTCTACACTTGAAGGTTAAATCCTTGGTTTCCCAAGAATCTAACAAGGTCTACCGATGGCTCGTCTTCGTCTCATCCACATCGAAGGAAACGATCTCATTCGTGGAATCCGAACAAATGAAGCGTTTAAGTTTGCCCCAAAACGTGCGGTTCTTAATGTGTTAAATAAGCAAAGAACAACAATCAATTAATTCCTTAAAGATTAAAAAAACATGGAACTGTCTTCAGGCATGACAATCTGAGAGACTGACTTCAACACAAATCAAATTAAACGAAGCAAAAAAGACAAAACTGAATTAAATCTGATACGCGAATTTCACGACACCTTTTGAGACTGTTTCAGCTAAGTGGTAAATGAATATGATAGTTATCGTCTCGAAAAGGAAAAAAAAAATCATTGCTAACGAAATCGACTGTTATGGGAAAACATTTCGAATGGACCGCAATAACATTCCTTTCGTTTGGTAGTCATTAAACTCTAAGTAGTACCCCAATTGGCAAAGTATGCTAAAGTTTACCTTTCCGCTTATTACAGTAGTGTTTACAAAGAGAGACTGTTCTCTGAAACTGGCCTGGTGTACCAAGCAAAGCGTAATCGGTCGGTTAAAAAAATAAAAAAAGTAATAGTGTTAAATAATTAATGTTACGAGTTAATATTCATTAAATTTTGAAAAAAATATATCTTGTGTTAACGATCAATTATTGATTTTTTTCAAATATCCGGTATCCGGCCGGATAGGAAATATTGGCCGGATAGGCCGGATACCGGATATCCGTTTCATCTCTAGTCACAAGTGTCATTTTAAAAGTGATTTTCTCAAATCGTCCCAATTGTATCTCTATGATTTTGAAACGGTTTCCACTGCCGTTTATAATGACATCGAAGGGAATTGACAAACGAGTCATAATAAGCGAACGTCATACAAAGCGTTTTGTGCAAAAAATGTCGGATATTATAACCGGACATAATTTATTAAAAATGGATCATAATAGGCAACGTGCCGCTATAAAGGAAGTTATTATATCCGACATTTTTACAAAGAATACTAAATGAAACCAAACTTCGTTGTATAATTACGCCATAATAAGCGGTTGATCAATTTAAACGGATTCTACTGTATATAAAATTTTGACCATACCAATAACACTGGGAAGTAATGGCCAATTGGATGGCTGTACAACTTAACCACTCAAGAAAAAAATTATCACGCCGAGTATCAAAATCAATCAGCAACTAAGGTCTTGATAAGAAAGACCTCAGAACATTCACTGACCTTTTAACAGAACACTGTCCTAGCTAATTCCACCTTAAAAACATAAGTTTAGTACGAAATTATATTTGTCACTTTTGTAATGCCGAAAGAGAAAGCTCGGAACATTTGCTCTGCAATTTTGGAGCTCTAACAAGAGGCAGACGTCAACATCTTAATAAGGCTATTCTGGAGCCCAAGGAAGTTTAGGTTTATGTTGCCAATTAATCCTTGCATCAAACAGATTCTTCCTGATTGGAACCTATCTTGCTATAGCTTCCAATCTATTTCTTCACCAATAAGCAGTAGATAAGCTTGAAGCGTAGTAGAGAGGGGAAGTTCAAACTAATGGACGCAGTGGCACAAATCTAACAAGGGAAATAAAATCGTCAAAAACGTTTTTCAGAAGTTTCACAAAACGACGCACCTTTTTCAGTATACTTCCGGAATCATAGTTTTTTTTTCGTCACAGAAAGGCTGGCAGAAAGGCTTGCAGGAGTTTTGTAAAAATTGTCCCATAAATTTTATTTTCGATAAGACAAATCCATCCATTTCATCAGAACCTGGTCCTATAGCTTACATCCGAATTCTGGCCACAGTTTGTTGTTTTAGGCTTCGGTTGAATTGTCAACTTAATGTACATTTCTCGCTATTGTCAACTTGCGTGGTAACATATGTAGCCTTCCCGGAAACTGTTTTGCTACACAGTACCAACTTATCCAGAAATGCTTAATCTTAGGAGCAATTCAGCAGAACAGTTGACTGCTAGGCTTCTCGGCTGATCCCGAAGGGTGGCCAATTTTTTACAGCAGTTTCTGTAACTCCTTTGCGCCTTGTGGATTCGGCTTCGTGGAGCGGATCTTCAGCTGATTCACCCTCATAGATTTTCCGGTGAAAACATACGGGCCTTGCACCGTTCTTTCATAGGGGTACCGGAAACTACAGTTATTTGTGTATCAAAAAATTAAGGAACTCCACAATAGAATCGTAGCTGCTAAGATCCACTTAGGGTTTTGGTTATAAAGAACCTTGGACCAAGTCCAAACAACCGACGAGTATATTAAGTCTCAGCCTCAGCGAACGACGTTGGCCGGTCGCTGTCTAGGAAGAAACTAAAAAAAAGTCACTTCTCCAAATAATTCATACCTCTCGCCTGATGCAATGTTACATGCGTTCTACCTTTGTTTATTTTAAAGAGGCTTCAAACTTAAAAGTTTGCAACGTGGCATGCCCGAAACCGGCCCAATATAAACTGAACCATGCGACAAACGCATACTTCCCAGCAAAAAATGATCACCTATTGGGTTCTTGGTTATTCTAGAATTTCTCGCCGACAAGCCGACTAGAAAATCGATTTATTTTCGATGCAAAATGACTTAAAAATGCGCGAAAATCGACCTTTTTGAACTTAGCCTGAGAGGTAATGAATGTAAATTCTCACGTTTGACATGTTTCTAAATAGAGAAAAGTTAGCAGAGCATGAAAATTGCGATAATTTGTACATAAAAATGTTACGAATTAAACATTGATAGTATTTTATCAAAGAAAAAAAATGAAAAAGTTGTTGTTCGAAAAACCTTTTTCATGTAAATGTGCCCATCGTTCGATGTATGGAAAATTTATTGGAAATTTTAAGGGCAATTTATATCTATTTTTTTCAGAATTTTAAAAGCATATGTTTACGAGAAAAATGAATTTAAATTTTCAAAAACTTTTTTTTTTCAATGGATTTCTTCCAAAAAATTCTTTGATAATTTTTAATGAAAACCAAAATAATTTCCTACATTCCATTCTTTGACTAATATTTTGTAGGTCTGATAGACTTTTTTGTTGTTTTTTTTTTTATTTTGAGCTTTTTCAACTTTTTTTCGGTAAATCTTAACTTAAAAACTATAAGATCTACAAAAGTTGGTCAGAGAATGAAATGTAGGAAATTATTTAGGTTTTCATTAAAAATTATCAAAAAAATTTTTGGAAAAAAATTTCATTAAAAAAAAATTTTGGAAATTAAAATTCATTTTTCTCGAAAACATATGTTTCTAGAATTCTGACGAAAAAGATATAAATAGCCCTTAAAATTTCCAACAAGTTTTCCATACATCGGACGATGGGCACATTTACATGGAAAGAGTTATTGTTTTAATTTTTTGCTCTTTGAAAAAATAGTATTAATATTTAATTCGTAACATTTTTATGTATAAATTATCGCAATTTACATGCTCTGCTAACTTTTCTCTATTTATAAACATATCAAGAACATGTCAAACGTGAGAATTTATACACAAAAATGTTGAGAGCAAAACATAATTTTTTTCAGGAGTCTTCATACAAAAATGACTTATATTCCAAAAACTATGAAAGATGGAAAGTTGATGTCTTAGACAAAAGTTTATATTTTAACAAGATCTAAAACTTTGTCGAATACAGTATATCTTGACTTTAAACAAAATTAGGATAAGTTATATTTTTTTCAAAGAATACATGAAAAAGTTGTTGTTCGAAAAACCTTTTCCCTGTAGAAGTGCCCTCCTTTCGATGTATGGACGACTTGTTGGAAATTGTAAGGGCTATTCACATAAATATATATATATATATATATATATATATATATATATATATATATATATATATATATATATATATATATATATATATTTGAGAATTTAAAAAAAACGTTTTTGAGAAAAATGAATTTAAATTTTTAAAATAACTTTTTTGTCAGCGAAATTTTTTTCCAAAAAATGTTTGGTATTTTTTCGTGAAAATTTCAATAATTTCCTACATTTCATCCTTTGACAAGAATTTTGTAGGTATCATAGTTTTTAAATTATAATTTTTTGTAAAAATTAAGAAAAAAAATTGTCTTTTTCCAAAAAGTAGTCTAATTATTTTTCGAATATTTGAAGTATGCAAAGTCCATTCGTCTTCCTAAGCTCGAAGCCGCCGGACGGTTTTATATCGTTATCGTCCATCGTTGAAGTGATACCGTTATTTTCGTGGCTGGTGAAGTGAGTGTTGGACACTAACGGGATTCCCTGTGAATTCATTGAAGCAGACACAACAAGCGAGAGGAAGAAACCCTGCACGCGAGCGCTGTGTGCTGGTGTGTTATCGCCGTAGCACCATCTTCGACATCATCACCGCGTGGTGCGATACACGGGTTCAGCTGTACCGAACGATCAACACGCAGCACCGTTATAAATAATCCGCACTGGTGTGCATAATAAGTATACTGAAATTAATAGGTTAAGGTTATTAGGTTAAGGTTAATTATAAAAAAAAAAATTGCAAAAATTATAAGAAAGTGTACATCTGCCATTTTAAATGGCAGAAGGGGAAGAAAGCGTTGACATGGATATCGAATCCACTGTCTCCCCCTCCCCAGCTACGGGTGCTGGGAAGTCGCTTAAACGCGTTCCCCCCTCAGAAGATGTCTCTTCACAGGAAGAGTTAACTCACCTCAACAAGCCTCCCTCAAGAAAATTTGCAAACCTTTCCTCTTCACCCCCTCATTCTCCCGCTCCCGTTTCCGCTCAACTCCCGAACTTGCCTCCCAGCCCTACTGATCCCGCTCCCGCTCAACAATCGACCTCGACCTCCCCCTCAGTTGCTTCCTCTCCTCGTGTCAAGGTCTATCCAGAAGATTCACCTGGAGCTGGCCCATGGGTTGTTTATTTCCGGCCCAAACCGAAAGGAAAATCCATCAATGTCATTCAGGTTTCGAAAGATCTGGCAAGATATTATTCCTCCGTGGTCGAAATCTCTAAGGTTAGACCGAACAAACTGCGTGTTGTCGTGAGTGTTCGGAAACACGCAAATGCAATTGTGATCGACGAGAGATTCTCCCTAGAGTATCGTGTCTACGTGCCGTCCCATGACGTAGAAATCTCGGGGGTGATAACTGAAACGGGTCTGACGTGTGAAATGATAAAGGAAGGAGTTGGTAAATTTAAAAGACTCCCGTTGGTGGGCGTTAAAATTTTGGACAGCCGCCAACTAGGGTAAGTATCCCAAGAAAAGGGAAAAACTAAATTCACGCCGTCAGACTCGTTTTGAGTAACTTTTGCTGGTTCCGCTCTCCCTGACTACGTCATGGTGGGCAAATTAAGACTGCCTGTGCGACTCCCATTACTTGCCAAAAATGCAAGTCAGTTGGTCACACTTCAGATTATTGTGCCAACAAGGAGCGCTGTGCCACTTGCGGAGAGCAACATGAGGGGAAATCCTGCAGTGCGACTGAGCATAAATGTCCATATTGCGGGGGATCCCCACACGAACTCTCAGCTTGTGAAACTTACAAGAGTCGCTGGGAGAAACAGAAGCGCTCTTTGAAGGAACGCTCGAAACGCACTTTTGCTGATATTTTCAAGGGCGCTTCTCCACTGGCCCAACAGCAACAACCAATCATCACACAAAATGTCTTCGCCACGTTGCCCGTTGACGAAATGGAAGCGGACACAGCTAACGGGGGCACACCGTTCATTTTCCAAGGGAATCCCCGGCGCAAAAATGTGACCACTCCCAAAGTTCAAGGACAAGCCCCTCCGGTTATACCTCCTATTAGCATGCCTAAAAAATCGAGTGCAGCGGACAAGCAAAATCAGGTTCCTCCTGGCTTCCGTGGGAATAGTTCACCTTCGAACGACCCAGCACTCGAGGGGACATCAAAAACCCCAACTGTCCCTTTTTTTGCGTCCAGCTCAACTTCCCAATCGGGATTTATAAAGTTGACTGACCTTCTGGCTCAAATCTTCACATGCTTTAATGTTTCCGACTCCATCAGAACCATTGTCATTTCAATGCTTCCAGTATTAAAGACAATTTTGCAACAATTGATGCAAACATGGCCCCTCCTAGCAATGATTATCTCTCTTGATGTCTAATTTAAATAGAGAGGTCGGAGATATCACTGTTTTACAGTGGAATTGTCGTAGTCTTATCCCAAAATTGGATACATTCAAATTTTTAATTCATAACTTCAATTGTGACGTTTTTGCTCTGTCCGAAACTTGGCTTTCTTCGCGAGATGATATCTCTTTCCACGATTTCAATATTATACGCTTGGACCGTGTTGACAGATACGGAGGGGTGCTATTGGGGATCAATAAGTGCCACTCATTTTTTAGAATTGACCTTCCACCTATTGGGGGGATCGAAGCTGTTGCTTGTCATGCAAACATCAGAGGCAAAGACCTTTGTATTGTCAGCTTGTATTGGCCTCCGAGAGCTGCGGTTAGCCGCAAGCAACTTGTTGACATGTGCTCACTCCTTCCTGAGCCACGATTGATCTTGGGAAACTTCAACTCTCACGGAACTGCCTGGGGGGAACAGTACGACGACAATCGTTCATCGTTGATATATGACCTTTGTAACAGCTTCAATATGACCGTTTTGAACACTGGGGAAACAACACGTGTACCTAAACCTCCTGCTAACCCAAGTGCTTGACCTCTCGCTTTGCTCGAATTCACTATCGTTAGATTGCAAGTGGAATGTAATCCAGAACCCCAACGGTAGTGATCACTTGCCAATCAAAATTTCCATCTCCATTGGGTCGAATTCTTCTGAATCTATAAACATGGCATATGATCTCACAAGACACATTGACTGGAAAAAATATGCGGACGCGATTGCTCTAGCCATCAATTCCAGAGATGGTTTACCTCCATTGGAGGAGTATTACTTCCTTTCTCGTTTGATCTATGACAGCGCGGTTCGCGCTCAAACGAAACCCATCTCAGGCTCCACTATTCGTCGAAGGCCTCCCAATCCATGGTGGGATAGCCAATGTTCCAAGCTTTATCAGGATAAATCGAACGCATTCAAAGCTTTTCGGAAACGTGGAACCATTGAAAATTTTCAGTCGTATTTGGACCTTGAAAATCAATTTAAAAATTTGATAAGAGGAAAAAAACTTGCTTATTGGCGAAATTTCGTGGGAGGTTTGTCACGAGAAACGTCAATGAAAAAATTATGGAAAGTGGCTCGAAACATGAGAAATCGCTCTTCAACGAATGAAAGCGAAGAATATTCACATCGATGGATTTTGAATTTTGCACGGAAGGTTTGTCCTGATTCCGCTCCTGTGCAAAAAATTGTTCGAGATATACCACCAGATAGGTGCGATCTTGATTCCGAGTTTTCGATGGTAGAATTCTCTCTTGCTCTCCTTTCATGTAACAATTCTGCTCCGGGATCGGATAGAATTAAGTTCAACTTGCTGAAAAATCTCCCTGATGTGGCGAAACATCGCTTGTTGAACTTATTCAATCGGTTTCTGGAGCATAATATTGTTCCAGATGATTGGAGACAAGTACGAGTTATAGCTATTAAAAAACCCGCGTCCGACTTCAATTCGTACCGCCCAATAGCAATGCTGTCTTGTATACGGAAATTGTTGGAGAAAATGATCTTGTTTCGCCTTGATCGATGGGATGAAACGAATGGCCTACTCTCAGATACACAATATGGGTTCCGCAGGGGCAAGGGGACGAATGATTGTCTTGCGTTGCTTTCTTCAGAAATTCAAATGGCTTACGCCGAAAAAAAACAAATGGCTTCAGTATTCTTGGACATAAAGGGGGCCTTTGATTCTGTTTCAATAGAGGTTTTGTCGGACAAATTACACTCTCGGGGTCTGCCGCCTCTATTGAATAATATGTTATATAACTTGCTTTGTGAGAAACATTTGAACTTTTCTCACGGAGATTCGACAGTAAGTCGGATCTCCTACATGGGACCCCCCAGGGCTCATGTTTAAGCCCCCTTTTGTACAACTTCTATGTAAGCGATATTGACAATTGCCTTACACAAAATTGCAACCTAAGACAACTTGCAGATGATGGAGTGGTGTCTGTCGTAGGATCAAACGAATCCGACCTGCAAGGACCCTTACAAGATACTTTGAACAATTTTTCAACCTGGGCCATTGGGCTAGGGATCAAATTCTCCACGGAGAAAACAGAGATGGTGGTTTTTTCTAGGAAGCATAGACCAGCAAAACCAAAGCTTCAACTTTTGGGTAAACCGATCACTCATGCTATGTCATTCAAGTATCTTGGGGTCTGGTTCGACTCCAAATGTACTTGGGGGGCCCATATTAGGTATCTGAGTAAAAAATGTCAACAAAGAATAAACTTTCTCCGTACAATTACCGGCACCTGGTGGGGAGCCCATCCAGAAGATCTTATAATGTTGTATCGAACAACTATTCTCTCAGTGATGGAGTATGGCAGATTCTGTTTTCAATCAGCTGCCAAAACACACCTCATTAAACTCGAGCGAATTCAGTATCTTTGTCTCCGTATTGCGTTGGGATGTATGCCCTCAACGCATACCATGAGTCTCGAGGTTTTGGCAGGCGTACTCCCACTAAAAGATCGCTTCAATTTATTATCTCTTCGGTTCCTCATACGGTGTAAGGTTATGAACCCATTGGTGATCGGAAATTTTGAGCAGCTTATCGAGCTAAATTTTCATTCAGGATTCATGAGCTCATATCATGAATTCATCTCCATGCAGGTTGATCCTTCTTCGTATACTCCCAACCGTGTTTGTTTTCCTGACTACATCAATTCCTCTGTACATTTTGATCTGTTCATGAAGGAGAAAATCCATGGAATTCCAGATTATCATCGATCGGGGATCGTTCCTACGATCTTCAATGCAAAGTATGGGCGTGTCAATTGTGATAATATGTACTTTACTGATGGGTCCTCTATGAATGAGTCCACAGGATTTGGAGTGTTCAACCAATTTTCTAGCACCTCCCACAGTCTTCAGAATCCTTGCTCAGTGTATATTGCTGAATTGGCAGCAATACATTGGGCGCTGGACAGCGTCGCCTCACGACCTGTTGAACACTATTACATTGTAACGGATAGTCTTAGCTCTGTCGAAGCTATCCGTTCAGTGAGGCCGGAAAAGCACTCGCCGTACTTCCTTGAGAGAATACGAGAAATTTTGAGTGCTTTAACCAGACGCTGTTATATCATTACCTTTGTCTGGGTCCCTTCACATTGCTCAATTCCGGGTAATGAGAGGGCAGACTCATTAGCAAAGGTAGGTGCAATTGAAGGCGATATTTATCTGCGTCAAATCGCCTTCAATGAATTTTATTCTTTAGTTCGCAAAAATACCATCGCTAACTGGCAACGTAAGTGGAGCGAAGATGAATTGGGCCGGTGGTTTCACTCGATTATCCCTAAGGTTAGCCTCAATCCATGGTTCAAAAGTCTGGACTTGAGTCGGGACTTTATTCGCACCTTCTCTCGACTCATGTCCAATCACTGTTCGTTAGACGCGCTACTCTTTCGTTTTAATCTTGCCGATGGCAATATCTGTGCTTGTGGCCAAGGTTACCCCGACATCGAACACGTTGTTTGGTCGTGCGAGGAGTATCTTGTTGCCAGATCGAATTTAGAGTACTCTCTTCGGGCTAGAGGAAGCCAGCCCAATGTGCCGGTGAGAGATGTGTTGACTCGGTTAGACCTTGATTATATGTCTCAAATATATGTCTTCCTAAAAGCTATCGATCTTCGTGTGTGATTGCCCTTATATCCTTATATTCTCCTTTTCCTACGCGAGAAATCAAATCCCTTCTTACTAAAAATAGAATGTGGTGAAATGTAAATACATATTAGATATAATATAGGCTTAAGAATCGAGTATGATGAATGTGAGTGTGAATGTGAGTGTGAACATTGACAACATATCCTTATATCCCTTCCTTTTCCTGAAAAAAAAGTCACCCTTCTAAACTCGAGCAAACCGCGAGTAATCGGTTCTCTACTTCATTAACATTAGAAATAATGAAAAATGTTTATATATACTTGTTACAATACAGACAATACAATACAGTTTGGCTCCTTTAAACTTATGTAACTGAGCCTGTAAAAATAAACGATTTAATAATAAAGTATGCAAAGTTGCTTAAATGACCCATGTCTTTGCACCCACAACGTTTCTTTGCTATCTGAGATGGTGCTGCCAACGGCCAGTCGAGTTGGCATGGAATTCGTCAAATCTGAGAACCACTATATCGGTTATCCATGGAATGTCTGCATATAAATATAAATGGAACTCCAAATATGATGGTAAGCGCAAAACTCGAGAAAGGAATCGTCCGATTTGAGCTGCCTTAATTTTATTAGAAAATCATAAATTAAAAAAAATATCAATTTTAAATATTCATAACAAAACATCCATTCTGGGCGGGATGAAGTTTTCCGGGTCTCAGCTAGTGTTATTATATAAACGATCAAACTTATTTTTTTTTTCATGTTCAATAACAACAAAATACAGAAAGAGTATTTAATTCCGTTTCTTCAAACGCGATCTGTGGGGCTTTACGTTTCGCGCTTCCTTTCAGATTTTGTTTCTACTGTTAAAACAGTAGATCATTATTTGACGCCGAACCCCAGGTTAACTGTTTCCTATTTCGAACCGTTTTCTGAGTTTTCTTGAGGTTCCGTATGGCTTAATATTTTTAAATTGGGCGCAGTTCCAGTAAGTTTAAACGTTTTTGTCCTCGGCAGGATTTGCACGCACCATAATTTTCCTGAACAATTTTTCAAATAACAGCAAGGAACAAGCATATTTCTCAAACAAATGCTGTTTCAAATTTTTGTTGGGAGGTAAATTATTCTCTATCGGATCAGAAGGATCGAGTGCACTGTAAGATTATGAAAATTCGAATGAAAATTTCTACTTCATGTTGTTTGATTACCTAAAACACGTAGTCCTGACACTTATTGAACCATTCGTCTATAAATTTCCTTATACGTCTTATCTTTTTCGCCTCCCAATGAAAGCACACGAAGCTTAATGCCGTCTACGCGAATACACTCTTCAAAATCAAAATCCGAATTGGATTCCGATTGCAATAATACAAAAGCAAAAGCAGCAGATTTTCCATTTTTATAGTCTTTATTGTTAGATTTTCCAAAACAATACTCGGAACTTGATAGTTCAGTATAGTTGGATTGGGTGCGAACCCAACAGCTTTCCGGTTGAACCTAGTGCGAAACTAGGTTGAACCTAGTGCGAAACTAGGTTGAAACTGAGTGCGTAAAAACGTTTTGACAGTAGTTAGGTTGGAACTCGTTCGCATGAACATATTCTTAGCGAGAAAAAAATTTTGACCGTCACTGTATTCTGAATTAACTTCCTGTTAATGGGTTTCGCAGACCGTATCGTATTCCCGTAGTCACCCGTTTCTTTATTATTGTTAAAATTGTATCTGCTAAAAACACACTTTCCCTGTTTGAACAGCGAATTGGAGCAAACAAAAGCTTACAACTGTGAAATCACATTTCATTATCAACACATTAGCGAACGAAACGGGTCCAAGGGAACAGAAGCTAGAGAAATACCACCACAGCATTCACAAAAAAAAATGTTGAAACAGATGGTACGATTCTAAGAGCCATCAACGCGAGAACGATGACCTCAGCGAAGATCTTTTTCGTTCGTTGTTGTCTCGCGTGTCAGAATGGAACACACGAACACAGTCATTATTTTAAGAATTTATTTTGCCATTTTGTAAATATAAGCACTATTATCATGAGAACTCTAGGTTCCTGAATATGAGGCACAGATCTCGTCTGAAAATCTCAATCGCAATGGACTCCTGCTTATCACCAACAAACGGTCCGTCACAACGAACCAAGCTCAAAGTTTATCGCTCCGGTATTGTTAAGTGTGTAGTTCTATTTGACCAAAATGAGCGCGATAAGATCATCGTCCCTCTCGGTATGCGTCCCATCCATTATCCATCATCTCTATGGCCAAGTTTCAGTCATGGAATTTTTCGGCAAAATCAAATCATAAAGCAAGAAAAAATGTAGCAAAATTCGCCGCCGGGCTAGAGCAAGAGCGGCACACCGTTGGTTGTGGCGTTCACCAAGTGGGACAAGTGGTTATTAGGACCGGCGAAACAAGGCCGGTTTGTTGCCGCCATTTCTCGTCGCATTAATTGCGCGCTCTCGCGTTCTGACAATCCAACTCGATGCCTATCATCGTGACGGTTGCACGTGAATTATTCGCTTGTTTCTGTCCACCAATGTGTTCCGTATATTGCCAAATGGAACATACAGCGAGGACGAGATAAATAAAAGTGTTTGAATGAACCTCGATTGCACGCCAGAGAAACTTTGTTGATCTCATAGATTGATCGAGAGTAGAGTTCAATATTGCAAGATTTGGTTCACATTTGCAGGATTTATCAATGGGTTATTAAAGAATCACCTCAATTGGAGTAGTTAGCAACAAATCACACGTATGGCAGTGGAAATAAACAATTCAATTTTCTCCCATTATAGATCAATCAAGTCTAATCAACACAAATGTTTCCTGCGCTGAAAATTGTGGACCACTCCCCCTGGATTCGCCAAGAATGAAACTAATGATAATGGAAGCGGCTGTGATCACGATAGCAGTCGATTGTGGTAGAAGTGTTTGAGTATCGAGCGCGAAAAAAACCTATATGTTCCCTGGAAACGCGACACGGTTTTAGTTCCTTCGTAAGTTGTGTGTATATATTTGTTTATGTGTATAAATTACTAGCGCTAAAAAATACAAGTGACGGTGAAGAATGAAACAGCGCTTAATCAAACACCCCCCATTCGAGCGGCTGGTATAAATTACCATCAAGAATACTTGAATTCAATTTGGAAAATAAAAAGAAGTGTTTGTGGTTGAGTGGGTTGGACAGCCGTTACCAGTCCTGTGGAATGGAAGTGACACACTCCGGCAGTGTTCAGTCATGTGGATTCTGTTTAGAATGTGCGACCGGTGACGGAACGGGTTCGCGTTGTTACCGTGATATGCCGCGAAAGGATGAAATGACCAAAAGTACCATACAGTTTGCCATAACCGCCAGCAGTGTCATCCAGCAGAATGATACAGTTGTTAGACACTGTATTGCGGCCTCGACAGGATCAGCATCGAGCGGAAGCAATGTGGACGTGCAAAATCAGCTCATCATGAAGAATGCCGACTGCGAGATAAATCTCACCGGCAAGCCGGACAGATTCGC
Organism: Toxorhynchites rutilus septentrionalis; assembly: GCF_029784135.1. Classification (NCBI taxonomy): domain Eukaryota; kingdom Metazoa; phylum Arthropoda; class Insecta; order Diptera; family Culicidae; genus Toxorhynchites; species Toxorhynchites rutilus. Next base: position 7,596,420 of record NC_073745.1, read on the forward strand.
TGTTGTTGTGGAGTGAGTAATTCAGACCAATATCAGTAAACAAAATAATGAAAACAAGCTGTTCCATAGATGAATAAAACATGGTTTCTCACATTACGTAGTCATTCACTAGTTATCATAAAGCAGACGCTAACAAAGTGTCACCCGAGCGTGGCACGTGCTTCCGTAAATACATAGCGCTCAGTTTGGTCTCATGTTTCCACACCGGCATGAAGTCGTTATCCAAAAGTGACGAAGCGTGAATCTAGATAATTGAATTCATCTAAAAAAAAGTTCCAAACTGTTCCGCTCTCCACAGATCGCCCAACAATCGAATACGCGTGGCTTTGAGCGTCTTGATTCGTCTGCTGCTGCCACTTACTCACGGATTGGCCCGAGGATGGAACGGATTGCGAGGCATTCGGATGTTGCAGCTGTTTCGAAAGATTCGCGAAAGTCGTGGCCTACTGACTACGCTTTTCGCCTTCGCCGCCAACACCGTTTCGATGAGTTTGTCTTCGGTTCAAGGTGAGTCTAATTGTTCCTTGCGCGATGCATTAAATGGTGCCGGAATGGTCGAGAAAAAAGCAGCCTACCGCCACACACTACTGATCAAAATGTTTGGGCTATTTCGCGGGCACTTCAATAAATGTTGTTGTATGACGACGCTATTGGATTAGTCGTTTTATTTTTCTAGGAAAGGCGATATTTTTCACAAATACCGTATGCCTGATAATGTTTACACCATGAACCCTTTCAATACGGCAGTGTGCTCCACCGCAGTGCTACCGCTGTACCAGGCACTGCGCCGAAAAGTATGCATATCGCGCTGGTCTGATCGATGTGCAGTATCACTCTCATGTCGTCTAAAGACGACGCTCGTACACACAGCTCATAGCGCGGATGTCGTCTATAGACGACACTCATAGCGAAAGGGTTAAGCAATGTCAAAATTTAAAAAAAAAAATCCCAAAACTTTCGGTTTCAATTTTATTATTTATTCAAAAGAGAATCTTAAACTATATGGTCATTATCGACCGAGTTTCCACTTGCTGCAATTACGGCCTCCACACACTTTCGGAACGCACGGCAGGCCCTAAGAATGTAGCCTGGATCCATCTCTCTCCAGGTACGGGTCAATATTTATCTGAGGCTTGCTGTACTCGGGTGGCGTTCAGAACAGGCCTTGGCCTTCATGACGCGCCATACTGAGTAATCCAGCGGATTAAGATCGGGGCTGGATGGCGGCCATATATCCTTCGTCCAGAACAGCAGATGTTCCCGCGACCATTTCTGAGTAAAGTTCGAGGTGTGGCACGGAGTCAATCTTGTTGAAATGGCTTCGGGCCGTGCTGCTTTTTAATCGTATCTTAGTCACCTTATGGAATAAACACCGGGTTCATTTTTGACGTAGGACTACGTCTATCATTTCTGTACCGGGGTGTAAGTTCAAAGTTTCAAAAACGAGAGCGTGACGCTTGAAGGGCAAGTTATTGAACGTTAATACCTCTTTGTCATTTCATTCGAAAGACAAAATGTCCAAGAGTTATATGATTGTCAAATATTGACCCGAAAACTTGTTTCAATAGCCTCAAAATTACTTAGGAAACAGACTATTGAAATTCCACAAATCTGTATATAAACGAATACCCGCTCGAAAATCCACTCAATTATGATTACGCAGCGGTTGATGTACAGATTTCAAAACCAATGAGCCTGGGAAAATCGGCGTTGCAAAATAGATGCAAGGCCGGGTATTCTTGTACTCGCATGCATTTCTGCAGACCGGAATGAGTTTCCCTTTTGTACCCGCATGCATTTTTGCACTCCGGAATATGTGCTAACTTCAAAAGCGTTATGAACACAACGCTTTAGCTTGGTTATTCAACACTGCATTGGAAAATACCCCTTCATGTCTTCAGCTCACTGAACTTCTACGTATACCGTATTGCTGCGATAACGTCGATTGAACATTATGCGTTCAACTTGCATGTCAAAATCAAAACTGAGTGCCTGAAGTTCATAAAATCAATCAAATTTGCGGTTCGAGAAGTACGCACACTTGGGAGATGCAATAACTTCGGAGGAAAATGTAAAATACATTGATCGCTTAGCCATTCTTCAGTTCACATATTTTGGATGTCCACGATAAATGAAATTAACAAAGCATCATGCCCTACGTCAGACTTGCAACAAATCTCCCGGAAATCTCGAAAAGTGATTGAGTTTATTTAATAATTTAATCAATACACTCAAATGATTACTAAGCCAACGATTGTGCTACCTTAACCTTGCGAATGTCTTAGGTATAAACCACCCATATTTTTTTTGCCATCGGAAGCCGCCAATCCAAACACCATAACGCTAGCAGGACTCTTGGCCAGATACACGTTTTTATGTTCGTCGGCGACGTCTTTTACTGGAAGAGTACTAATATAGCGATCGGTTCTGGATCGATAGACATACTCTCCTCGGTGAACAGGATTACCGGATTTGTTTCGGTAAAGAGGTTGAGGAAGCTCGAGATTTTCTTACATCGCTCGACTCGTAGCTCCCGGATGCGGTTGGTAATCATGTAAAATTTTTTCTGCCTTCGACATCGCCTCACAATCTTCATTTACGATCTTCCGTGCCGTAAAGTCGCTGTCATATCGTCATGGTGCAACTGTCAAACTAAGGAAATCGGCTTTTTTTTACTCGAAGCTTCTTATGACATGAGTTATACCTTACGTTCATGAAAATAAAACCAAAGCATTGTATGCACAGGTGAAACGGGAACCTTATTTGTACGATAGTGCAAACATTATCACGCAAACGGTATGAGCTATGTTTCATGTAACAGTTCGGTTTATAAGGTAGCACAGTAGAACTATTTTTTTTGCAAAATTCAATTTTATTATTCAACATAATTGCCTTCGAGGGCGATACAGCGGTTATAGCGATGTTGCAACATTTCAATACCATTTTTTAGTACTATTTCTTTTTTTTCTGAAATAGGCCTCAGTTTCGGTAATCATTTCATTATCGGTCTTAAATTTCTTGCCAACGAGCATTCTCTTTAGGTCTGCGAACAGAAAACTGTCGCTGGGGGCCATATCTGGAGAATACGGTGGATGCGAAAGCAATTCGAGCCCAATTCATGCAATTTTGACATCGTTTTCAACGACTTTACGGCACGGAAGATCGTAAAGAAAGATTGCTGGGCGATTTCGAGGGCACAGAAAAAAATAACATGATTACCAACCGCATTTTACTTACAGTACGAAGTCTTTGCCGTATCCGGAATTCCACTAGTATGTCATTTCATCTCTGATGAAACATTTTTCTGTTGGTCTCCCGTGTTGCCTACTTTACATTCATGGCTTTATGCCGTTTGAATCCTAAAATCCGCAGATCGGACGTCATTGGCTTCGTTCAGCGTCCACGATTCGTAGCCGTAAGTCACCAACGGGAGGATCAACGTCTTATACAGCGCGAATTTAGTGCGAAGTTGCATGCAACGGGATATCAGTTCATGAGTGGGCTACGATTTTAACACGTTGAGCCCCACGTCGGTCTCCAACGACCAACACTGAGTTTTGTGTTAGGAGTGCGTTGATCACTGGGACTGACAATTGCAAAGTAAGAGAATAAAAAAAATATATGGCTGTGTTACGGAATGTGAATATTTTCTAGTCGAATTTCTGACTATCCGATTTTTATATAATATCTTTGGGAGCAGAGACCGACACTGATATTGTACAAATTCTCTTGATGCGGACTGAGTGGAAATACAGTGGTAGACATTCGTTTAGCCGCACCCTATTTTTCCTCAATATTTTTAGAAATAAGTCAATTCTTTGTACAGTTTTGCTCATAAAAGACGATTATTGTTTATTTTCATCGAATTCATTCTAAAAAAAGTATAAATTCAATTTTTGTTTTCTAAGTAATTCAAATATGTGGAATCAGGGTGGACATTCGTTTAGCCGCATCGTAAAATTTCAATAAAACAAATTTTGTGCGGCAAATTTCGAGTCCAATCGGTAGCTAATATTTAGTATGTCCACCTCCATTTCGGATCACTTTGAAAACTCGATTTGGCATCGAGTCAGACAGCTTTTGAAGTGTTGCCATATTGATTATAGTCCAACATTCCTGAATTACTGCCTTGAGAATGAAAATGTTGTCAAATTGTCATCCGTTTGCATAGACCATCTCGGCCAAGATTCTCCATAGGTTCTCTATGGGATTGCAATCGACTGCCAGCAGGTCATTCTAGAAGCGGAATGTCAATATGGCCAATCAGATACTGGAGGACGTTCTGATTGGCCATATTGAAGATACTTTTCGGAGTTCATTCGGGTGAAAATGAAACAAATGAGAAGCTTGCTGTGATAGGAAACGGCTCCCCACACTGTCAAACTTCCGCCCCCAAAGTTTCGCTTCGATCTCACGACATGCCGTTGACTTAAATTGTACCAATAGTAACTGTAACAGTCCGGACCATCCAAATTGAACTTTTTCCGCCGGAAAATACAACATTTCTCCATTCAAGTTTCCATTCCATGTATTGCCGGGCGAAAATGAGATGGGTCTGCTTATGGGTGGCGGTCAGTTTCGGCTTCGCTTGAGGTTTCTTCCACATGATGTTTGGTGATTCATTCAAGATGCGCGCAATATGCCTCTTCGTTACTGGAACGAACGATTCTGCCTTAATATATGAGCAGGACGTCGTTTCCTGGTTGCTTCGTGTCTTATTCGACCTTTGAAACGCAAAGTAACATTGGTGTTCCCATTTGTTAGTCGTTATATCCCATATTTACACTATTTAAAGAAATTCCGTACCACTTTCTCAGATAGACCAATTTTCGTTACGATCGAGCGATTAGAAAACTTTTCTTCTTCTTCTTCTTTTTGGCTTTAAGAGGGTTTAAACTTTTCAGTTCATTCGCCTCTAAAAAAGAAAACTTTTGTTCACTGAATATCTTTATTATTCTGCCCCTCTTCCGTCAATAGAATACCTTTCGCCATTCCTTTAAATTCTACATAAATCGCTAATCTGACCAACTTCTTAAGTTGCAAATCTAATATTTATTTTGTAAATTGAACATCTCAATGTATTTTTTCAAAAAACACAGATAAAGACTTGGTGATTATGCGAAAACTTGATTTTTATGCCCTGCGGCTAAATGTCTCGGGAAAAAACGACGTTTGAATGTTTGAATCCACCGATGCCGCCTTGTGTGTGTGTGATTGTGACGCACGTCCTTTCAATAAAGTTGACTTAAATATACTATCACTACAGCAAAAAAGTATCCCGATAAAAAGAACATTCCTAGTTGTTTTGTAAGTGTTTCAAGTGCGGCTAAACGATTGTCTATCACTGTAGCAGCAAGAAAATGCGGGGCACGTTGAATGCAGTAGATTTATTATTAAGTGACGATTTGTAAATGAGTGTGAATTGTGATATCCCGATTATCATGATGTTAAAATGAAACAACATGGTAAGGAGTCGTATGAGGGCTAACGAGAAGTTGTGGTGTACATCTGTTGTAAATGGCATCACAAATACTGGAACGAAACGACCGAGCATCAAAAAGTAATATAGCTTTATGTTAATGCTTAATCTAACTCTACAAAAACTTGCCAGAAAACAATTTAGGCGTTTGTTTGAGATGAGGCGAACTCACTAGGCTCACTAGGAAGAATGGCACGATGAATGATTTGCTTCCAAAAGGATAGTTTCTTTGGCGTGGGGACGAGTGTGTATATTTTTTATCTTCTATGATGGCACGGAAGAATTTCGCCTCATAAACGTACTATAGTAGTGCTACATTTTTATATTGTACCTATAATTAAGATTTTCTAAGCAAAATAACACGCCTTGATTTTATTCGGAGAAGCAAGTTTGAGCAGACGAGTAGGAAGAACATTATTTGGCATCAAACTGATGGCCTGAACGGTCAAACTGATCATACTGGTCGAAAAATGATGAAGTTGTAGAATTGGAATTTAAACTTATCAATTATGTTCACGATTAACATAACATTGAACTGGATTTGCAAATCTTAACTCAGTAAATAACTCAGTAGAGTGTGAAAAAATGTCTGGAGATGATGTTGTGAAACGTAAAGATGGCACTATCCGGCCTTCAAAAACCAATAATCATTATCTAAGCGATCTTTCAATAGCTCAATATAATTCCACATTATTTTAAGCTCCTGTGTACTGAACTGCAAAGCATCGCGGGGCACTTCAAAACGATAATGTAACAAAAGGTAAAGCAAACATGATATTGACTCTCGCAGCCATCGCTAAGTGCATGCATATTTGTATCAAAAGCTACCAACATGAACCGATGGAACTACTTTCCATTGTTTGTTATTGATTTTGGAACTCGAAGTGCTACACCATGGCTGCATTTATTTTTGTGCATCAAGAGTATAGCTTCCCTGGTTGAACCAATAAATAGCAACAAGACACGCCCAAAAAAAAAATCTCTTGGATGGAAATTCATAGCGGTTGCATTTTCAGGACGATTGTTATTATTGTTTTCGTTACGAAGTAGCTGCTGAGCCTCAATTGCTTTTTGAGTGATCATGGTTTGATGGCCGTTGACGTTTTGACGTAGAACTACGTCTTTCATTAAGGGTGCCAAATCAGAAAACAGGTCACGTTTTTATGAAATAAAGTTAATGTCAATAACTATTTTTGCTGCGAACGGATTTTGGCGATTTACATACTAAACGAATCGGAAATTCCGTAAGATTTGTTTAATATGCTATACATTAGAATCCCCTGGTTTGTAAATGGTTGAAATTCATGAAAACTTTAAGCGTTTCCAATTTCCCATACATTTGTTCTGTCCATTTATGTGCTTTCCCGAACAGAGCTGTCAATAACGAGCAACTTATCGACGACCAACGGAGGGGAAATCGTAGGATTTAAAGTCTCCGTGAACAAAGGAAAAGTAGAAGAATGAAGGGGAACACTTGCCTAGAGTATAAACAGTGAATCTCGCTGAGGCAAACTTTCATTCGGCATCGGACTGTTGAGCAATCCAGTTCACTTTGCTTTCGCTGCGCTTCGATCTAAGATTGGACCCCACCAGTGGTAATCCAACTTGGATATCGTCGTTTGGTTTTTCTGTTCGTTTTTCGCGTTATTCGTATCGTGTGTTTTTCTTTCCGCGTCTTAAATTGGACGCTTCGCGTAGTGTGTGATGAGCAAGAAGAAGAGGAAGGCAAGCTCGAGCCCTACAAAAAACGAACGCATTGCCAGGTGCAATAAAATTTCGAGGTAAGCGTCATCTAATGATGCACGCGATATTGGTGCAGTGAAAAGCGCTCGCACTGAACCGAGCCTTTGCGAGTGTGAGACCGCATCGAACAACAGCGAAGTAGGCGATTTTTGCGCGTCGGTAGAAAATGTATACGTCGTTACCCAGGCAGCAACCAAAATTAAGCTCCCCCCGCTGATAGTGAAGGCGGTCGTTCTTGACAAACTCATCAGCGAATTCGCATTGATCGGTGTTACAGCAGAGTACAAGCTGTGTGGCATATTTCAGTCTTTTTCCAAGCAGTTAACATTGTTTGTTTTCCGTCTTCATAAGGGCTTCGTTGGTGCCTTTTACAATGCATCAATGCATTAAACTGACGTTATGGCGAAGCAGGCGTTAAGGTTGTGCACCAAAAAATTATTTGGGGAATACCAAATATATTGAATGTCTTACTGGAATGTTATAAGTTATTTGGGTTGGCGTGCCAGTCGCAAAACTGCCTTCAACTAGGATTGCATTCCCAGCAAACATTAAGTCGTATGAATAGCTATAATTGGAGGCGATATACATACAATCAAGACACATTTGTATGATATATGATGCAGATAACTAGCATATACACACAAAAGTGGAGGCGATATACATATGCCGTATTTTGTACGCATATAAAGCCGTATATAACGATATGCGATGCTTTTTGGAATGATATGCGATTTGATACGACAACGTTACCACTCAATCCATCGATGACATGGAAAATCGTGTTTTTGCAATTTATGCGATTTTAGATATATATGATCGATATTTTGATTGATATTTTATGCGATTGTGATTTGATACGAAATTATATGTAACTTATCATGTGCAAAGTTATACGATTTAATGTTTGCTGGGTTTGCACTAATATTGATCATAATGAAGTATTGCTACTGTTTTCGAGGTTGTTATTAACAAAAAGAGTTTATTTCGCTTGTTTAGTCACCAAGAAAGCAAATGTCGTTCTGGAATTTTGTATGTGATTAGGTTTCGCTTGCCAGTAGCAAAACTTCCTCCACTAAGGGTGACAGCTGCGCTTCTCTCGAGCATGAGAAAGTAATGCTTTTTTTCGAGGCCAGTAATATTGAAAGGAGCGTATCTTTTGAGAATAGCGCAAAATGATGCGAAGTGTTTATATTCCTAGTAGTTTCAAGCCACCAATGTATGGCTCTGTATGCATGCTATGGCGAACGCATGTTTGGCGCTTGGTTTACATTGTATGAACAATGCCTAGAGGTGCGATTCCTTTGAGGCAATACTAGATAACATGTAGCATTGATATTTGATACTTGCAAGTGTTGTCATTGTTGTTGTTTCCATGGGGTGCCAAAGATATATTGATGTAGTTATGAGATGTGGAATAATGGTGCTGGTGCAACATGTATATAATCTACTGTAGCCGAGTTTATGTCAATTGCGAAAAGGCCACCGGAATAGCGTTCGAGGTAAATTTTCAATGCATTGAAATGAAATAAATTACGACATACGATCAGCAAGTGTATTGTTTTGCGAGGGCAAGAATGAATCATCAATCAATTATCGTCAACTGATTCTACAATGAAAAAATCATTTCAGAGATTATTCTACTAAGCAGTTGTTTTTGAAATTTCACAGCATTACAGAACAATATCCGAAGGTATAAATAAGCGACTTATATAAAATAACAGCGTAGTTCTACGTCAACAATGCGGTCGTATCTTGGACACAACCTCCTATAATTTTTTTCCTTCTGTTCAAATGTTTGTAGAATTCCATTCGATTCTACAAACTGTGGTATCTACCCACTGATTACTGTATTAGCCGAACTGCCTACTATGAAACAAGATGGATTTTCCTGACAATTGAAAATATCCTTTTCAGTTCTCAAAACAAATTACATAGGCTTCACTAGGATTCATTTTTCGGGAATATATTGTGAGTACAAATTGAAAAACAAATATCGATCAAAGCGTGATATTTTTTTCCAATTTCAAACTTATCTCAGTAATTTCATGAGGGGCTTATGAGATTTTTGCGTCGATTAAATTGAGCACTCCATAATAGCTTATTACATTAAAGAATTGGAAAGAATTTTTTTTTTTTTGAATCCACCTATAAAAAATGAAAAATATCAAGCATTATCTAAACGAAAACCCCGCGTTCTGATTGGTCAATTCGCAAAAGCAATCTTTGCTCTCACATCCTTCACTGGAGTCTCCGCTAACAATAATAAAATAAAATAAAGAAATCTTAGGAATCGAGTGAAAAATATGATTTGTCGTACAAATGTGCATCCCGCCATGTGTTCCCTGAAACGACCATGAAAATCTGACAACGAAATGGAATCGATACAGAAGATACAAGCTGGCTGTGGGAGCATCCATTTGTTCATACCACAAGGTGATTCCCGAATACAGAGGTATTGTTCAAAAACTGCATCAATTAAGGACAAATTATTTCTCTTGAAAACCCAACTAAAAAAAATTTACGCGAGTGCGTATGTCACCATACAGCCATTCCATGCCGAACCGATATAGTGGTTCACAGATTTTCGTGAAAAGTGGTAGTTTTGTTCCTTATCATAAAATATGAGACCCGTATTCTTTAATTTTTTTATCAGGATTCCCATTGCCATTTCAGGGTAGTCCAAAAAAGACGGGTGGGTAATGTCGTGGACATAACCGGAGAGATGTGGGACCTTCTCACTTCCTTCCTCTACTTTTCATTCGGCGGAAATATCTCGATGCTGATAATGGACACCATCGCCGCCGCCGGCAACTGGTCGCTAGCTGACTAACTGTCGAATTGTAATTGATACTAAAAATTTAAACCATAGAACGAACAATGTATACATCTATTACTGTCGATGCAACATATTCTGTTTCTATTTCCCAGGCACATTGATTCAGAAGTCTAGGGGAACACACCTCAATGGGAGCAAAAATACCCCCAACTTGCTTGTATTTCCAAAGCGGATTCTCCCAGACACATTGATTTAGAAGTCAGTGTTAGGGAAACGCAGCTCGGTGGAAACAAAAATACCCCTGGCTTGCATGTATATTTGCAAAGAGGATTCCTACAAGTACATTGATTTTGAAGTTTGTGTTGGGGAAATCGTAAATCGGGCCAATCAAAACTTGGCAGTTAGGGTGATTAGAAAACGCTTGACATTTTACAGTTATTCAACTATTTATCTCATGGAAAATAACATTCTATCAATTGTGATAGACGCGTACAAATATTTCCTATCACTTGATGCAAACATCTTTCCGATCAATTAAGAAATGTTCGAGTTTTAAGCATTCGGAATCTTTCATTTTGTCCTAAATGTTCTGTGTTTAGGTTTTCATTTCACCCCCATATACTCCGGTTAGACGTAGTCCCACGTCAAAATTTGGCTTATTTGGCTTAAGAAATCTCAACTAGGTATTAATAAATGATGCTGGTTAATGCATATGTTGAGATGACAAAAGTTCCACAGGGAACGTTAACGCCATTCAAGAAGCTGGTCTTTTTTTAGAAAAAACTTTCTTTTATTTCCGAAAGTTTGAATTTTGTTTTCGTTGTTTTTGATTGTGTTGGTATTTTATGGTTTTCATTGTCTCGGGACCAAGACGCTATATTTTCTATATTTTTTCATAGAAGCTGGGGTTTTCCACATAACATATCCAAAAATCAGAGAGGCGTTATTTTTTGTCCTTGAGTTATAATTTTTCAAAATTTACCGATGGTCCGAAAAGTCAATTCTACTCATTTTTTTCACCACAAAAATTCATAACTTTTGAACTACTAGACCGATTCAGATGATCGATATATGGTATTAAATCCAATGAGCTTGTCTTGTTCTAAAAAATATCAAACCTTGATCTTGGTTTTGTAATAATTGATTGTAATTGCTTTTCATAGTTTACATGGTTTTGAGATCAAGGCTGCCATATTTTTATATTTTTTCATGAAAGCTGAGGTTTTTTCACACAATACAGGGTGGGCCATTTAAAGTGGAAGGATTTGTTTTTGCAATAGCAAAGTAAAGAAGTGGAATTTTAAATTATTTTTTTTGAAATTCATTTATTTTGGTCCAAGGAGATTTGTTCTAACTACTTTTTGATTATGATATCTCGTAAATGACCGCCTCTGGCCTTGACCGCAAAATGTGCCCTTTTTTCGGCATTTTCCATCACTTTGCCCAATGTTTCGGCCGATATGGCAGCAATTTCTTGTCGGATATTGTCTTTCAGCGCAGCCAGGGTCCTTGGTTTACCAGTGTATACCTTGGATTTTAAATATCCCCATAAAAAAAAGTCAGGAGGCGTCAAATCAGGTGATCTCGGGGGCCAGTCATAATCGCCGTTTTTCGATATTAATCTTCCGGGGAACATTTCGCGCAATAATTTGGTCGTGGCAGCCGCTGTATGGCATGTAGCGCCGTCCTGTTGGGACCAGTAATTGTCCAATTCATTTTCACGAACAAATGGCAATAAAAAGATGCCTAACTCTTGCGAACGATGGCGACCTGATGTCGATGGAGTCTCTGCAACACTGGCTCGAACGGCATCAATATTCTCGTCGAAACGTCTTGGTCGTTGTCTGGACAGATGACTGGCATTACCAACACTACCAGACGATATAAATTTGGCATATAATCGACGTATAGTGTTGTCTCCAGGCGATGTTTTAACTTTATTTTTATTTTTCCACGCACGTTTAGTTAACACAATTGAGAAGTTATTTTGAATGTACAGCTGAACAATTTCAGCGCGTTGTTTAGGTGTGTATTGTTCCATGGTTAAAATTGTACTGAAATGACGCTTCCAACGCGGTATGACATTTGTTAATCTGACATCTCTGTCAAAAGTTATGGGGTTGCCAGATGCTTCCACTTTAAATGGCCCACCCTGTATATCGAAATATAAGCGAGGCGTTTCTTTTTTCGTTTTTAAGTTACAGTGAAAGCTTTCTATTGCGACATCGCAAGGGACCGTAGTTATAGAGAATTGTCGCTATAAAAGTTTGTCGCTATAGAGAGCTCAAATTTCGCTATAAGGAGAGAAACGCCCAAGCTCACGCAAAACAATCATTTTATATTAGAAACAAAAGCGAATGATGTCTAGCGATCTTGAAACAAAAAACATTAAACAATGAACTCAGCTCATTCGTTCGATACAAATTTTTTTCTAGATAGAAAAAAACAGTAAACAATTTTTTTGATTTTTTTTTGTTAATAAACCAGCATAAATATTCTGAAAAGCATCTGCTCGCTGGATGGGCTTTTAATTTCCTTGTTGAATGCTCCGTTAGGTTCTGATTTAATAAATGATTGATTTTATCGGACAAAATATATTAATAGAACATCATTGAAACCAATATTCTTACCCTTTTCACGACTCTAGTCCATATTTTTGATAACGCATGTATTCGCATTGTGCGGCACATTGAATGTATTAGATAATGTTGTCTTTTTAGTATCCTTTTCGAACCTTTGAACTATGTCCAATTTTTTTAGCGTTAAAGATTTTCGTATAGTTTAATCCATTTTGAGCAATGAATGTTTTCGAAGTGAAACAAACGATACTTCAAGTTCTTGCCTGAATTTGGCATCAAAAGCCTTATCCATATAACAATTGCGCAAACAACACAATCTTTTTCAAATTTATTGCAAAGGGCCTGGCCGGGTAAGGGAGTAAAAAGTGCCCCCAAACCAAATCACCAGGTGTATGGCAAATATTGTATAGGATATTAAATAAGAAATTTTTGCGGTTTATTTGAACCCCTATGTGGTTTAACATGGGATCTATAAACTTACTTTTTCGTTTATTTTACGCCATCCTCAAAAGCTTCGTAATAAAAATTTGAAAATACACTGAATGTGCATCTTACTACGGTGTATCAAGAAAAATTATCAAAAAAAAATTCATCAAAAATTTTAGTACTAAAGAAAATATTGAAATTTTGAAAAAAAAGACGGGCGGGTAATGTCGTGGACATAACCGGAGAGACGTGGGACCTTCTCACTTCCTTCCTCTACTTTTCATTCGGCGGAAATATCTCGATGCTGATAATGGACACCATCGCCGCCGCCGGCAACTGGTCGCTAGCTGACTAACTGTCGAATTGTAATTGATACTAAAAATTTAAACCATAGAACGAACAATGTATATATCTATTACTGTCGATGCAACATATTTTGTTTCTATTTCCCAGGCACATTGATTCAGAAGTCCGTGTTAAAGGAACACACCTCAATGGGAACAAAAATACCCCCAACTTGCTTGTATTTCCAAAGCGGATTCCCCCAGACACATTGATTTAGAAGTCAGTGTTAGGGAAACAGAGCTCAGTGGAAACAAAAATACCCCCGACTTGCATGTATATTTGCAAAGAGGATTCCTACAGGTACATTGATTTTGAAGTCTGTGTTAGGGAAATCGTAAATCGGGCCAATCAAAACTTGGCAGTTAGGGTGATTAGATAACGCTTGACATTTTACAGTTATTCAACTATTTATCTCATGGAAAATAACATTCTATCAATTGTGATAGACGCGTAGAAATATTTCCTATCAATTGATCCAAACATCTTTCCGATCTATTAAGAAATGTTCGAGTTATAAGCATTCGGAATCTTTCATTTTGTCCTAAATGTTCTGTGTTTAGGTTTTCATTTCACCCCCATATACTCCGGTTAGACGTAGTCCCACGTCAAAAAATTTGTGGCTTAGAGATTCAGTACTACTCTAATTCATATTTAAATGTGTTCCTAAATGTGTTCAGATTTTTTTTCAGTGTTGCGCGGCTCAAAAAAATTTTTTTTTATATTTCCAAAGAGTCTGGCTGGGCAAGGGAGTAAAAAAACCCCAAACCAAATCACCAGCTGTATGGAAAATATTGTATAGGATACTAAATAAAACATTTTGGCAGTAGTATCATATGTTTGGGTCTTTATATGGTACACCATAGGATCTATGATGAAAAATGCACCTTTTCGTTTTTTTCACGCCATTCTCGATAGCTTTGAGACAAAAATATGAAAAAATACTGAAAGTACATCTTACTGAGGCGTATCGATAAATATCTTCAAACTATTTTTTCATCAAAAAATCTAATAATAAAAAAAATTAAATACGCAGTACAATATAATTTTATAAGATACGAGAGAAACAATTGTACAGCGCAATACTCTAAATATACCGACAAAATTTAGACACATGAAAAACAAAATTTTTAAAATATTAGAGCAGTAATGGGTCTCTAAATTCAAAATAAATTAAAAATGTCCAAAGGCCAAAAAAAACTTTTTTTTTCGCGCAATCCTCTTAAAATAAAAATAAGAGTAAAATTGGGTCTCAGAGTTTTTAATACACACTCTAAAAAGTCTGAAAAAAATCACATATACCTTAGATAGACGAAGGGAGAAATTTGAATACAAACTAGAGTACAGGGAAACTTCGATATAACGTACCCTCGATATAACGTCACTCGATATAACGTACATTTTACCTCGATATAACGTACACCAAAGTCCAAAACAAAATTTTTATTTGAATATTTCTTTTCTGAAAGAACAATACATTATCTGTATTTTGATACTAAAGTTTGTGTTGTAACTTTAACCAATACCGAAATACAACTGTTTTGTGATTCCGGATTCTAAATGAGTCAAACTTCAATCAACAAAACGGAGAGAAACATCATGAGAAAAGTTGACTTCGTCTTCTAATTGATTTTATTCATCAACCTTACTCAAACAGCAACACAATAAAGTAATATAAGCTACGTTTCAGAGTTCTTTATCATGCTTCGATATAACGTACAATTCGATACAACGTACAATTTTGAAAGTAAAATGTACGTTATATCGAAGTTACCCTGTAGTATTGAATCTCAAAATAAAAAAAAATAAAATTTAATTCAAAATAAAAATAAAAATAAATTTAAAATTTTTTATAAGTGTTTGATTTTCTAATGAAAAAATTGATGTACTTTCAATTTTCATATTTTTGTCTCAAAGCTATTGAGAATGGCGTGAAAAAAACGAAAAGGTGCATTTTTCACCATAGATCCTATGGTGTACCATATAAGGACTCAAATATATGGTACTACTGCCAAAATGTTTTATTTAGTATCCTATACAATATTTTCCATACAGCTGGTGATTTGGTTTGGGGGACTTTTTACTCCCTTACCCGGCCAGGCCCTTTGATGCAATTTCATTCTAGGACGGGACACTTGAAGAACAATTCTTCGATTAATTTGTTTCAAAATCAATTGGGCGTGAACAGATGTTCAAAGTTGATTAAACCTTATAATACACAACATAGACTATTTACCAGAGATCGAAATTCTCGCTCGGCTGCGCGATAAATATTCAGTCAATCAATCTAGTTTTCGATGAACCGTGTATTGTTGATATTTTCGTCTCTTCCTTTTCACCGAAAATTCTTTTTCAGAGAGAAAGAGATGTGGAAAATCTCTATCTCGGAAGTTCAACGAGAATGCTTTTTCGTCTCTCATTTGATACTGGAAATATGGAGCGAAAAATCATAGCTAACTTTACCAACGTTAGCCTATTTGGACAGCGTCCAAACGATCTGCATTTGGATAGCGTCTAAATTGTACAAATATTAATCCATCTCATGTTCACTTCACGATGAAACCCAATATTGCCGCATATTTTCATGCAATATTTTCAGCTGTACTGAAGAAGTGAAAAACCATTATCGGCATCGAGGAATCACTGAAAACGAAACCATTTTTCGGCAATCGTGACTCGACGAAAAATAAAAATCGGCATTGGATTTCTCGCGAGAGTCGAAGTGAGCGTATAACATTCTCTCGTCTCATATATTCTCAGCTATTTTTCCCTGTGACCAGTGTTTGCCAAATGATCCACCCATTGAAAAAATCGCTTTCGTTCGTTCACATATGATCTTTTAGGAAACATTTCCCCTAGCGGTATTCTATTATTGTTATGTGCTGCAAATCACGACACAAAAGAGAACGAGACAACTCTGCATCGGCTCGCACTTCATTGCACACCAGCATGCAAGCAAAGCTATCATATACGCTTTCAGTGCAGAAAGCTTATTTTCTTCTCTGCCTCTAACATATGCATACCGACCTCTCCATGCATCATGAAACAGCAGGATCATACGGACAACGCAAAGCGAAAGATTCATATTCAGCTAATGTAGCAGATCCTGATTTTTAAGTCTCAGAGAGTGCAAACTATATGATTATTTAGCTCGATAGAGGCTAAGGGAAGAGTAGTCAGATTATATTTTCCATTTTTAACGCCGCTATCCCTTGAAATGTGTATATTCATATAGACCGCATAGTTTTACTAGCAACACCGCTCCAGTGAGAAGCAAAAACTCTCGCGTTTTTTTTTCCCATTCGCTGCTCTCCGCAAATTGTGACGTAATGGTAATTTTTCTTGTATCATTTATTGCTTTACACTTGTCTGTGCAGTGGGTTTCGCTATAGTAAAATGAGACGATATATGCGGTTCAAACTTGTATGCAGGCTTCGAAAATAGTGTGCCATGTTTGATACAACTCGAATATGCAAACAACAGTCTTCGTTCCTCTCTTAGTTTAATCACTAAATGTTACAAAAGTGATTGCTGACATTCATACAAGTATCTGAATGATCCTCTCATATTTGGTTATATGTTCGTGAGAGTTTACTTGCATGACACATTGTGTATCATTTGATTTTGATCGAAATCCAAACACTGCCTGTGACTGAAAACGGATGTTTTTCGTCTCAAATCGGCGAGCATTTCGATCTCTGCTATTTACGTTCGTAGGCACTGACATTAACACACACACACACACACTATGAGTGGAGTGAAATTGAAAATTGTCACAATAGAGAATGTTATGTTTTAGTAAATAGAAGCGATAATGTGTCGTTATAGGGAAAGGTCGTTATAGAGAAATGTCGCAATAAAGAAAAGAGTTTCTATGCGATTTTGAAGGGACCTTTAGACATGTCATTATAGAGAGATTTCTCGCGTAACTTTTGAAAAGGTCCTATGTAACAAATATAAACAAATCGAGTTAATGGATGCACGCTATTAGTTTTCAATCATTGAATGCATTACAAAAACAATCGTTGACGTATCTATCTTCTTCATCTTTTAATCGCCGATGCAAAAAATATCCAATGTACAGATTCGGATTTTAAGCACTCGGCTGATACTTCAGACGCCTCTTTCCTCCGACGCTCGAAACGTCCAAAGTAACAAAGCAATCAAAACAACACGAAGTCGTACTTCGGTCGTTTTGAGTTTTTGTTTCTTTCAGGTGTTGTTATATATGTCAGTGCAATTCAACGAGTGATGACAGTAATAATCTGTCTTTAGAATGAAATGCTGATGTTTCGATTGTTCTTCAGTAGTTAGTTTCAAAATCTTATCGTGAAACGTAATATGTCCAATGTGCAAACGAGGGCAGTCAAAACGTCCAATGTAACATTTTTCGCTCCGAGGCTTCAAATTTAAGCTCAAATCACGGAACAACTGTTACGATTGGTTTTTCAGAGTTTTTATTGACTGCTAGTGGTAAAAGTAGTGATAAAGATCGATACCCTTTTAAGACAATTCGCGGAATAATGTTCGGGTCTTCAACTTCATTTTTCTCGAGTTGACGAAAATGTTACATTGGACCTTTTCAAAAGTTACGCGAGATTTGTCGCTATAAAGGTTGTCGTTATAGAAAATGTGGTATTTTGTGGTAAGAAGACAAATGTGGAAGAAGACCAACTCATTGGTTCCAATTGGTATATCTATCATCGGAATCGGCCCAGTAGTTTGATTGTTATAAATTTTTTGAAAAGTCATTTTTCAGTCAAGTTAATTGGAAAAATGATTTTACAGACCATCGGTTAATTATGAAAAATCATAACTCAAGAACAAAAAATAACGTCTCTCAGGTTTTTGGATATGTTATGTAAAAAAATCCTCAGTTTTCAAGAAAAAATATAAAAAAATATAACGCCATTGGTCCCGAGATCTTCATTGTCCACCATCATAAAAGACAAATGCAATCAATAACAATGAAAACAAAAAATCAAAATTCCTGAAACCGTAGTATTTATTTCATAAAAGACCAGCTGATTCGCTTTAATTTGATATGTTGAACATCTGAATCGGTCCAGTAGTTCAAAAGTTATGAATTTTTGAAAAAAGTCATTTTTGGAAAAAAGGGGAAATAGTTGATTTTTCGAACCACCCTAAAATGAAAATGGGTACCCTGAAAAAATGAAAAATACGGGTCTAATATTTTGCAACAGAGAACAAAACTCCATTTTTTCACGAAAATCTGAGAACTACTATATCAGTTTGGATTGGAACGGCTGAATATATGTCCACGCAATATAAGCGCCAATTCCGTAAGCATTCATTGGAACTGAAACAACTGTCTAACACTGATGCCGAAAAAGCCAAATGTTACCGAGATAGGATGGGAATCGCTGTCAGGGTTATCATATCTGCGGACAATCTTTATTTCTACCAATTTTTGAGGCCAAGAATCTCTAGTTACAGAACACAGATTTTTGAGGTTCATACAGAAGTTACAAATTTTTAAAATAAGTTTAAGCTATAACTGGATGTTAATAATATTGTTGTATATCATACAGATGAAAATGAACATATTTTTATATCTACTTTTTCGGAAAAAGTAGATTCTGAGTGATTTCGCCATGATATGTAGGGCACTAACTAATCGGCCACGGAAGCCTTGAAATAATAACCTACAGAATTGAGTACAAAGTTTAAAATTTCCTTGTAATATATTCTTTCTTTAGTTTTAGATTATATGTCCCCTTTTGTGAGTTTTGTAGGATTTTTTCTCGTAGCTGAATAGATCTACAGAGAACTTGTTCACTACCATATGTTAAATAAAGAAAAAATCGGGTATCTGTTGATGACCTGATCAAATATAAATGGTCTAGACGTCGATCTGTTACTTTACGCGTAAGTAATTTGTTTATGATTATTTGAATCTACTTATTAATCATTTCTTTCGTACGATGTTTCAAGCTTCAATCAAAAAGAGTCTAATAGTTTAACCCTCCTGTACTCGCGTGCAAAATCATAACACGTATACTCGCGTTCTCTGTAATGTTGTCATTGTGTATTTTTCAGGCTTTATTGGCGTTTATTTGAAGAAGAGGGTATGATTAAATGAAAAAACTCCAAAAAATATGTTTTCTTCGTCTTTTTTATGTTTTAATAGTCATCTAATTCAGCCTCCTCAAAACAGAGTAATTTTTGATACTCCAACACAAATACTGAATATTGAATTTTTCACTGTTATTAATTGAAAGTAAGCAACTGAATATAATTCATGGAAGTATAAAGAGCTATAAAACAATATGAAATCGTATTAATCGATTGTGGTTTCATTGGAGTAAGAATCAGAACATAGCATAACTGCATGCTCGAAGCAAACATATTTTTTTCATTTCATGCAGTTGTTGCGCGTTTTCGGGTCTTTTATCGAAGAATGTATACCGACCTTCTATATAATCACCAGATGATAAAGGTTCTGGAATATAAAGTTAGCATATTTCTAATATTCTTTGTCTCTGTATTCTTGGTAAACTAAGGATTAATGCCTTTTTATAGATAGGGCATAAAAAGATGATATAAAAGGATTTCTAGGAACTTCCTTTTCTTCCTCTTGTTTTTTTGTTGATATTTTTCATTATAAAAAATATCCCCGAAACTGTAACTGTTAAAAATTACCATAAGCCACCGATTAGTTTATAGTTTACTGTTTACAATTCTTCCACAAGTGAAATTCTTTCAAAAGTGTGTATATGTATGACCATTATATTTAGCGAATAACTATACGAAAGTCAAACATTTATATTTTGCTTTTGAGCGTATGAATCTAACGACGAATATATCGACGAGTAGTTAATATATGGATCCGTTCAATGCTGTTACAAAAAGGGGCTGAAATCAAATAAGAATAGTCCGGTAATGATCTTATGCATTATATTCAATAAATATTCCACGCCATTAACATCAATTTATACATTTCATTCAACAATATTCTAGAATGTGAAAAAAGGCACTTGTCCAGAAAAGTTACTCCTATACTCGCGTCGGTGTGTCAGACCGAAAGTGTTAAAAAAGTGACACACGTCCCCTTTGTACCAACACATGCGATACGCTAAACGATGACGAACGACGAATAACGAAGCTAGAGAGAAACGCAAAGTCGTAGTGTTGATATCTTCTGAGAAATGAACGAATTATTGATTTCTCGGTCTGACAGACCAATGCGCGAGTATAGGAGTGTTAAGGGAAATGCGAATAGTTATGAATTCAGAGAGCACCCTGTCAAAGTCACGTTTCCATCTCACTTTTGTGGTTTTGCCTTGCTTTTCTTCGTTTATCATCCCTGACGTAAACGATGACGTAAATGTCGTGTTTGTCGACTTTTTGCATTCCATGGCGGTTGAATACGTAAGACCAGTTGACATGGGAATAATAACGTTAAAGAAATATAAAAAAACATGGGTTTCGTGAACTTCTTCTTGAATGGCGTTAACGTTCCCTGTGGTACTTTTGCCGTCTCAACATATGCATTAACTAGCGTCATTTATTAATACTTAGTTGAGATTTCTTAAGCCAAATAACACGTTTTGAATGTATTCCGAGGGGCAAGCTCTAGAATACGCGTGACCTCAGTGCAAGTCGAAGGAAATTTCTCTGACGAAAAATCCTCCGGCCAAAACGGTAATCGAACCCGAACACCCGGCATGATAATGTGAGACGCTAACCACTCGGCCACGGGTGTACTTTTTTTTCGTGAACTAAGCTTCCTTAAATTAGGGAATCGATACAGCATTTTGAACTTTAAACATGTAGGTAACCTTGCTTGTTATACCTCTTGCTCAGTTACCTCTTATGAAGGAATCGCTTTCAATATTCTTCCTCGCCATGAGTCGTTGAATTCATCCCCATTCTCGGATTATCCTGGCGCATGTTAGAATTGCGAAAATAAAGGCGTCACAATAATCACACCTGTAGCACATATCGTATTGCATAAGTTAAAAAACAGTTCCCAAGGAAAAAAAAGCGAATCAATACGATATTATTAGAAGTTGACGGCTCAGCTCTATCAGCTACAGTCGCTGTTATTGTTCGAAAAATCAATACCCAATGATAAAAATACTTGCACACGAGCATTGGGTGCAAAATCTAATTAGGCTCACGGTTGGAAGTTCCAAACCGATGGAAGCGATAGCGTTTCAGATACTTCCTAGGTTTTTTATTTTGGATCAACAAGCGGAATGATACAGACGTATTCTTCTGAGTCACTTTCGGCGCAGAATATACCTTTCCTCCGACTTCTGTCGGAGGTCAGCAGTGAAGAGCTGTATCCTCAAATATCCTGTCTAACGTGGATTCTGTTTCTTCTTCTAGTGGTCCATCGAATTGACCCACTGCTGCGGGTGATCAAGTTCCGTAATAACTCCTCAACCCCAAATGGAAACGCGATCGAGGCAAGCAAACAACGGGAAGAGTCGGATACTTGTACCAAACAGTCTACAGCATCGAATGTACGAGATGCGCCAGATAAGTGTGTCGAACTGGTAGTGCTGGCGGAACCACCTGCAGGCGAGCCGATCCGAGCTGATGTTGTGCTTATTCATGGCTTGCATGGATCGCTGGTGAATACTTGGAAGCAAGGTCTATGGAATAGTGAAGGAAAACTGGAGCACTTCGAGCGACCGCCGAAACCCCCGGTAAGACCACCGAAACGACAAAGACATTCCCGGGCCAACCTTTTCGCTCCTCCCCACGTATCGAAGAAACCAAAGTTTGAACAGGACACCATCGAATTAAGCGACGACGATGAGCAGCAGTTCGATGCGGTTCAAACGACGTCCTACGAATTGTCGAAACGAAAGTTTACCTACGAATGTGGTGAACCAGATGAGGTTCACTTTGCCGATGAGATGGAATACAGCTTCCCAACGTTTAGGTTAAGAATCGAGGACGAAAACAATAATCGAATCGCCCAGGGATACACGGAAAAGCGACACCACGGTAAGCGAAAACTAAAAGTGAAGAAAGACGAGTCGTGGTCACCCTGCTGGCCAGGTGACTGGCTACCGGTGGACTGCCCCGGAGTGCGAGTACTTGCTCTCAACTACACTACCGATCCGTATCTCTGGAGGCCGCTGTGGATTACCAAGAGAAATCGGTGAGTGTTTCGCTTTTTTTTTTATTAATCCGTTTATTTTTACAAGCTCAGTTACATAAGCTAAAGGAGCCATACTCTTAACTATATTTCTATTAGCATATATTGACATGTTTCCTTAATTCTATGGTTAATAAAATAGGAAACCGATTACTCGCGGTCGACTAGTGTTTCGCTTGTTGTGTACAATTCCATAGCGATGGTGAACAATATATTGTATCTTTTTTCAGCTCCAATTTAGTGGATCGCGCCAGGGAGATGGCCGATATGCTCATTGCTAAGGGCGTCGGCAAGGGACAGCCGATCGTTTGGGTTGGCCATTCGAAGGGTGGTCTCTTCATCAAGCAAATCATTGTGGATGCATGGGAAAGCGGACGACCCGCCGCCGAACAGCTGTGGCGATCATCGCGCGGAACATTCTTCTACTCGGTGCCACACAGGGGCTCTCCGCTGGCGGATTTCAATCTACCCCTGCTACGTCAGTCCATCGAACTGACCGAGATTCAGAAGAGTGAGTATTGAATTGAATGTTGGTATGTGCCCTGAAAACGCCGAAAAACCTGGTAAAAACATTTCCACCCGCTTAGTATTTGAGGAACTTGAGTATGCAATGATAGTAATTTTGTAATTTTGTTTCTGATATCGATAATCTTAGATCTGAGATATTAAATTGGTGAAATATGAAATCTTCGATCTAGATGACCATCACCGTTTGGAATTCCTACTCCGATGAGTTCAATTCCATTATATCAGTGTTCGGCACCTACGTAACGAGGGGAAAATGGTGATAGGATTTTGCGTCTTGCGTAACTAAAACGGTCAACATAATTACGTAAATCGAATTACCTTGTGTCAAGCATCCACGGAGCTTATCAATTCGCACATTATGCAATTCTGGGGAACAAAACATAACTTAGAAAACAGAACTGTGCTTCGACTACTATTTCACTTGATGGTCTCGAGATTTTCCTACGACTATTTGACATTGGAATAACCCAGCGATTGTTTCAAGGTGTTCGGTAGAAAATCTAAAAAAAGCACCCGATGGATGATTTGTTTCCGCCAATCATACTCTTTGAGGATCCGGTTGAATGTCACACAACAGAAAATGACCCAAAGGATCGAGTGAAAAGTCGTTCTAGCATCGAACTCGCAATAACTTATCATCATTTTGGTTATCCCCCTTTTGAATTGAATGTAGCTGAATACGTCCATATACATAGACGTAGGTAACGATCGGAAAACCTCACACACGTATCGAAGAATTGGTGGCGAGATAAATAAGTCTACCGATAGAGACAGATTCTTCCGTGGAATAAACTTCCGTCCCGATAGTGGTTCGGTTTTCTTACCACGTTCCAAGTCGCCCAGCTTATGCAATGGTGTAAAAATCGTGATTTTTAATTACTCATCAGGAAGTATTGAAAATGATACTACAGCGAAATATAAAAGACGGGTGGGTAATGTCGTGGACATAACCGGAGAGACGTGGGACCTTCTCACTTCCTTCCTCTACTTTTCATTCGGCGGAAATATCTCGATGCTGATAATGGACTCCATCGCCGCCGCCGGCAAACTGGTCGCTAGCTGACTAACTGTCGAATTGTAATTGATACTAAAAATTTAAACCATAGAACGAACAATGTATACATCTATTACTGTCGATGCAACATATTCTGTTTCTATTTCCCAGGCACATTGATTCAGAAGTCCGTGTTAGGGGAACACACCTCAATGGGAACAAAAATACCCCCAACTTGCTTGTATTTCCAAAGCGGATTCCCCCAGACACATTGATTTAGAAGTCAGTGTTAGGGAAACACAGCTCGGTGGAAACAAAAATACCCCCGACTTGCATGTATATTTGCAAAGAGGATTCCTACAGGTACATTGATTTTGAAGTCTGTGTTAGGGAAATCGTAAATCGGGCCAATCAAAACTTGGCAGTTAGGATGATTAGATAACGCTTGACATTTTACAGTTATTCAACTGTTTATCTCATGGAAAAATAACATTCTATCAATTGTGATAGACGCGTAGAAATATTTCCTATCAATTGAAGCAAACATCTTTCCGATCTATTAAGAAATGTTCGAGTTATAAGCATTCGGAATCTTTCATTTTGTCCTAAATGTTCTGTGTTTAGGTTTTCATTTCACCCCCATATACTCCGGTTAGACGTAGTCCCACGTCAAAAAAAGCTAGAATCTGATTGATTGATAGAAACAATCAAGTGCATTATTCATTCTTGGGAGAAAACTAATAAAAACTTCTGAAAAACATTAACTAACAGCTTTCTTTACTTATTCCCACTAAATTAAACTGTATGTAAAAACATTAACTAACAGCTTTCTTTACTTATTCCCACTAAATTAAACGTTTGACAACTGTATTCAGTGCCATTTTTCTCATTTTCCAAATGAAATCGTTCTAAATGAAGTGATTTTTGGATTAGACCCTGTAGATTGTAGATTGAATGTGACTTTGATTGTCGATTACATTAAAGGGTGTGTCACATCAAATTGCATCACGGAGAAAACGCTGTAGAAATTCGCCCAGTAGACCGATCCTTTTGAAAATTTTAGACAGTAAAATAAAAACTATTAAACAACTTTTGGCATTTTCTTTTTATTCATACTTCGAGCCCAAGCCCGTATGCTCGCACCTTCCTCTTTACCCCGTCCATAAGGTTCTGTACAACGTCAGGTTGTAGTTTTTTTTTGAACAAAAATCCATTTTCTCTTGAAGTCCGCCTCCGATTTGACAACTTTTGGGTTCTTCCGGAGGGCCTGCTTCATAATCACCCACTATTTCTCTATTGGGCGAAGCTCCGGCGCGTTGGGCGGGTTCATTTCCTTTGGCACAAAGGTGACCCCGTTGGCTTCGTACCACTCCAACACGTCCTTTGAACAGTGGCACGAAGCGAGATCCGGCCAGAAGATGGTCGGGCCCTCGTGCTGCTTCAATAGTGGTAGTAAGCGCTTCTGTAGGCACTCCTTAAGGTAAACCTGCCCGTTTACCGTGCCGGTCATCACGAAGGGGGCGCTCCGCTTTCCGCAAGAGCAGATCGCTTGCCACACCATGTACTTTTTGGCAAACTTGGATAGTTTCTGCTTGCGAATCTCCTCCGGAACGCTGGATTTGTCCTCTGCGGAGAAGAACAACAGGCCCGGCAGCTGACGAAAGTCCGCTTTGACGTAGGTTTCGTCGTCCATTACCAGGCAATGCGGCTTCGTCAGCATTCCGGTGTACAGCTTCCGGACTCGCGTCTTCCCCACCATGTTTTGCCTTTCGTCGCGGTTAGGAGCCTTCTGAACCTTGTATGTACGCAAGCCCTCCCGCTGCTTGGTCCGCTGGACGAATGAACTTGACAAATTCAGCTTATTGGCGACATCCCGGACCGAACTTCTCGGATCACGTCTAAACTGCTTAACTACGCGCTTGTGATCTTTTTCACTGATGGAGCATCCATTTTTGCCGTTCTTCACCTTCCGGTCGATGGTTAGGTTCTCGAAGTATCGTTTTAGTACTCTGCTGACCGTGGATTGGACGATTCCCAACATCTTACCGATGTCCCGATGTGACAACTCCGGATTCTCGAAATGAGTGCACAGGATTAATTCACGACGCTCTTTTTCGTTCGACGTCATTTTTCCAAATTTACGAAAAATTGACAGTGAAGCATGGCCAGCGTGATCTATACACTTTTATCTGATTATAAGCGAAAGCTGAAAATATAATTCCTAAAAATTAAATTTCTACAGTGTTTTTTCCGTGATGCAATTTGATGTGACACACCCTTTATTTTCTCAATCAACAGTGAAGAATACATTATTCTAATGCGTGTGGTTAATAGAACAGGTCACCGGTTAAATTAGCGCTCATGATTGCTGAAGCGATTTACGAATAGGTACGGGATTGATCGATTGGTGCACCTCAATTGAACAGCTGGTGAGAAGGGTCTAGCGAACTGATAGGAACAAGTGAGGTTTCCAATTCAGGAAGCAACAAACCAATGGTCCACGAGTGTACCGAAAGCAGCTATAATCGATTCGATATGAAATATGAATCGTTCTGAAATAACCACGAATAATTTATGAACAGATGAACAATGATGTAATTGACGGTTTATTTTGAAGACGCATTAGAATGCAATGAAATAACAGAAAAGTTGAATAATGTCATAGCTTTGAAGAGATACACATCACAGTATTCCAGTGCCAGTTTTATCCCAACGCTTCTATTATTTCAATTTTTTTAATTATATATTATATATATATATATATATATATATATATATATATATATATATATATATATATTTTTTTTTTTTTTTTTTATATATATATTTTTTTTTTACAAATAAACCTGAAGCAGAATGAGACACATCTATCCTGATACTGACTGTTAAAATCAGTTGCTCTGTTCTCGAGTTCAATCGTGAGGAACGGACACCAAATCATTTCTATTACAATACTAGATGACCCGGCAAACTTCGTCTTACCCAAAAATTATTTTTCGTTATCACATCCACGTTTTCTTTACACTTTCGAACGAAGATCAATTTCGTTACTAATAACGCTTGTCAATATGTAATAGTAGAACATATGCGAATTGAACTTTTCGAACTTTGCCATTTTTTTCGGAGTTTTCCGAAAATTTTCAATTTTCATGTTTGGTTGAAATATGTGTATTATTTTTATGGGGCACCCTCTCCATTCCAGAGAAGGGAGGGGTGTCATACCATCATAGAAACATTTCTCGTACCCAAAAACCCTCATATTCCAAATTTGGCTCAATTTGCTTGATTATTTCTCGAGTTATGCAGAAGTTTGTGTTTTATTTGTATGGTAGCCACCCCTTAGAGAGAGGGAAGGAGTGTCTATTCACCATAGAAACATTTCGTGCCCTTTAAAACATTCACATGCCAAATTTGGCTCCATTTACTTGATAGTTTTCAAGTTATACAGAAATTTGTGTTTCATTTGTATGGCAGAGAGGGGGGAGAAGTGTCTAACCACCATAGAAACATTTTATGCACCCTAAAACCTTCACATGCCAACTTTGGTTTTGTTTGCTTGATTGATTCCCACGTAATGCAGAAATTTGTGTTTGATTTGTATGGTAGGACACCCCCCCCCCCATCCTCAGAGAGGGGGGATGAGTGTCTAACTACCATAGAAATATTCATTACATCCTAAAACCATCCCTTAGAGAGGGGGAGGGGTCTCGAACTATCATAAGAACCTTCACCGACCCCAAAAGTCCATAAGAATCAGACAGACAATTGTTTATTTTATTTAGCTTGTTTCCGGATTGTTCGGAATTTTTAAATTAACATCTGTATTATCTTATTTAACTATCAACATCTCTCAAGGGGAATCAAGTGCACCGGGTCCATATACCAATTTAAAAAAACCGCAAAGGGTTGAAACCAGTTTCAGAAAATTTGTGTGGACACTTGTGTATCCATTGTATGAGAATAGAAATGCCGTCATCACGATTGTTCCTTAACGGTTCTTGAGTCTCCGAATAGCATTAAACTAGTAACAATTTCCAGTTTCGGGAAGCAATAGAGATAAGTAAAATCCCCTAACTAGGAAGAAGTACAAGTGATGCAAAAGGTATTTTTGGAAATTGAAAAAAAAACAATGCCTCGGCTTATTGTTTTTGTCTATCCTCTGCAAATGATGGTTTAGATATAGTAGATAACTGGTTTTTGGACATACAGCGAAGCAATAACGTTGATAAAAAAAAAACAAATAATAAAATTTTCAATTATGTACTAAAGATTTTGAATGACAATGACGAACACGTAAAATGCCGAAGAGAAAGATTATTGAAGTTGAGAATATTTTATTCGAACATCAAGTTCTCGAGATTTAAGGTATCAAAATTCGGATCAGTTTTTATTGCTGTGAAATCACCGTTTTCCAAATAAGAGCTAGTTGATTGACAGCAATGGAACCAATGTGCTTTTGGGTACCCCTCCTCTAACATTTCAATAAGGAATTAACTCCGTTGACCATCCTGCCCCATATCCCCGAAAATTAATAAATGAAGGAGATTTTTTTTTTTTTATCTTCGCTTATTTTTCGTCGGCCTATTTCCGTCACTTTAGTGCCAATCACCGACATCAGGGAGGCGACTCCACCTGTTCCTACCTATCAGACTCAACAACTCATGAGCCGGGCCAACTTCTTTTACTTCCTCTCCGAAGGAAAAATGAAGGAGATGTCTTGAATCGATATATTAGGCTGTCAAACAAGTCCTGCGGTATTTTTTTTTGAATTTTCATTTGTTCATAAAATTAGTTACTATCATCTATTTTAAGTCAAATATGCGCCGTTTTGTTCGATTACTTGTTCCCAACGAGATGCCAACTTCATAATACCCCTGTTATAGAAGCTCGCTTTCTTATTGGCAAAAAACTCGGATAGCCAATTTTCACAGGCCTCTTTTGTGGCTAACTTCTGACTACCTAGCTCGTTCGCCAAGGACAAAAACAGGTGGTAGTCACTTTGTGCAAGGTCCAGACTATACGGCGGATGCAAAAGAACCTCCCATCCGAGTTCCCGGAGCTTCTGGCGCGTCACCAAAGAAGTGTGTGGCCTGGCGTTGTCCTGATGGAAGACAATGCGGCCTCTGTTTATCAAAGATGGCCTCTTCTTCATGAGTGCTACCTTCAAGCGGTCCAGTTATTGGCAGTACAGGTCCGAATTGAGCGTTTGGCCATAGGGAAGCAGCTCATAATATTAGGCTGTCAAAAAAGTCCTGCGGTATTTTTTTTGAATTTTCATTTTTCATAAAATTAGTTACAATCATCTGTTTTAAGTCAAATATGCGCCGTTTTGTTCGATTACTTGTTCCCAACGAGATGCCAACTTCATAATACCCCTGTTATAGAAGCTCGCTTCCTTTGTTGGCATAAAACTCGGATAGCCAATTTTCACAGGCCTCTTTTGTGGCTAACTTCTGACTACCTAGCTCGTTCGCCATGGACAAAAACAGGTGGTAGTCACTTGGTGCAAGGTCCGGACTATACGGCGGATGCAAAAGAACCTCCCATTCGAGCTCCCGGAGCTTCTGGCGCGTCACCAAAGAAGATTGTGGCCTGCCGTTGTCCTGATGGAAGGCAATGCGGCCTCTGTTTATCAAAAATGGCCTCTTCTTCATGAGTGCTACCTTCAAGCGGTCCAGTTGTTGGCAGTACAGGTCCGAATTGAGCGTTTAGCCACAGGGAAGCAGCTCATAATAGATTATTCCTTGACAATCCCACCAAACACACAGCAGAACCTTCCTGGCCGTTAATGAGGGCTTGGCCACCGTCTGAGCCGCTTCAGCGGGCTTCGACCACGACCGTTTGCGCTTCACGTTGTCGTAAGTGACCCACTTTTCATCGCCAGTCACCATCCGCTTCAAAAACGGGTCGATTTTGTTGCGATTCATCAGCGATTCACATGCGTCGATACGGTCAAAGATGTTTTTTTGCGTCAACATGTGTGGCACCCATACATCGAGCTTCTTTGTGAATCCAAGCTTCTTCAAATGGTTAATAACGGTTTGATGACTTATCCCCAGCTCTTGGCCGATGCTACGGCTGCTACTATGCCGGTCTTTCTCGGCTAATTCAGCGATTTTGTCGCAGTTTTCGACGACGAGTGAATGTATAAAATTCCATCTATTAAGACTCCACTTTTGAATACATCCGTTTATTCTAAAAAGTCTCCTTGAAACATACTTTCAGACTGTGCCAGCATCCTGGAGTTGCACCGACGCTTTGTGGCACTCTACCGAGGGGGTCATCTCAAGATCGACGTCTTCAGCTTCGTCGAAACGGCGCTGACGCTGATGTCGGTTCTATACTTGCGCATCGTTGGAATCGATTCGGCCGGTAGGTTTTGCGCCGTACCGCATACCAGCAATCTCCACTTTTCAACATTTTTTTTTATTTGATACGACAGATCCCGGCATCGGAGAAGTGTGTGGTGTTCGACTTGATCACAGGGAAATTTGCAAACCCCGCAGCCGTAACTGCATCCTCTACACGGAACTGGTGAAAATGATCAACAAGGTTAGCTAAAGAGGAGAAGCTAAGAATCGCGAAGAACCACCGCAAGAGCAAGCTTGTATGGATGTATTTGTTTTAGAATATTTTCTACTAGTATTGTACACTTTGTGTTAGCTGGAGGGAAATTTTAGATGTTTTCAGTTAAACTGTTTTGTTTGCAATCTACCGTTATACCAGTAACCAGATTAACTTTTGTTTTTAAATATTATTATATACGAGCTACCACCGGAAAGAACAGGAGATAGAACAAGTGGTGGTAAGACCAAAAACATCGCTACCTGATCAGTACTTGGACATTGTTGAACCTGTTTGAAATTTTATCTACTGTCGATTTTACGAAAACCAACCGCTGGAATGCAGGAATAGTTTTGCGATAAACTTTTCTATAAACGTAAGCAATGTGATACATAGAGATTAGTATTTCGAATGAATATATCAAACGTAGAGACGGAACCAAGTGCTTCTATCTGTATTATATCACATCCTTTGAAAAAAAAAATGCAAAAATATGAAGTGTACGAATATGATTTGGATTTATAAGATGTGATTTCAACATAACGCTTGAACGGTTCAGAGACAATGATTTTGATTTGGTGATAAAAAAAACCTGGAAAGCAATCGATACCAAAGTCAAGACACATAATTGGAACCATCTACCATTTGAAACTATCACTGATGAACGGTATCGACTTCAAGTAATACATTCGAACAGAGCTCTAAAGGGAAAACGACCGGAACGGGAGAATGGACATGACAAGATAATTTAACAGCATGACAACGCCAGACCATATGATCAAGAATCTGTCAAGGTTGATCTAGAACAGCAAGACTCAACCTGCGGTCCACCGGACTCTTTCAGTTGGCCCGTCTGGCCTGTTACCATTTTATATGTGTAACAATCACGAAAACTAAGAAATCATCTTGGGAAACATGAGATGAGAATAATGGAGTTTGACACATTACACGTTATTTCATATTACCAGTTTACACATTAGTTACTTGCTCCCGGCCCCGTGAGGCTAACGCCATATGAGCCTTTATAAAAATATATATTTTGGAAAAAAAAATTAGTTACTTGCTAGTTAAGTAATATTATTAGATTAAATATCTATTAAACACATTTAATCCGATCATCAGGGCTAATCCAGTTGACGTTAGTGAATAAAAATGAAAATATGGATATAAAAATATGAATTACCTATTTTTTGACATATGTCTACGTCTTTCAGTAATGAAACCAAATCAGAAAACAGGCGTTTTTATATGAAATAGTGGCCGAAATGTATCTGCGAGGTACAATATTTAAGTATCAATGCTAATCAGACGAGCGTAAATCGGTCGCTTGAAATGCAAATGCAGCCTTCGTTCTATGGACAATGTGGATAGAGAAAATATTGCAATCTTAGCTCCGCCGTAGAGAGGTAGAGACGAATGAACTGATTAATTTTTAAGCCTCAATCATTCAAAATATCATCACCATCATAATTTAAATCATCCTGCTCCAATTATCAGACAGCAGTCCTTTTCAATGCTGAGGTCACAAACACACTATGGTTTTGCCCGATTTTAAAAAAGAATGAAAGATATATATCGCACAGTATTTTATTCGGTGGGGGACACCAAATCAATTCTGATGAAGTGTGTCTTTCTATTTTTGCATCACATCATATTTAAATCTGTACTGGGGTGTGAGCTTAAATTTTTTGAAACGGGAGCGTCAGGTTTGAGGTGCAAAGTTTCGAGCGTTAATACCTTTGTCAGTTTTTTTTTCCAAAATATATATTTTTATCAAGGCTCATATGGCGTTAGCCTCACGGGCCCGGGAGTTCAATACTTTGACAATTTTTCTTATTATCTATGTTAGTAATATGTAACCGATTACTCGCGGTTGGCTCGAGGTTAGTATTACAAGTGTTTTCGTAATTCGGATGTTGCTGTCTCCAATGCTCCGTACGTGTGCCCGACACGGGATACTTCCTATTGGGATGCAGCTGACCCTTAATCAGCAACGCCCCCCTAGTCTGTACCCCATATCTAGCGTGGTGCGTCTTTCTCGACTCGAGGAATCGAGGATAGAATGGTCACTAACCGGCGCAATCATCAGTTCGTGTAGAGTTGTCATGAGCGGTTCAACCTTTGGCTCTTGTTGAATGATCAGTGGACTGCACAACCTTTGGCCCGTGTATCTGTAAAGAGTGTGTGTATGTATTGCCGCGACTAAGTAAAAGTTTATCGTTTGGATAGGAGGGATATGAAACGGGGACACAACGAAGGAAACATCATTAAACGTTGACATCGGCGTTCCTGAGGAACAGGTATAGATGAAGCAGAAGATCAGGATCACGGCTACCTAAGATATCCCGGACAGGGATCTCCGATTGTCTGCCTTGTGCTCTCAGTGCTCTAGAGAGCTGAGAGCGAGCAGCATGGAACCGGATACACGACCAGACAACATGCTCGATGTGGTAGCCATCGCCACAATCACAAAGATTGTTTGCTGCGAGCCCAATGCGATAGAGATGCGCGTTTAGGTTGTAGTGATTGGACATAAGCCGAGATATCACGCGAATGAAATCACGACCTACATTCAATCCCTTGAACCATGCACTCGTCGAGACCTTAGGGATAATCGTGTGTAACCAACGACCGAACTCATCTCCACTCCACATGCGCTGCCAACTTACGAGCGTGTACTGACGAGGAATGTGGAAAAATTCATTATAAGCAATTTGCCTTTCAAAAAGTGTGCCTTCTAAAGCGCCCACCTTAGCTAGCGAGTCCGCTTTCTCATTCCCCGGAATCGAACAATGAGAGGGAACCCATGCTAAGGTAATCTTGAATAATGTTTCGACCAAAACACTCAATAGTTGTCTTATTCTTGTTAGGAAATAAGATGAGCGTTTATCAACCTTCATTGAGCGGATTGCCTCTATTGAGCTGAGACTGTCTGAAAAAATAAAATAGTGGTCGATGGGCAATGTTTCAATGATCCCTAATGCGTAATATATCGCACCCAGTTCAGCGACATACACGGAACAAGGATCTTTGAGTTTGAAAGAGGCACTGGAATTTTCATTGAAGATGCCGAAGTCAGTGGACCCGTTTATGTATGAACCGTCAGTAAAGAACATTTTATCAGATCTAACTTTCCCATATTCTGCCGAAAATATCGGCGGAATATAATCGGAGCGTAGATGATCTGGGATTCCATGGATTTTTTGTCGCATGGACAGATCAAAAATTACAGAGGAATTGCAAAAGTATGGGAAGCAAACTTGGTTGGAGATGCCTGGTGAAGGGTGCACGTCGTGGGTAAGGTACTCATGGTATAAAGACATAAAACCTGACTGAGGAATCAGTTGGAGTAGATTTTCGAAGTTATCAATCACCAATGGATTCATGATCGTGCAACGGATGAGAAATCTGTAGGATAATTCTGTGAACCGAAGAGTAAGCGGGGGTACTCCTGCCAAGACTTCGAGACTCATCGTATGTGTCGAATGCAAACACCCCATGGCTATACGCAGGCAACGATATTGTATTCTCTCCAGCTTGAGAATATGAATCCTGGCAGCTGATCGGAAGCAAAAACTGCCATATTCTAACACTGATAATATCGTTGTTTAGAGTGTGAGTGTGATCATTGTCAACATATCCTCATATCCCCTCCTTTTCCTGAAGAAAATATGTCACCCTTCTAAACTCGAGTTGACCGCGAGTAATCGGTTTCCTATATTATTAACATTAGATTTAAGGAAAAATGTATATATACTAGTAACAATACAGTAAGGAGTTCGGCTCCTTTAAACCTATGTAACTAAGCCTGTAAAAATAAACGATTTAAATAAAAAAAAAAAATATCGTTGTTTTGTATAACTGAATGAGGTCTCCTGGATGGGCACCCCACCATGTTCCGGTAATTGTTTGGAGAAAATTGATTCTTTGCTGGCATTTCTGTTTCAAATACGCAATGTGTCTCCCCCAGGTACACTTAGAATCAAAATATACACCCAGGTATTTGAAAAACATAGAGTGTTGGATCGTTTTGCCGGATAGGTGAAGCTGGAATTGGGCGGGTTCGTGCTTCCTAGAAAAAACGACCATTTCAGTTTTCTCCGTAGAGAATTCGATACCCAGCTTGAGGGGCCACGTGAACAGATTGTTCAGGGTATCTTGCAACGACTTTTGCAGAACGACGGGATTAGTACTCGTGATGGAAATAACTCCATCGTCTGCAAGTTGTCTCAGCGTGCAGTCTCTAGTTAGACAATCATCCATATCATTGACGTAAAAACTGTACAAGAGGGGGCTTAGGCAGGAGCCTTGTGGTAGGCCCATAAAACTATAACGTGAAGATTTTGAGCTGCCATGAGAGAAAATCATGTGCTTTTCTGACAGTAAATTGTACAGGAAATTATTGAGAATTGGTGAAAGTCCACGATTATGCCACAAATGCCCCTTTGATATCGAGAAAAACGGAAGCCATTTGTTCTTTGCGAGCAAATGCGATTTTGATTTCAGAAGATAGCAGCGCGAGACAATCATTCGTCCCTTTACCTCGGCGGAAGCCAAACTGCGTATTTGACAGCAAATTGTTCGTTTCGACCCACTTGTCCAAACGAAGTAGAATCATTTTCTCTAACAATTTACGAATACAGGATAACATTGCAATCGGCCTATACGAGTTGTGATCGCAAGTCGGCTTGTTGGGTTTCCGTATGGCTATCACTCTCACTTGTCTCCAGTCATGCGGGACAATATTCAGCTCCAGAAACTTGTTGAACAAGTTCAGCAAACGCTGTTTTGCCAAGTCGGGAAGATTCTTCAACAAGTTGAATTTAATCTTGTCCGACCCCGGAGCTGAATTGTTACATGAGAGAAGAGCAATTGAGAATTCCACTATCGAAAAATTCTCATAATCGCTTTGAAGTGGAATGTCGCGTACGACGTATTGTGCAGGAGCGGTGTCGGGGCAAACCTTCCTTGCAAAGTTAAAAATCCAAATCCGGTCAGAGTATTCCTCACTTTCGTTTGTATGGTTCCAGCCACGCATTTTCCTAGCCGTATTCCAAAGAGTGCTCATAGCGGTCTCCCTTGACAAACCATTGACGAACTTCCGCCAATATCCACGCTTTTTTGCTTTAATCAGACCTTTTAGTTTGGCTTCTAGAGCTTGGTACTTTCGAAACAATTCCACTAGTCCAGTTTTCCGGAATTTTTTTAAAGCGGATGATTTTTCAAGGTAGACCTTTGAACACTCCTTGTCCCACCAAAGTGATGGAGGACGACGTCGGAAAGTGGTGGCAGGTACACGTTTCTTTTGAGCTTGAAGTGCGCCTTCGTAAATCAAACTCGATATAAAATTATACTCTTCGAGTGGAGGAAGTTCATGCATTAAAATAAGTGCTTCAGATATTATTTCTGCAAATTTTCTCCAGTCAATATTTTTCGTGAGGTCATACGCAATATCGACTGACTCACGAGAACCTGATTCATTGGCGATCGATAAAATTATTGGCAGGTGATCACTACCGTGGGGATCTTGGATTACCTTCCACGTGCAATCCAGGGATAACGAAGAAGAGCAAAGTGATATGTCTAGCATACTTGCCCGTGCAGGAGGGTTGGCTATTCTAGTTGCTTCCCCAGTATTCAAAACAGTCAATTTGAAGTTGTCGCACAGATCATAAATCAAAGTGGCACGGTTGTCATCGTAGAGTGAACCCCATGCTGTTCCATGGGAGTTGAGGTCACCTAAGATTAGCCGCGGCTCCGGCAGTGCCTTGATGATATCAAAAAACTGATGGCGGCCAACCATAGTTCTTGGAGGAATATCTTTGCCATTGATTTGTGTCTGGCAAGCGACAACTTCAATGCCTGTCATCGATGGGAGAGTGACTCTATAGAAGGAGTGACATTTTTTGATCCCCAATAGTACGCCACCAAACGAGTCATTTCGATCGAGGCGAATAATGTTGAAATCGTGGAAATTCAGTTCGTCGGCTGAAGAAAGCCATGTTTCACAGAGGGAAAATACATCACAGTTAGAACTATGAATTAAAAATTTAAATTGATCTAGTTTAGGGATGATGCTTCTGCAATTCCACTGTATTACAGTGGTCAAATCCTTGACCTCTTGCACTGAATCAGGCATCGAGGGAAATGAACGCTGCTAAAAAACCACATTTTTCTTTCAAAAATGTTCTCACAATCGGGAGCAAACATAATACTATGCTTTTAAGAGGGTCATTTATATTTAAAGCATTTAAAATATTGTCCACCAGGTCGGTTGAGCTGAGCTGAAGAGCTGTTCATAAAGAACAGCTCATTTAGATGAGCTGATATGATCAGAGCTGTTCATCATGATGAGCTGATTTGCACACCTCTAGTCAGTTGTGCAAAGTGGTCTGTCAATCACTTCATTCGAAAGTTAAAAGATGTATGAGTAATACTGGCTTTTTATTGACCCAAAAACTTGTTTCAAAAGCTCAACACTGCTTCGAAAACAAACTATTGAAATCACAAACATCTATAAACATGACTACCTGCTTGAAAGCCCATCCTAGTCAAGATTTGTCGATGATTTTCAGTGAAAATTTTCTAAATATTGTGTTTTATTTTGATACTGTGTTGAACAATATTTTTCGGTACAGAATGCATCTTCAGAATATGCAAGAAGCAAACATAGTGTAGAGCAGAAGAGAAATATTAACTCTTTGTGGTCGTTTGTCTACTCTCAGCCACCATACCTTTTTTACCGTTCTGGTCGTTGGTCTGCTCTCAGCCACCACAGCAAAAAACCATGCTAATTTTATATTTTACTCAACAAAGTATCAGTTTATATTTTTCCTAAACGAAGCTTGATGTCTAGTGAACCTGTTCACGAATCAATACGGTGCTCCTATCAGTAATAGATAACGGTACTCAGTGTCAAACAAAGTAGTCACCCGCACAAGAGTAGTGCGTTGAATGCGTAGGAACGTGGTACAAAAATCATAACAGCTGAATTTAGCCATTGTAACACTTTGGTGTGATGGAAAAGATTGTTCATAAGTATCAGAACTACTGGTTGCATAAATGTCTAATGTTATTTGCATAATCGCAAAAGCGTCTCAAGCGACAAAATCTTTTTTATATGAAAACATTACATTAAAATACATTGTTATGTTGATACATATACAGGGTGGCACATAAGTCACGCAACGCTCTGTGAAGGAAAAAAATAACGATTGCGATGCAACTATCGAGCGTGTTGGTTCCTAAGCGGTTCAGTTGTCGACTTTGTATCGTTTTTTATTCGAGAATAAAGATTTTGTATCGTGAAACTTTTTTTTATACGATTTTTTTTTTGTGCAAATCGGTTGCGTGACTTATGCGCAACTATGTATATGTTCACAAAAAAACATAAAAAGAATATTTTTCAAAATCTTGCATGTATCACTGGTTTTTCAAGGAAAAATAATTCCGACCAGATCGATACCATTTCGAAAATTAAAACGACCGCAAGGGTTAAATACCATGGAGATTGTAAGTATTGTTGATTTTCTGCGTTTTCAAATAGATAAGTGGCGGTAGTGGGGTAACACATATATTATCGCCTGGAGCCGCATTGTGTGCAGTACGAGAAGAATGTCGCGTTGCATACTGAGTGCGTTACGTGCATTATTCTGAGCACGTGTATTCTTTTCGCGAGAACAAGAATGAAGCATAGATCAACTATCTTCAGCTGCGTCTACAAAACAGCGCAAACTCATCGGTCCTTTTCAGGGCCACTAAAACTTACAACTAATAAGTTATTTTTGAAATTTCGATGCATTCTAAAAATCTATTTTATATTTATTTTTGATGAAGGGAGCTTCCTTCTGTGAATTCAGCAGTGTGTTTGGATTTATTGGTGTAATGACGTTGTTTTGGATTGTAGAGGTTTTTGCTTTCGACGCATGGTATTATTCAGCGTTGAGAGTTGTGCTCTCCGGTGATAAACTGAAGCTGAAAATTTGCTTTGATGTTGTTGCTTTCGCCTCCAATGCCACTACAACACAATAGATTCGGATCGGATTTTCTGTTGCCGTTCTACGTCTTCTGAGATGATTCGTTCTGCGTTGGAGATGTAATTTTGCTAAGAGATACTGAAAAACTTCTTATATTATATATTCAAGAAGTTCAATATTTCAATTTCAGTGCTAATCACTCAGTGAAAGCATTCATTTATCGACCCTTGTCATTGCTATCAAATAAATGTAGCAAAGAGTTTTATTATTAAATTCCTCTAATGTTTGTTCTCGCTGACAATAATTTCGTAGTGCTATGTACTTCCCATAATTCATACTTCATCGGAACAGTTCATACTTCCCATACTTCATCGGAACAGTTGCGTCGGCCCGGCTGAAGAGAAGCTCCGATTTATGAACTATTAGAGACGAATGAACTGCAAGGTTTAAAGCCTCTATAATGCAAACAAAAAATGAGGAATTTCTGAAAAAATAAAAAATTGGCTTGATAACGGGATCGCTTCAAAACAACTAGCGCGAAATCCATGTATTGCCTAAAAGATGGGCCAAGGTTGGATGTGCGTGCTCCAAACTATGCAGCAGTAAGTTTCATGTTCCAAACGGATGCGTCTATCATCCTAAGGCGTCGTGCACAAATTACGTAACGCGAGTAGGGAGGATAGGCGGATAGCCGTGATCGTTACTAAACAAAATTCCATTTTTATTCCTAAATAAATTCGCAGGCCCCTATATGTTTGATCGGCTAACTTCGATTCTGGGACCGAATGAGGTGTCCTGAGCCAGGATGATAAAGCGCGTGTTTTAATGGATTTAACAGCAGCCAGTAAGCAAGCACCGATAGATGCATCCCGAACAGGGTTATTTCAGGTTTTTTTAAGCCAAGATTTTGAGAATTTAGAAAATAGATTTTGGAGATTTATAAAATCATCTGTAGATATCTACGTAGGTGTTGAAGATGTAGAAATAGAAGCTACTTAAATGGGCGAGAACAAAACAATAGTTTTAAGTACCATCTGTTGAACCATCAAATGGTTGAACGACTAAAGTTTGAATAAACAATAGAAATTTTAGAATGAAAAATTCCTGCCTTGTCCATATCCTAAGCATTAGCAATATAAGAACGTTATGTGCCTTTCTCAAGTATTGGCATTTCTCCAGTTCAGTCCCATTATGCTACTTTTAATTGCGTGCCTGAAATATATGTTAATGAAGATATTTACGTTGTCCAATGTGAACAAGTATCCCCTGGTAACTGAACAAAATTACCATTGCACCGCAAGGAAGCAATGTATTTTTTACTACCATGTATATGTTTCCTGGCATTACGTGGATACCATTAATCAATTCTATACCAAGCAATGATACTAAAGCAAAAATTATACTTAGAAAATGAACTTATAAACCTAATACAGATTTCAATACAGTTTTTTGAGAAAAAGCTAAGAT